>NC_091359.1:12438018-12515518 GCF_038502225.1 Cherax quadricarinatus | reverse complement strand
AACTTTCAGTTTAACCTGAGATTGACACTAGTTTTGAAGCACTAAAAGAAAAAGAAAAAGAATTTCTCTAGTATTTTAGCCTTAAGATAGAAAAGACAGAAGAAGATTAAAGTTTTCGTTATGTTTTCGTTATTAATTGGCTCAATATTTTGTTCATTTTTTGTACCGAAAAGTATATTTATTTTAAGATTTCATGATGAGGCGAAATTCTGATTTTAAATAGCTGTTTACAGAACGTTTTAAAACTAATTCAAACAAGATTATTGAGCAGTTTTCCAAAAGTCTTGCAACATTGATCAATGGTTATTTATATGTACATTGCAGAGGTTGGCTTGCATCTTTGTTGTGGTTACGCTGCTGGTCGTCTCCTGCAACGCTGATCCTGGAGGCTCAGGTGGAGGTGGAGGCGGTGGCGGCTACGGAGGAAGATCACGAGGAGGTGGAGGCGGAGGTTATGGAGGAGGAGGAGGAGGAGGCGGTGGTGGAGGAGGATACAGAGGCGGTGGACGTTCCGGAGGTGGTGGAGGCTACAGTGGTGGTGGTGGAGGTAGAGGAGGCGGAGGTGGTGGTGGTGGCGGATACGGAGGACGATCTCTAGGAGGAGGAAGCGGAGGCTACAGTGGTGGTGGTGGTGGAAGAGGTGGTGGGGGCTACAGAGGAGGTGGTGGTGGCGGCTACAGGGGAAGTGGAGGCGGTGGTGGCGGCTACAGTGGAGGTGGTGGCGGCTTCAGTGGAGGTGGAGGCGGTGGTGGCGGCTACAGTGGAGGTGGAGGCGGTAGTGGCGGGTACAGTGGAGGTGGTGGCGGCTTCAGTGGAGGTGGAGGCGGTAGTAGTTATGGCAAATAAGTTGAAGATTTTCCATTCAACGTGAAAATAGCACATAGATATAAACAAAACTCGTCCATTTAAAGGTTCAACAACATATCTCTCGACCTAAGAATTACAAACTATAAGCCACACACACACACCTCTGATAATTTACACAATTCGGAAATTGTCTGATTTTCACCTCATAAAAATACGCAATTTTATGTAATGTTATTGATAATAAACAAAGAAAATTATTTAAAATTTTATTTATTCTTGACAGAAATTTTTGCCTAATAAATTGTAAGGTGCTGAGGGCTCGATTTTGGTTAACAACGTCTAATTATTTTTTGTCTCTGAGGAAGGAGAAGGAGTTTCTCTAGGGCAATATATCCACTGGTACGTGACTGTCAGGTCACAATACATAACAAATATGCTTCTTCATTAGCGTATGAAATTTATAAATGACTACGTCTCACTTGGTTTACGAAGAATTGTAAGTCACTGACTATACAAGACTTGTAAATCATGCGAGAGAGTTGCCCTATGTTAAGTTTCACATACCACATAAGTGTATCTTATTTTCTCCCATTCATTGATTTCCACATGACTTCCAGTTACGGTCAAAGAATACTGGTTCAAAGGTGGTTATAAAAGACACTACGACAGAATGGACACCTTTACTGAGACTACAGTTGCTTGCACACAAAACATATCAGGTCTACAAACTTGAAAAGGTTTAGTCTCGAAGCGAACCGTTTCCTCAACAAAGGTTTACATTCGCCAAAAATCCTTTTATCAGTTTCATTGTTATACAACCTATCCAGACAGCTGGCTTTTCCAAGACGATTTTGAACTTTCTTCAGCTTCTTGAAGGCAGTTGATCAGATGCTGTCAAAATATTTTTGTTGCTCCTTAACAAACTAGTCTCTCATCCAATATTTCCTTCTAATACCATTAATTTTTTACTGCATTGTATATTAAACTTTATGTACTAGATATATTTAGGAATGAAACCAAGACACCATGTACATTCAGTTTCGTTGAATTTCCATGTTCAATCAAGTGCTGATCGAACCTATTAAGTAAATATTAGGTATTTAAGTTTTTTGATGTTCTCAAATGCATTTTGCATTTCAATAAAATGAAAACGATGTATTCATTTTTTTTTTGTTTTAGCACTTTACAGCAACTCAAGGAAAATTTAAAGTATTTCATACAAAAATATATTTAAAGAAAAGAATTATACTGATTCTTTTCACTTTTACTTTTTTCTAGTGGAAATCGAAGACACAAATAAAGATTGGATGTTTTATTAATAAAACGTTTTGCTTGTAGATCAAGCTTTTCCAAATCTTAGAGAATGTACTGGAAACGTGAGAATATAAAGGGAGAGTGAGAGAGAGATGTACATGGCTGAGTGTATGTACATTTGTGATGGTCACGTTGAGGAGTTTTCTGACCAAAAGGGATTTGTCAAGTTAAAAATTTCTTAATCCCTTTATATGCTTAATAGTATCCGAGATGTAGACTGTTTCATACTTATGGCCTCTGGTTACGCTGTTTTTCCCGTGGCTGTTTGAACATAGTTTTGCTTTCTGAGAAGAGGAGAGCAATTGGTGAAAATATTATTCCTGTTCGGGCGGCTGCTCACAAATTCTTTGGTTGAATACTAAGTGTCCCTGGAAACAAGAGGTATTCTAGAGATCAGGACCGCCGAAAACATTTGTGGAACTATTTGAAGGTGATTGTAGTATAGAGTGAAGCTAATCTATGGTCTTTTACTTTACTTTCAACAGCACGTTGCCGTTGAAAGTACGATTGTGCAGGAACCTCTAATCTACACTGCCAGTAGTAACTACAGTGCATATATACTGAGCTGCGTTTGTATGTGGAAAGTGTCACTAGTTCCTGAAGCGAGGTTCTCGGCACAATCTAAAAGACAAGTCCATTCCCGAAGAGGAAAAATGAAGTTCAGAACAGCAGAATCATGCGAGGGTAGAACTGAGAGATTACATATTTCCAGAGCAGTAAAGAAGCGAAACAAGTCTGTCGAGAAGATCAAGCATCAATCAAATAAACAGTATTTGGACCTAGTAAAAGTCTATAGTCTTCACAAATAAATAACAAAAAGGCACAATACCGTGACTGGAACGATACACAAATAACCCTGTGACAAAGTCACAGTGTGACTTTGTCAATGGTCCAAGTCGGACCGAAACGTCGTCGTAAGCTTCTCTCTTTTATGTGCGGGTTATTTGTGTATAGTCTTCACATCTGGCATACTTTTCTATTTTTATGCCACTTTATGATTGAACGTCACAGCCGCACTAAGACATTCATTTCGCCGGTATAGTATGTATAACATTCTATATGGAAATTAATACAAGTCTGAGTAAGAGGGGTATTGAAGGGAACAGCGAAAATCCTAGACAAGAAGATCACTTAGCATGAATATGCACTACGCACCTACAAAAATAATGATTTTGTCACGCGCGCGAGCACACACACACACACACACACACACAGGCGGGTCCAGGAGCTGAGTCTCGACCCCTGCAACTTCAACTAGGTGAGTAAACACACACACACACACACACACACACACACACAAACAAACACACAAACACACACACACACTAGCAAGTGCTGTAGTGGAGGCAGGAACCATACATAGCTTTAAGACGAGGTATGACAAAATTCATGAAGCAGAGAGAGGACCTAGTAGCGGTCAGTGAAGAGAAGGGGCCAGGAACTGAGTCTCGACCCCTGCAACAACAATTAGGTGAGTACAATTAGGTGAGTACACACACACACACACACACACACACACACATACACACACACATACACACACACATACACACACACATACACACACACATACACACACACATACACACACACAGACATATATATATATATATATATATATATATATATATATATATATATATATATATATATATATATATTGAATCTCTAAGTGACATCTTATAAAATGGATTAAAGCTAAACCTAACATAAAGGAAGATGACCTATACAAATACAGTTGTTTAAATCACTGATGTGGAAAGCACCAGAGGATCCAGTGTATCAAAAAGGTCTTGGCAAAGTTAATCTTACAAGACACTGCCTTCATTCTGTATTACACCGGACCTTATTCATATGTATTCTCTAATTTTATTTACTCTGTATTAGACTGAAGAAGCTCATGGTGGGGGAAACATCTAGCAAGTATAAATACTCCATACTTTGGAACACTGTCTTCTTTATGGGCTAGTAGTATTAATAGTGAGGATCTGTTCGAAGTATGAAGGAGTTCATTTCTACAGACAAGGAAAACTCTTGGGAGAAAATGAATTTATTTCTCGTTCTGAAGTGTAATTACAAGAGGAGAAAATTATATTGACTGGTGACTTTCCAATGGACTTTGATACAAACTTTCAGCGAGATTTGGACAGGAAACAGTCAAGAAATGGCAATGTGTCACTGGCTCTTGCTCACACTCTCAAACAACGTTTTCCGGTTTGCGAATTAATAAAGCCCATTGACTGGGTGAAACTTCATTAGTAAAGATTTTTATTTAATTCCAATATGTCTTTATCTCATACCATTACCTATCAAACACATATGTTACTTAAGTGTATACAGTGATATTAAGTAAAATTTCAAGGATAAATGCTTCAGCTATTATATGCAGTCAAAGATTTTATTTAAAAAAGAAGAGTGGAGCTTACGACGACGTTTCTGTCCGATTTGTTATTTTATATAAACTTTGTGTGTAATGATTCATGCTTTGTTAGAGGATCAAAATAATAACTTTTATTTAACCTCTTTTCTATTTTCTCAGAAGACGTTTCACAGATAAATATCAGTTTCAATTTCACTTTCAATAAGAGGAGATCATCTGCGCGAAGCACTGCGTTTTATGGTATAATGTTCGATATGTAAATTATGAGTGGCGAGTATATCTCGAGCAAGCTTTCTCGCGCCGTACACCATCTGTTACACTACACAAATAACCCGCACATAAAAGAGAGAAGCTTACGACGACGTTTCGGTCCGACTTGGACCATTGACAAAGTCACACAGTGTGACTTTGTCAATGGTCCAAGTCGGACCGAAACGTCGTCGTAAGCTTCTCTCTTTTATGTGCGGGTTATTTGTGTATTGTTCCAGTCACGGTATTGTGCCTTTTTGTTATTTACCATCTGTTAGTCGAGCACCTGTGGCACAAACCTTTTGATATACGTCGGCAAGGATGACAGTACAAGCATTTACTCACAAGCAACTGTGAAGGCTTTAACTTCACTGCATTAAAATTGCTCACAATATACACAGGATGAATTGCTCTGTTAGAAACCTGTGATTCATAGATTACAACAACGAGCGATAAACTATACTGTCATCCTCAATACGATGCATCGACAAAAATGACATATAATGTGTGTGCTCCTGAGTAAATATTGGCAGCATGACCGGGCGTGAAGCAGCAAGGTTAATAGTGGAGGTCCTCCATATATATGCTGCCACTGTGCTCTTACCAACACACACATCGTCCTGCTCTCAGCTGACACTCCACCATGGTAAGCTATGTGAATATTTTTTTCCTTCAGTATAAATTGAAGCTCTGATATTACACTAACATTTTTTTGATGTTAATGTCAGTTTTAATAGCTGTTAACCATAACTTTCGGTTTAACCTGAGATTAACACTAGTTTTGAAGCTCCCAAAGAAAAAGAAAAAGAATTTCTCTAGTATTTTAGCCTTAAGATAGAAAAGACAGAAGAAAATTAAAGTTTTCGTTATGTTTTCGTTATTAATTGGCTCAATATTTTGTTCATTTTTTGTACCGAAAAGTATATTTATTTTAAGATATTATGATGAGGCGAAATTCTGATTTTAAATAGCTGTTTACAGAACTTTTTAAAACTAATTCAAACAAGATTATTGAGCAGTTTTCCAAAATTCTTGCAACATTGATCAATGGTTATTTATATGTACATTGCAGAGGTTGGCTTGCATCTTTGTTGTGGTTACGCTGCTGGTCGTCTCCTGCAACGCTGATCCTGGAGGCTCAGGTGGAGGTGGAGGCGGTGGCGGCTACGGAAGAAGATCACGAGGAGGTGGAGGCGGAGGTTATGGAGGAGGAGGAGGAGGAGGCGGTGGTGGAGGAGGATACAGAGGCGGTGGACGTTCCGGAGGTGGTGGAGGCTACAGTGGTGGTGGTGGAGGTAGAGGAGGCGGAGGTGGTGGTGGTGGCGGATACGGAGGACGATCTCTAGGAGGAGGAAGCGGAGGCTACAGTGGTGGTGGTGGTGGAAGAGGAGGTGGTGGGGGCTACAGAGGAGGTGGTGGTGGCGGCTACAGTGGAAGTGGAGGCGGTGGTGGCGGCTACAGTGGAGGTGGTGGCGGCTTCAGTGGAGGTGGAGGCGGTGGTGGCGGCTACAGTGGAGGTGGAGGCGGTAGTGGCGGGTACAGTGGAGGTGGTGGCGGCTTCAGTGGAGGTGGAGGCGGTAGTAGTTATGGCAAATAAGTTGAAGATTTTCCATACAACGTGACAGTAGCACAGAGATATAAACAAAACTCGTCCATTTAAATGTTCAACAACATATCTCTCGACCTGAGAATTACAAACTATAAGCCACACACACACACCTCTGATATTTTACACAATTCGGAAATTGTCTGGTTTTCACCTCATAAAAATACGCAATTTTATGTAATGTTATTGATAATAAACAAAGAAAATTATTTAAAATTTTATTTATTCTTGACAGAAATTTTTGCCTAATTGTTAGGTGCTGAGGGCTCGATTTTGGTTAACAACGTCTAATTATTTTTTGTCTCTGAGGAAGGAGAAGGAGTTTCTCTAGGGCAATATATCCACTGGTACGTGACTGTCAGGTCACAATACATAACAAATATGCTTCTTCATTAGCGTATGAAATTTATAAATGACTACGTCTCACTTGGTTTACGAAGAATTGTAAGTCACTGACTATACAAGACTTGTAAATCATGCGAGAGAGTTGCCCTATGTTAAGTTTCACATACCACATAAGTGTATCTTATTTTCTCCCATTCATTGATTTCCTCATGACTTCCAGTTACGGTCAAAGAATACTGGTTCAAAGGTGGTTATAAAAGACACTACGACAGAATGGACACCTTTACTGAGACTACAGTTGCTTGCACACAAAACATATCAGGTCTACAAACTTGAAAAGGTTTAGTCTCGAAGCGAACCGTTTCCTCAACAAAGGTTTACATTCGCCAAAAATCATTTTATCAGTTTCATTGTTATGCAACCTATCCAGACAGCTGGCTTATCCAAGACGATTCTGAACTTTCTTCAGCTTCTTGAAGGCCGTTGATCAGATGCTGTCAAAATATTTTTGTTGCTCCTTAACAAACTAGTCTCTCATCCAATATTTCCTTCTAATACCATTAATTTTTTGCTGCATTGTATATTAAACTTTATGTACTAGATATATTTAGGAATGAAACCAAGGCACCATGTACATTCAGTTTCGTTGAATTTCCATGTTCAATCAAGTGCTGATCGAACCTATTAAGACAATATTAGGTATTTAAGTTTTTTGATGTTCTCAAATACATTTTGCATTTCAATAAAATGAAACGATGTATTCATTTTTTTTTTGTTTTAAGACTTTACAGCAACTCAAGGAAAATTTAAAGTATTTCATACAAAAATATATTTAAAGAAAAGAATTATACTGATTCTTTTCACTTTTACTTTTTTCTAGTGGAAATCGAAGACACAAATAAAGAATGGATGTTTTATTAATAAAACGTTTCGCTTGTAAATCAAGCTTTTCCAAATCTTAGAGAATATACTGGAAACGTGAGAATATAAAGGGAGAGTGAGAGAGAGATGTACATGGCTGAGTGTATGTACATTTGTGATGGTCACGTTGAGGAGTTTTCTGACGAAAAGGGATTTGTCAAGTTAAAAATTTCTTAATCCCTTTATCTGCTTGCTAATAGTATCTGTGATGTAGACTGTTTCATACTTATGGCCTCTGGTTACGCTGTTTTTCCCGTGGCTGTTTGAACATAGTTTTGCTTTCTGAGAAGAGGAGAGCAATTGGTGAAAATATTATTCCTGTTCGGGCGGCTGCTCACAAATTCTTTGGTTGAATACTAAGTGTCCCTGGAAACAAGAGGTATTCTAGAGATCAGGACCGCCGAAAACATTTGTGGAACTATTTGAAGGTGATTGTAGTATAGAGTGAAGCTAATCTATGGTCTATTACTTTACTTTCAACAGCACGTTGCCGTTGAAAGTACGATTGTGCAGGAACCTCTAATCTACACTGCCAATAGTAACTACACTGCATATATACTGAGCTGCGTTTGTATGTGCAATGTGTCACTAGTTCCTGAAGCGAGGTTCTCGGCACAATCTAAAAGACAAGTCCATTCCCGAAGAGGAGAAATGAAGTTCAGAACAGCAGAATCATGCGAGGGTAGAACTGAGAGATTACATATTTCCAGAGCAGTAAAGAAGCGAAACAAGTCTGTCGAGAAGATCAAGGATCAATCAAATAAACAGTATTTGGACCTAGTAAAAGTCTATAGTCTTCACAAATAAATAACAAAAAGGCACAATACCGTGACTGGAACGATACACAAATAACCCTGTTAGTGTGACTTTGTCAATGGTCCAAATCGGACCGAAACGTCGTCGTAAGCTTCTCTCTTTTATGTGCGGGTTATTTGTGTATAGTCTTCACATCTGGCATACTTTTCTATTTTTATGCCACTTTATGATTGAACGTCACAGCCGCACAAAGACATTCATTTCGCCGGTATAGTATGTATAACATTCTATATGGAAATTAATACAAGTCTGAGTAAGAGGGGTATTTAAGGGAACAGCGAAAATCCTAGACAAGAAGATCACTTAGCATGAATATGCACTACGCACCTACAAAAATAATGATTTTGTCACGCCCGCGAGCACACACACACACACACACACACAGGCGGGTCCAGGAGCTGAGTCTCGACCCCTGCAACTTCAACTAGGTGAGTAAACACACACACACATACACACACACACACACACACACACAAACAAACACACACACACACTAGCAAGTGATGTAGTGGAGGCAGGAACCATACATAGCTTTAAGACGAGGTATGACAAAATTCATGAAGCAGAGAGAGGACCTAGTAGCGGTCAGTGAAGAGAAGGAGCCAGGAACTGAGTCTCGACCCCTGCAACCACAATTAGGTGAGTACAATTAGGTGAGTACACACACACACACACACATACACACACACATACACACACACATACACACACACATACACACACACATACACACACACATACACACACACATACACACACACAGACATATATATATATATATATATATATATATATATATATATATATATATATATATATATATATATATATATTGAATCTCTAAGTGACATCTTATAAAATGGATTAAAGCTAAACCTAACATAAAGGAAGATGACCTATACAAATACAGTTGTTTAAATCACTGATGTGGAAAGCACCAGAGGATCCAGTGTATCAAAAAGGTCTTGGCCAAGTTAATCTTACAAGACACTGCCTTCATTCTGTATTACACCGGACCTTATTCATATGTATTCTCTAATTTTATTTACTCTGTATTAGACTGAAGAAGCTCATGGTGGGGGAAACATCTAGCAAGCATAAATACTCCATACTTTGGAACACTGTCTTCTTTATGGGCTAGTAGTATTAATAGTGAGGATCTGTTCGAAGTATGAAGGAGTTCATTTCTACAGACAAGGAAAACTCTTGGGAGAAAATTAATTTATTTCTCGTTCTGAAGTGTAATTACAAGATGAGAAAATTATATTGACTGGTGACTTTCCAATGGACTTTGATACAAACTTTCAGCGAGATTTGGACAGGAAACAGTCAAGAAATGGCAGTGTCATTGGCTCTTGCTCACACTCTCAAACAACGTTTTCCGGTGGGCGAATTAATAAAGCCCATTGACTGGGTGAAACTTCATTAGTAAAGATTTTTATTTAATTCCAATGTGTCTTTATCTCATACCATTACCTATCAAACACATATGTTACTTAAGTGTATACAGCGATATTAAGTAAAATTTCAAGGATAAATGCTTCAGCTATTATATGCAGTCAAAGATTTTATTTAAAAAAGAAGAGTGGAGCTTACGACGACGTTTCGGTCCGACTTGTTATTTTATACAAACTTTGTGTGTAATGATTCATGCTTTGTTAGAGGGTCAAAATAATAACTTTTGTTTTACCTCTTTTCTATTTTCTCAGAAGACGTTTCACAGATAAATATCAGTTTCAATTTCACTTTCAATAAGAGGAGATCATCTGCGCGAAGCACTGCGTTTTATGGTATAATGTTCGATATGTAAATTATGAGTGGCGAGTATATATCGAGCAAGCTTTCTCGCGCCGTACACCATCTGTTAGTCGAGCACCTGTGGCACAAACCTTTTGATATACGTCGGCAAGGATGACAGTACAAGCATTTACTCACAAGCAACTGTGAAGGCTTTAACTTCACTGCATTAAAATTGCTCACAATATACACAGGATGAATTGCTCTGTTAGAAACCTGTGATTCATAGATTACAACAACGAGCGATAAACTATACTGTCATCCTCAATACGATGCATCGACAAAAATGACGTATAGTGTGTGTGCTCCTGAGTAAATATTGGCAGCATGACCGGGCGTGAAGCAGCAAGGTTAATAGTGGAGGTCCTCCATATATATGCTGCCACTGTGCTCTTACCAACACACACATCGTCCTGCTCTCAGCTCGCACTCCACCATGGTAAGCTATGTGAATATTTTTTTTTCCTTCAATATAAATTGAAGCTCTGATATTACACTAACATTTTTTTCGATGTTAATGTCAGTTTTAATATCTGTTAACCATAACTTTCAGTTTAACCTGAGATTGACACTAGTTTTGAAGCACTAAAAGAAAAAGAAAAAGAATTTCTCTAGTATTTTAGCCTTAAGATAGAAAAGACAGAAGAAGATTAAAGTTTTCGTTATGTTTTCGTTATTAATTGGCTCAATATTTTGTTCATTTTTTGTACCGAAAAGTATATTTATTTTAAGATTTCATGATGAGGCGAAATTCTGATTTTAAATAGCTGTTTACAGAACGTTTTAAAACTAATTCAAACAAGATTATTGAGCAGTTTTCCAAAAGTCTTGCAACATTGATCAATGGTTATTTATATGTACATTGCAGAGGTTGGCTTGCATCTTTGTTGTGGTTACGCTGCTGGTCGTCTCCTGCAACGCTGATCCTGGAGGCTCAGGTGGAGGTGGAGGCGGTGGCGGCTACGGAGGAAGATCACGAGGAGGTGGAGGCGGAGGTTATGGAGGAGGAGGAGGAGGAGGCGGTGGTGGAGGAGGATACAGAGGCGGTGGACGTTCCGGAGGTGGTGGAGGCTACAGTGGTGGTGGTGGAGGTAGAGGAGGCGGAGGTGGTGGTGGTGGCGGATACGGAGGACGATCTCTAGGAGGAGGAAGCGGAGGCTACAGTGGTGGTGGTGGTGGAAGAGGAGGTGGTGGGGGCTACAGAGGAGGTGGTGGTGGCGGCTACAGTGGAAGTGGAGGCGGTGGTGGCGGCTACAGTGGAGGTGGTGGCGGCTTCAGTGGAGGTGGAGGCGGTGGTGGCGGCTACAGTGGAGGTGGAGGCGGTAGTGGCGGGTACAGTGGAGGTGGTGGCGGCTTCAGTGGAGGTGGAGGCGGTAGTAGTTATGGCAAATAAGTTGAAGATTTTCCATTCAACGTGAAAATAGCACATAGATATAAACAAAACTCGTCCATTTAAAGGTTCAACAACATATCTCTCGACCTAAGAATTACAAACTATAAGCCACACACACACACCTCTGATAATTTACACAATTCGGAAATTGTCTGATTTTCACCTCATAAAAATACGCAATTTTATGTAATGTTATTGATAATAAACAAAGAAAATTATTTAACATTTTATTTATTCTTGACAGAAATTTTTGCCTAATAAATTGTAAGGTGCTGAGGGCTCGATTTTGGTTAACAACGTCTAATTATTTTTTGTCTCTGAGGAAGGAGAAGGAGTTTCTCTAGGGCAATATATCCACTGGTACGTGACTGTCAGGTCACAATACATAACAAATATGCTTCTTCATTAGCGTATGAAATTTATAAATGACTACGTCTCACTTGGTTTACGAAGAATTGTAAGTCACTGACTATACAAGACTTGTAAATCATGCGAGAGAGTTGCCCTATGTTAAGTTTCACATACCACATAAGTGTATCTTATTTTCTCCCATTCATTGATTTCCACATGACTTCCAGTTACGGTCAAAGAATACTGGTTCAAAGGTGGTTATAAAAGACACTACGACAGAATGGACACCTTTACTGAGACTACAGTTGCTAGCACGCAAAACATATCAGGTCTACAGACTTGAAAAGGTTTAGTCTCGAAGCGAACCGTTTCCTCAACAAAGGTTTACATTCGCCAAAAATCCTTTTATCAGTTTCATTGTTATACAACCTATCCAGACAGCTGGCTTTTCCAAGACGATTTTGAACTTTCTTCAGCTTCTTGAAGGCCGTTGATCAGATGCTGTCAAAATATTTTTGTTGCTCCTTAACAAACTAGTCTCTCATCCAATATTTCCTTCTAATACCATTAATTTTTTACTGCATTGTATATTAAACTTTATGTACTAGATATATTTAGGAATGAAACCAAGGCACCATGTACATTCAGTTTCGTTGAATTTCCATGTTCAATCAAGTGCTGATCGAACCTATTAAGAAAATATTAGGTATTTAAGTTTTTTGATGTTCTCAAATGCATTTTGCATTTCAATAAAATGAAAACGATGTATTCATTTTTTTTTTTTGTTTTAGCACTTTACAGCAACTCAAGGAAAATTTAAAGTATTTCATACAAAAATATATTTAAAGAAAAGAATTATACTGATTCTTTTCACTTTTACTTTTTTCTAGTGGAAATCGAAGACACAAATAAAGATTGGATGTTTTATTAATAAAACGTTTCGCTTGTAGATCAAGCTTTTCCAAATCTTAGAGAATATACTGGAAACGTGAGAATATAAAGGGAGAGTGAGAGAGAGATGTACATTGCTGAGTGTATGTACATTTGTGATGGTCACGTTGAGGAGTTTTCTGACCAAAAGGGATTTGTCAAGTTAAAAATTTCTTAATCCCTTTATCTGCTTAATAGTATCCGAGATGTAGACTGTTTCATACTTATGGCCTCTGGTTACGCTGTTTTTCCCGTGGCTGTTTGAACATAGTTTTGCTTTCTGAGAAGAGGAGAGCAATTGGTGAAAATATTATTCCTGTTCGGGCGGCTGCTCACAAATTCTTTGGTTGAATACTAAGTGTCCCTGGAAACAAGAGGTATTCTAGAGATCAGGACCGCTGAAAACTTTTGTGGAACTATTTGAAGGTGACTGTAGTATAGGGTGAAGCTAATCTATGGTCTATTACTTTACTTTCAACAGCACGTTGCCGTTGAAAGTACGGTTGTGCAGGAACCTCTAATCTACACTGCCAGTAGTAACTACACTGCATATATACTGAGCTGCGTTTGTATGTGGAAAGTGTCACTAGTTCCTGAAGCGAGGTTCTCGGCACAATCTAAAAGACAAGTCCATTCCCGAAGAGGAAAAATGAAGTTCAGAACAGCAGAATCATGCGAGGGTAGAAATGAGAGATTACATATTTCCAGAGCAGTAAAGAAGCGAAACAAGTCTGTCGAGAAGATCAAGGATCAATCAAATAAACAGTATTTGGACCTAGTAAAAGTCTATAGTCTTCACATCTGGCATACTTTTCTATTTTTATGCCACTTTATGATTGAACGTCACAGCCGCACTTAGACATTCATTTCGCCGGTATAGTATGTATAACATTCTATATGGAAATTAATACAAGTCTGAGTAAGAGGGGTATTTAAGGGAACAGCGAAAATCCTAGACAAGAAGATCACTTAGCATGAATATGCACTACGCACCTACAAAAATAATGATTTTGTCACGCGCGCGAGCACACACACACACACACACACACACACACACACACACACACACACACAGGCGGGTCCAGGAGCTGAGTTTCGACCCCTGCAACCGCAATTAGGTGAGTACACTCGACCCTTGCAACTTCAACTAGGTGAGTAAACACACACACACACACACACACACACACACACACACACACACACACACACACACACAAACACACAAACACACACACACAAGCAAGTGATGTAGTGGAGGCAGGAACCATACATAGCTTTAAGACGAGGTATGACAAAATTCAGGAAGCAGAGAGAGGACCTAGTAGCGGTCAGTGAAGAGACGGGGCCAGGAACTGAGTCTCGACCCCTGCAACCACAATTAGGTGAGTACAATTAGGTGAGTACACACACACACACACACACACACACACATACACACACACAGACATATATATATATATATATATATATATATATATATATATATATATATATATATATATATATATATATATATATATATATATATATATGCAATAAGATCACAGTAAACAGGTGATTTCAAAATATGCAAAACAACCACTCTGAAAGAATAGAGAAATTCCAAGCGCTTTCGTGATTACTCACATTATCAAGGAACTATGTTCGTTGATAATGTGAGTAGTCACGAAAGCGCTTGGAATTTCTCTATTCTTTCAGAGTGGTTGTTTTGCATATATATATATATATATATATATATATATATATATATATATATATATATATATATATATATATATATATATATATATATATATATATTTATGTATATATATATATTATTTTTATTTTTTTTTTATTATCACACCGGCCGATTCCCACCAAGGCAGGGTGGCCCGAAAAAGAAAAACTTTCACCATCATTCACTCCATCACTGTCTTGCCAGAAGGGTGCTTTACACTACAGTTTTTAAACTGCAACATTAACACCCCTCCTTCAGAGTGCAGGCACTGTACTTCCCATCTCCAGGACTCAAGTCCGGCCTGCCGGTTTCCCTGAATCCCTTCATAAATGTTACTTTGCTCACACTCCAACAGCACGTCAAGTATTAAAAACCATTTGTCTCCATTCACTCCTATCAAACACGCTCACGCATGCCTGCTGGAAGTCCAAGCCCCTCGCACACAAAACCTCCTTTACCCCCTCCCTCCAACCCTTCCTAGGCCGACCCCTACCCCGCCTTCCTTCCACTACAGACTGATACACTCTTGAAGTCATTCTGTTTCGCTCCATTCTCTCTACATGTCCGAACCACCTCAACAACCCTTCCTCAGCCCTCTGGACAACAGTTTTGGTAATCCCGCACCTCCTCCTAACTTCCAAACTACGAATTCTCTGCATTATATTCACACCACACATTGCCCTCAGACATGACATCTCCACTGCCTCCAGCCTTCTCCTCGCTGCAACATTCATCACCCACGCTTCACACCCATATAAGAGCGTTGGTAAAACTATACTCTCATACATTCCCCTCTTTGCCTCCAAGGACAAAGTTCTTTGTTTCCACAGACTCCTAAGTGCACCACTCACTCTTTTTCCCTCATCAATTCTATGATTCACCTCATCTTTCATAGACCCATCCGCTGACACGTCCACTCCCAAATATCTGAATACGTTCACCTCCTCCATACTCTCTCCCTCTCTCCCTCATTTAGAGATTCAATATATATATATATATATATATATATATATATATATATATATATATATATATATATATATATATAAATATATATATATATATATATATATATATATATATATATATATATATATATATCAGATATATATATATATATATATATATATATATATATATATATATATATATATATATATATATATATATATATATATATATATATATATATATATATATATATATATATATATATATATATATATATATATATATATATATATATATATATATATTGAATCTCTAAATGACATCTTATAAAATGGATTAAAGCTAAACCTAACATAAAGGAAGATGACCTATACAAATACAGTTGTTTAAATCACTGATGTGGATTATTATTATTATTATAATCATGGGGAAGCGCTAAACCCGGAGGATTATACAGCGCCTGGGGGGGGGGATGTGGAAGGCATTCAGGCTTAATTCGGGGAACTGGAGCACAGATCCAATTCCCTAAATCAAGAGCCCCTCACCAACATCAAGGAACCTTCCTTGAGGGGACTCACTGATGTGGAAAGCACCAGAGGATCCAGTGTATCAAAAAGGTCTTGGCCAAGTTAATCTTACAAGACACTGCCTTCATTCTGTATTACACCGGACCTTATTCATATGTATTCTCTAATTTTATTTACTCTGTATTAGACTGAAGAAGCTCATGGTGGGGGAAACATCTAGCAAGCATAAATACTCCATACTTTGGAACACTGTCTTCTTTATGGGCTAGTAGTATTAATAGTGAGGATCTGTTCGAAGTATGAAGGAGTTCATTTCTACAGACAAGGAAAACTCTTGGGAGAAAATTAATTTATTTCTCGTTCTGAAGTGTAATTACAAGATGAGAAAATTATATTGACTGGTGACTTTCCAATGGACTTTGATACAAACTTTCAGCGAGATTTGGACAGGAAACAGTCAAGAAATGGCAGTGTCATTGGCTCTTGCTCACACTCTCAAACAACGTTTTCCGGTGGGCGAATTAATAAAGCCCATTGACTGGGTGAAACTTCATTAGTAAAGATTTTTATTTAATTCCAATGTGTCTTTATCTCATACCATTACCTATCAAACACATATGTTACTTAAGTGTATACAGCGATATTAAGTAAAATTTCAAGGATAAATGCTTCAGCTATTATATGCAGTCAAAGATTTTATTTAAAAAAGAAGAGTGGAGCTTACGACGACGTTTCGGTCCGACTTGTTATTTTATACAAACTTTGTGTGTAATGATTCATGCTTTGTTAGAGGGTCAAAATAATAACTTTTGTTTTACCTCTTTTCTATTTTCTCAGAAGACGTTTCACAGATAAATATCAGTTTCAATTTCACTTTCAATAAGAGGAGATCATCTGCGCGAAGCACTGCGTTTTATGGTATAATGTTCGATATGTAAATTATGAGTGGCGAGTATATATCGAGCAAGCTTTCTCGCGCCGTACACCATCTGTTAGTCGAGCACCTGTGGCACAAACCTTTTGATATACGTCGGCAAGGATGACAGTACAAGCATTTACTCACAAGCAACTGTGAAGGCTTTAACTTCACTGCATTAAAATTGCTCACAATATACACAGGATGAATTGCTCTGTTAGAAACCTGTGATTCATAGATTACAACAACGAGCGATAAACTATACTGTCATCCTCAATACGATGCATCGACAAAAATGACGTATAGTGTGTGTGCTCCTGAGTAAATATTGGCAGCATGACCGGGCGTGAAGCAGCAAGGTTAATAGTGGAGGTCCTCCATATATATGCTGCCACTGTGCTCTTACCAACACACACATCGTCCTGCTCTCAGCTCGCACTCCACCATGGTAAGCTATGTGAATATTTTTTTTTCCTTCAATATAAATTGAAGCTCTGATATTACACTAACATTTTTTTCGATGTTAATGTCAGTTTTAATATCTGTTAACCATAACTTTCAGTTTAACCTGAGATTGACACTAGTTTTGAAGCACTAAAAGAAAAAGAAAAAGAATTTCTCTAGTATTTTAGCCTTAAGATAGAAAAGACAGAAGAAGATTAAAGTTTTCGTTATGTTTTCGTTATTAATTGGCTCAATATTTTGTTCATTTTTTGTACCGAAAAGTATATTTATTTTAAGATTTCATGATGAGGCGAAATTCTGATTTTAAATAGCTGTTTACAGAACGTTTTAAAACTAATTCAAACAAGATTATTGAGCAGTTTTCCAAAAGTCTTGCAACATTGATCAATGGTTATTTATATGTACATTGCAGAGGTTGGCTTGCATCTTTGTTGTGGTTACGCTGCTGGTCGTCTCCTGCAACGCTGATCCTGGAGGCTCAGGTGGAGGTGGAGGCGGTGGCGGCTACGGAGGAAGATCACGAGGAGGTGGAGGCGGAGGTTATGGAGGAGGAGGAGGAGGAGGCGGTGGTGGAGGAGGATACAGAGGCGGTGGACGTTCCGGAGGTGGTGGAGGCTACAGTGGTGGTGGTGGAGGTAGAGGAGGCGGAGGTGGTGGTGGTGGCGGATACGGAGGACGATCTCTAGGAGGAGGAAGCGGAGGCTACAGTGGTGGTGGTGGTGGAAGAGGAGGTGGTGGGGGCTACAGAGGAGGTGGTGGTGGCGGCTACAGTGGAAGTGGAGGCGGTGGTGGCGGCTACAGTGGAGGTGGTGGCGGCTTCAGTGGAGGTGGAGGCGGTGGTGGCGGCTACAGTGGAGGTGGAGGCGGTAGTGGCGGGTACAGTGGAGGTGGTGGCGGCTTCAGTGGAGGTGGAGGCGGTAGTAGTTATGGCAAATAAGTTGAAGATTTTCCATTCAACGTGAAAATAGCACATAGATATAAACAAAACTCGTCCATTTAAAGGTTCAACAACATATCTCTCGACCTAAGAATTACAAACTATAAGCCACACACACACACCTCTGATAATTTACACAATTCGGAAATTGTCTGATTTTCACCTCATAAAAATACGCAATTTTATGTAATGTTATTGATAATAAACAAAGAAAATTATTTAACATTTTATTTATTCTTGACAGAAATTTTTGCCTAATAAATTGTAAGGTGCTGAGGGCTCGATTTTGGTTAACAACGTCTAATTATTTTTTGTCTCTGAGGAAGGAGAAGGAGTTTCTCTAGGGCAATATATCCACTGGTACGTGACTGTCAGGTCACAATACATAACAAATATGCTTCTTCATTAGCGTATGAAATTTATAAATGACTACGTCTCACTTGGTTTACGAAGAATTGTAAGTCACTGACTATACAAGACTTGTAAATCATGCGAGAGAGTTGCCCTATGTTAAGTTTCACATACCACATAAGTGTATCTTATTTTCTCCCATTCATTGATTTCCACATGACTTCCAGTTACGGTCAAAGAATACTGGTTCAAAGGTGGTTATAAAAGACACTACGACAGAATGGACACCTTTACTGAGACTACAGTTGCTAGCACGCAAAACATATCAGGTCTACAGACTTGAAAAGGTTTAGTCTCGAAGCGAACCGTTTCCTCAACAAAGGTTTACATTCGCCAAAAATCCTTTTATCAGTTTCATTGTTATACAACCTATCCAGACAGCTGGCTTTTCCAAGACGATTTTGAACTTTCTTCAGCTTCTTGAAGGCCGTTGATCAGATGCTGTCAAAATATTTTTGTTGCTCCTTAACAAACTAGTCTCTCATCCAATATTTCCTTCTAATACCATTAATTTTTTACTGCATTGTATATTAAACTTTATGTACTAGATATATTTAGGAATGAAACCAAGGCACCATGTACATTCAGTTTCGTTGAATTTCCATGTTCAATCAAGTGCTGATCGAACCTATTAAGAAAATATTAGGTATTTAAGTTTTTTGATGTTCTCAAATGCATTTTGCATTTCAATAAAATGAAAACGATGTATTCATTTTTTTTTTTTTGTTTTAGCACTTTACAGCAACTCAAGGAAAATTTAAAGTATTTCATACAAAAATATATTTAAAGAAAAGAATTATACTGATTCTTTTCACTTTTACTTTTTTCTAGTGGAAATCGAAGACACAAATAAAGATTGGATGTTTTATTAATAAAACGTTTCGCTTGTAGATCAAGCTTTTCCAAATCTTAGAGAATATACTGGAAACGTGAGAATATAAAGGGAGAGTGAGAGAGAGATGTACATTGCTGAGTGTATGTACATTTGTGATGGTCACGTTGAGGAGTTTTCTGACCAAAAGGGATTTGTCAAGTTAAAAATTTCTTAATCCCTTTATCTGCTTAATAGTATCCGAGATGTAGACTGTTTCATACTTATGGCCTCTGGTTACGCTGTTTTTCCCGTGGCTGTTTGAACATAGTTTTGCTTTCTGAGAAGAGGAGAGCAATTGGTGAAAATATTATTCCTGTTCGGGCGGCTGCTCACAAATTCTTTGGTTGAATACTAAGTGTCCCTGGAAACAAGAGGTATTCTAGAGATCAGGACCGCTGAAAACTTTTGTGGAACTATTTGAAGGTGACTGTAGTATAGGGTGAAGCTAATCTATGGTCTATTACTTTACTTTCAACAGCACGTTGCCGTTGAAAGTACGGTTGTGCAGGAACCTCTAATCTACACTGCCAGTAGTAACTACACTGCATATATACTGAGCTGCGTTTGTATGTGGAAAGTGTCACTAGTTCCTGAAGCGAGGTTCTCGGCACAATCTAAAAGACAAGTCCATTCCCGAAGAGGAAAAATGAAGTTCAGAACAGCAGAATCATGCGAGGGTAGAAATGAGAGATTACATATTTCCAGAGCAGTAAAGAAGCGAAACAAGTCTGTCGAGAAGATCAAGGATCAATCAAATAAACAGTATTTGGACCTAGTAAAAGTCTATAGTCTTCACATCTGGCATACTTTTCTATTTTTATGCCACTTTATGATTGAACGTCACAGCCGCACTTAGACATTCATTTCGCCGGTATAGTATGTATAACATTCTATATGGAAATTAATACAAGTCTGAGTAAGAGGGGTATTTAAGGGAACAGCGAAAATCCTAGACAAGAAGATCACTTAGCATGAATATGCACTACGCACCTACAAAAATAATGATTTTGTCACGCGCGCGAGCACACACACACACACACACACACACACACACACACACACACAGGCGGGTCCAGGAGCTGAGTTTCGACCCCTGCAACCGCAATTAGGTGAGTACACTCGACCCTTGCAACTTCAACTAGGTGAGTAAACACACACACACACACACACACACACACACACACACACACACACACACACACACACACACACACACACAAACACACAAACACACACACACAAGCAAGTGATGTAGTGGAGGCAGGAACCATACATAGCTTTAAGACGAGGTATGACAAAATTCAGGAAGCAGAGAGAGGACCTAGTAGCGGTCAGTGAAGAGACGGGGCCAGGAACTGAGTCTCGACCCCTGCAACCACAATTAGGTGAGTACAATTAGGTGAGTACACACACACACACACACACACACACACATACACACACACAGACATATATATATATATATATATATATATATATATATATATATATATATATATATATATATATATATATATATATATATATATATATATATATATGCAATAAGATCACAGTAAACAGGTGATTTCAAAATATGCAAAACAACCACTCTGAAAGAATAGAGAAATTCCAAGCGCTTTCGTGACTACTCACATTATCAAGGAACTATGTTCCTTGATAATGTGAGTAGTCACGAAAGCGCTTGGAATTTCTCTATTCTTTCAGAGTGGTTGTTTTGCATATACATATATATATATATATATATATATATATATATATATATATATATTTATATATATATATATATATATATATATATCTATATATATTTATGTATATATATATATATATATATATATATATATATATATATATATATATATTATATATATATATATATATATATATATATATATATATATATATATATATATATATATATATATATATATATATTGAATCTCTAAATGACATCTTATAAAATGGATTAAAGCTAAACCTAACATAAAGGAAGATGACCTATACAAATACAGTTGTTTAAATCACTGATGTGGATTATTATTATTATTATAATCATGGGGAAGCGCTAAACCCGGAGGATTATACAGCGCCTGGGGGGGGGGATGTGGAAGGCATTCAGGCTTAATTCGGGGAACTGGAGCACAGATCCAATTCCCTAAATCAAGAGCCCCTCACCAACATCAAGGAACCTTCCTTGAGGGGACTCACTGATGTGGAAAGCACCAGAGGATCCAGTGTATCAAAAAGGTCTTGGCCAAGTTAATCTTACAAGACACTGCCTTCATTCTGTATTACACCGGACCTTATTCATATGTATTCTCTAATTTTATTTACTCTGTATTAGACTGAAGAAGCTCATGGTGGGGGAAACATCTAGCAAGCATAAATACTCCATACTTTGGAACACTGTCTTCTTTATGGGCTAGTAGTATTAATAGTGAGGATCTGTTCGAAGTATGAAGGAGTTCATTTCTACAGACAAGGAAAACTCTTGGGAGAAAATTAATTTATTTCTCGTTCTGAAGTGTAATTACAAGAGGAGAAAATTATATTGGCTGGTGACTTTCCAATGGACTTTGATACAAACTTTCAGCGAGATTTGGACATGAAACAGTCAAGAAATGGCAATGTGTCACTGGCTCTTGCTCACACTCTCAAACAACGTTTTCCGGTTTGCGAATTAATAAAGCCCACTGACTGGGTGAAACTTCATTAGTAAAGATTTTTATTTAATTCCAATATGTCTTTATCTCATGCCATTACCTATCAAACACATATGTTACTTAAGTGTATACAGTGATATTAAGTAAAATTTCAAGGATAAATGCTTCAGCTATTATATGCAGTCAAAGATTTTATTTAAAAAAGAAGAGTGGAGCTTACGACGACGTTTCTGTCCGATTTGTTATTTTATATAAACTTTGTGTTTAATGATTCATGCTTTGTTAGAGGATCAAAATAATAACTTTTATTTAACCTCTTTTCTATTTTCTCAGAAGACGTTTCACAGATAAATATCAGTTTCAATTTCACTTTCAATAAGAGGAGATCATCTGCGCGAAGCACTGCGTTTTATGGTATAATGTTCGATATGTAAATTATGAGTGGCGAGTATATCTCGAGCAAGCTTTCTCGCGCCGTACACCATCTGTTAGTCGAGCACCTGTGGCACAAACCTTTTGATATACGTCGGCAAGGATGACAGTACAAGCATTTACTCACAAGCAACTGTGACGGCTTTAACTTCACTACATTAAAATTGCTCACAATATACACAGTCAGGAAGAATTGCTCTGTTAGAAACCTGTGATTCATAGATTACAACAACGAGCGATAAACTATACTGTCATCCTCAATACGATGCATCGACAAAAATGACGTATAGTGTGTGTGCTCCTGAGTAAATATTGGCAGCATGACCGGGCGTGAAGCAGCAAGGTTAATAGTGGAGGTCCTCCATATATATGCTGCCACTGTGCTCTTACCAACACACACATCGTCCTGCTCTCAGCTCGCACTCCACCATGGTAAGCTATGTGAATATTTTTTCCTTCAGTATAAATTGAAGCTCTGATATTACACTAACATTTTTTTCGATGTTAATGTCAGTTTTAATAGCTGTTAACCATAACTTTCGGTTTAACCTGAGATTGACACTAGTTTTGAAGCTCCCAAAGAAAAAGAAAAAGAATTTCTCTAGTATTTTAGCCTTAAGATAGAAAAGACAGAAGAAAATTAAAGTTTTCGTTATGTTTTCGTTATTAATTGGCTCAATATTTTGTTCATTTTTTGTACCGAAAAGTATATTTATTTTAAGATTTCATGATGAGGCGAAATTCTGATTTTAAATAGCTGTTTACAGAACTTTTTAAAACTAATGCAAACAAGATTATTGAGCAGTTTTCCAAAAGTCTTGCAACATTGATCAATGATTATTTATATGTACATTGCAGAGGTTGGCTTGCATCTTTGTCGTGGTAACGCTGCTGGTCGTCTCCTGCAACGCTGATCCTGGAGGCTCAGGTGGAGGTGGAGGCGGTGGCGGCTACGGAGGAAGATCACGAGGAGGTGGAGGCGGAGGTTACGGAGGAGGAGGAGGAGGAAGAGGAGGAGGAGGAGGAGGCGGTGGTGGAGGAGGATACAGAGGCGGTGGACGTTCCGGAGGTGGTGGAGGCTACAGTGGTGGTGGTGGAGGTAGAGGAGGCGGAGGTGGTGGTGGTGGCGGATACGGAGGACGATCTCTAGGAGGAGGAGGAAGCGGAGGCTACAGTGGTGGTGGTGGTGGAAGAGGAGGTGGTGGGGGCTACAGAGGAGGTGGTGGTGGTGGTGGCTACAGTGGAAGTGGAGGCGGTGGTGGTGGCTACAGTGGAGGTGGTGGCGGCTTCAGTGGAGGTGGAGGCGGTGGTGGCGGCTACAGTGGAGGTGGAGGCGGTGGTGGCGGGTACAGTGGAGGTGGTGGCGGCTTCAGTGGAGGTGGAGGCGGTAGTAGTTATGGCAAATAAGTTGAAGATTTTCCATACAACGTGAAAATAGCACATAGATATAAACAAAACTTGTCCATTTAAAGGTTCAACAACATATCTCTCGACCTAAGAATTACAAACTATAAATCACACTCACACGCACTGATATTTTACACAATTCGGAAATTGTCTTATTGTCACCTCATAAAAAATACGCATTTTTATGTAATGTGTTTGATAATAAACAAAGAAAATCATTTAAAGTTTTATTTATTCTTGACAGAAATTTTTGTCTAATAAATTGTAAGGTGCTGAGGGCTCGATTTTGGTCAACAACGTCTAATTATTTTTTTATCTCTGAGGAAGGAGAAGGAGTTTCTCTAGGGCAATATATCCACTGGTACGTGACTGTCATGTCACAATACATAACAAATATGCTTCTTCATTAGCGTATGAAATTTATAAATGACTACGTCTCACTTGGTTTACGAAGAATTGTAAGTCACTGACTATACAAGACTTGTAAATCATGCGAGAGAGTTGTCCTATATTAAATTTCACATACCACATAAGTGTATCTTATTTTCTCCCATTTATTGATTTCCACATGACTTCCAGTTACGGTCAAAGAATACTGGTTCAAAGGTGGTTATAAAAGACACTACGACAGAATGGACACCTTTACTGAGACTACAGTTGCTAGCACGCAAAACATATCAGGTCTACAGACTTGAAAAGGTTTAGTCTCGAAGCGAACCGTTTCCACAACAAAGGTTTACATTCTGCCAAAAATCCTTTTATCAGTTTCATGGTTATACAAGCTATCCACACAGCTGGCTTATCCAAGACGATTCTGAACTTTCTTCAGCTTCTTGAAGGCCGTTGATCAGATGCTGTCAAAATATTTTTGTTGCTCCTTAACAAACTAGTCTCTCATCCAATATTTCCTTCTCATACCATTAATTTTTTACTGCATTGTATATTAAACTTTATGTACTAGATATATTTAGGAATGAAACCAAGGCACCACGTACATTCAGTTTCGTTGAATTTCCATGTTCAATCAAGTGCTGATCGAACCTATTAAGAAAATATTAGGTATTTAAGTTTTTTGATGTTCTCAAATACATTTTGCATTTCAATAAAATGAAAACGATGGATTCATTTTTTTTATTTGTTTTAGCACTTTACAGCAACTCAAGGAAAATTTAAAGTATTTCATACAAAAATATATTTAAAGAAAAGAATTATACTGATTCTTTTCACTTTTACTTTTTTCTAGTGGAAATCGAAGGCACAAATAAAGAATGGATGTTTTATTAATAAAACGTTTCGCTTGTAGATCAAGCTTTTCCAAATCTTAGAGAATGTACTGGAAACGTGAGAATATAAAGGGAGAGTGAGAGAGAGATGTACATTGCTGAGTGTATGTACATTTGTGATGGTCACGTTGAGGAGTTTTCTGACCAAAAGGGATTTGTCAAGTTAAAAATTTCTTAATCCCTTTATCTGCTTAATAGTATCCGAGATGTAGACTGTTTCATACTTATGGCCTCTGGTTACGCTGTTTTTCCCGTGGCTGTTTGAACATAGTTTTGCTTTCTGAGAAGAGGAGAGCAATTGGTGAAAATATTATTCCTGTTCGGGCGGCTGCTCACAAATTCTTTGGTTGGATACTAAGTGTCCCTGGAAACAAGAGGTATTCTAGAGATCAGGACCGCTGAAAACTTTTGTGGAACTATTTGAAGGTGACCGTAGTATAGGGTGAAGCTAATCTATGGTCTATTACTTTACTTTCAACAGCACGTTGCCGTTGAAAGTACGGTTGTGCAGGAACCTCTAATCTACACTGCCAGTAGTAACTACACTGCATATATACTGAGCAGCGTTTGTATGTGGAAAGTGTCACTAGTTCCTGAAGCGAGGTTCTCGGCACAATCTAAAAGACAAGTCGATTCCTGAAGAGGAAAAATGAAGTTCAGAACAGCAGAATCATGCGAGGGTAGAACTGAGAGATTACATATTTCCAGAGCAGTAAAGAAGCGAAACAAGTCTGTCGAGAAGATCAAGGATCGATCAAATAAACAGTATTTGGACCTAGTAAAAGTCTATAGTCTTCACATCTGGCATACTTTTCTATTTTTATGCCACTCTATGATTGAACGTCACAGCCGCACTTAGACATTCATTTCGCCGGTATAGTATGTATAACATTCTATATGGAAATTAATACAAGTCTGAGTAAGAGGGGTATTTAAGGGAACAGCGAAAATCCTAGACAAGAAGATCACTTAGCATGAATATGCACTACGCACCTATAAAAATAATGATTTTGTCACGCGCGCGAGCACACACACACACACACACACACACACACACGCGGGGCCAGGAGCTGCAACCGCAATTAGGTGAGTACACTCGACCCTTGCAACTTCAACTAGGTGAGTAAACACACACACACACACACACTAGCAAGTGATGTAGTGGAGGCAGGAACCATACATAGCTTTAAGACGAGGTATGACAAAACTCAGGAAGCAGAGAGAGGACCTAGTAGCGATCAGTGAAGAGGCGGGGCCAGGAGCTGAGTCTCGACCCCTGCAACCACAATTAGGTGAGTACACACACACACACACACACACACACACACACACACACACACACACGCACACACACACACACACACACACACACACACACACACACACACACACACACACACACACAAGAGATTGGTGCAAAAACTGGAGGACCAAGCAGGGATAACAGGGAAGGCACTACAATGGATCAGGGAATACTTGTCAGGAAGACAGCAGCGAGTCATGGTACGTGGCGAGGTGTCAGAGTGGGCACCTGTGACCAGCGGGGTCCCGCAGGGGTCAGTCCTAGGACCAGTGCTGTTTCTGGTATTTGTGAACGACATGACGGAAGGAATAGACTCTGAGGTGTCCCTGTTTGCAGATGACGTGAAGTTGATGAGAAGAATTCACTCGATCGAAGACCAGGCAGAACTACAAAGGGATCTGGACAGGCTGCAGACCTTGTCCAGCAATTGGCTCCTGGAGTTCAATCCCACCAAGTGCAAAGTCATGAAGATTGGGGAAGGGCAAAGAAGGCCGCAGACAGAGTACAGTCTAGGGGGTCAGAGACTACAAACCTCTCTCAAGGAAAAAGATCTTGGGGTGAGTATAACACCAGGCACATCTCCTGAAGCGCACATCAACCAAATAACAGCTGCAGCATATGGGCGCCTAGCAAACCTCAGAACAGTATTCCGACATCTTAATAAGGAATCATTCAGGACCCTGTACACCGTGTACGTTAGGCCCATATTGGAGTATGCGGCACCAGTTTGGAACCCACACCTAGCCAAGCACGTGAAGAAACTAGATCGTTCTGAAGTGTAATTACAAGAGGAGAAAATTATATTGACTGGTGACTTTCCAATGGACTTTAATACAAACTTTCAGCGAGATTTGGACAGGAAACAGTCAAAAAATGGCAAAGTGTCATTGGCTCTTGCTCACACTCTCAAACAACGTTTTCCGGTGGGCGAATTAATAAAGCCCATTGACTGGGTGAAACTTCATTAGTAAAGATTTTTATTTAATTCCAATGTGTCTTTATCTCATACCATTACCTATCAAACACATATGTTACTTAAGTGTATACAGTGATATTAAGTAAAATTTCAAGGATAAATGCTTCAGCTATTATATGCAGTCAAAGATTTTATTTAAAAAAGAAGAGTGGAGCTTACGACGACGTTTCGGTCCGACTTGTTATTTTATACAAACTTTGTGTGTAATGATTCATGCTTTGTTAGAGGATCAAAATAATAACTTTTGTTTTACCTCTTTTCTATTTTCTCAGACGACGTTTCACAGATAAATATCAGTTTCAATTTCACTTTCAATAAGAGGAGATCATCTGCGCGAAGCACTGCGTTTTATGGTATAATGTTCGATATGTAAATTATGAGTGGCGAGTATATCTCGAGCAAGCTTTCTCGCGCCGTACACCATCTGTTAGTCGAGCACCTGTGGCACAAACCTTTTGATATACGTCGGCAAGGATGACAGTACAAGCATTTACTCACAAGCAACTGTGAAGGCTTTAACTTCACTGCATTAAAATTGCTCACAATATACACAGGATGAATTGCTCTGTTAGAAACCTGTGATTCATAGATTACAACAACGAGCGATAAACTATACTGTCATCCTCAATACGATGCATCGACAAAAATGACGTATAGTGTGTGTGCTCCTGAGTAAATATTGGCAGCATGACCGGGCGTGAAGCAGCAAGGTTAATAGTGGAGGTCCTCCATATATATGCTGCCACTGTGCTCTTACCAACACACACATCGTCCTGCTCTCAGCTCGCACTCCACCATGGTAAGCTATGTGAATATTTTTTTTTCCTTCAATATAAATTGAAGCTCTGATATTACACTAACATTTTTTTCGATGTTAATGTCAGTTTTAATATCTGTTAACCATAACTTTCAGTTTAACCTGAGATTGACACTAGTTTTGAAGCACTAAAAGAAAAAGAAAAAGAATTTCTCTAGTATTTTAGCCTTAAGATAGAAAAGACAGAAGAAGATTAAAGTTTTCGTTATGTTTTCGTTATTAATTGGCTCAATATTTTGTTCATTTTTTGTACCGAAAAGTATATTTATTTTAAGATTTCATGATGAGGCGAAATTCTGATTTTAAATAGCTGTTTACAGAACGTTTTAAAACTAATTCAAACAAGATTATTGAGCAGTTTTCCAAAAGTCTTGCAACATTGATCAATGGTTATTTATATGTACATTGCAGAGGTTGGCTTGCATCTTTGTTGTGGTTACGCTGCTGGTCGTCTCCTGCAACGCTGATCCTGGAGGCTCAGGTGGAGGTGGAGGCGGTGGCGGCTACGGAGGAAGATCACGAGGAGGTGGAGGCGGAGGTTATGGAGGAGGAGGAGGAGGAGGCGGTGGTGGAGGAGGATACAGAGGCGGTGGACGTTCCGGAGGTGGTGGAGGCTACAGTGGTGGTGGTGGAGGTAGAGGAGGCGGAGGTGGTGGTGGTGGCGGATACGGAGGACGATCTCTAGGAGGAGGAAGCGGAGGCTACAGTGGTGGTGGTGGTGGAAGAGGAGGTGGTGGGGGCTACAGAGGAGGTGGTGGTGGCGGCTACAGTGGAAGTGGAGGCGGTGGTGGCGGCTACAGTGGAGGTGGTGGCGGCTTCAGTGGAGGTGGAGGCGGTGGTGGCGGCTACAGTGGAGGTGGAGGCGGTAGTGGCGGGTACAGTGGAGGTGGTGGCGGCTTCAGTGGAGGTGGAGGCGGTAGTAGTTATGGCAAATAAGTTGAAGATTTTCCATTCAACGTGAAAATAGCACATAGATATAAACAAAACTCGTCCATTTAAAGGTTCAACAACATATCTCTCGACCTAAGAATTACAAACTATAAGCCACACACACACACCTCTGATAATTTACACAATTCGGAAATTGTCTGATTTTCACCTCATAAAAATACGCAATTTTATGTAATGTTATTGATAATAAACAAAGAAAATTATTTAAAATTTTATTTATTCTTGACAGAAATTTTTGCCTAATAAATTGTAAGGTGCTGAGGGCTCGATTTTGGTTAACAACGTCTAATTATTTTTTGTCTCTGAGGAAGGAGAAGGAGTTTCTCTAGGGCAATATATCCACTGGTACGTGACTGTCAGGTCACAATACATAACAAATATGCTTCTTCATTAGCGTATGAAATTTATAAATGACTACGTCTCACTTGGTTTACGAAGAATTGTAAGTCACTGACTATACAAGACTTGTAAATCATGCGAGAGAGTTGCCCTATGTTAAGTTTCACATACCACATAAGTGTATCTTATTTTCTCCCATTCATTGATTTCCACATGACTTCCAGTTACGGTCAAAGAATACTGGTTCAAAGGTGGTTATAAAAGACACTACGACAGAATGGACACCTTTACTGAGACTACAGTTGCTAGCACACAAAACATATCAGGTCTACAGACTTGAAAAGGTTTAGTCTCGAAGCGAACCGTTTCCTCAACAAAGGTTTACATTCGCCAAAAATCCTTTTATCAGTTTCATTGTTATACAACCTATCCAGACAGCTGGCTTTTCCAAGACGATTTTGAACTTTCTTCAGCTTCTTGAAGGCCGTTGATCAGATGCTGTCAAAATATTTTTGTTGCTCCTTAACAAACTAGTCTCTCATCCAATATTTCCTTCTAATACCATTAATTTTTTACTGCATTGTATATTAAACTTTATGTACTAGATATATTTAGGAATGAAACCAAGACACCATGTACATTCAGTTTCGTTGAATTTCCATGTTCAATCAAGTGCTGATCGAACCTATTAAGTAAATATTAGGTATTTAAGTTTTTTGATGTTCTCAAATGCATTTTGCATTTCAATAAAATGAAAACGATGTATTCATTTTTTTTTTGTTTTAGCACTTTACAGCAACTCAAGGAAAATTTAAAGTATTTCATACAAAAATATATTTAAAGAAAAGAATTATACTGATTCTTTTCACTTTTACTTTTTTCTAGTGGAAATCGAAGACACAAATAAAGATTGGATGTTTTATTAATAAAACGTTTTGCTTGTAGATCAAGCTTTTCCAAATCTTAGAGAATGTACTGGAAACGTGAGAATATAAAGGGAGAGTGAGAGAGAGATGTACATTGCTGAGTGTATGTACATTTGTGATGGTCACGTTGAGGAGTTTTCTGACCAAAAGGGATTTGTCAAGTTAAAAATTTCTTAATCCCTTTATCTGCTTAATAGTATCCGAGATGTAGACTGTTTCATACTTATGGCCTCTGGTTACGCTGTTTTTCCCGTGGCTGTTTGAACATAGTTTTGCTTTCTGAGAAGAGGAGAGCAATTGGTGAAAATATTATTCCTGTTCGGGCGGCTGCTCACAAATTCTTTGGTTGAATACTAAGTGTCCCTGGAAACAAGAGGTATTCTAGAGATCAGGACCGCTGAAAACTTTTGTGGAACTATTTGAAGGTGACTGTAGTATAGGGTGAAGCTAATCTATGGTCTATTACTTTACTTTCAACAGCACGTTGCCGTTGAAAGTACGGTTGTGCAGGAACCTCTAATCTACACTGCCAGTAGTAACTACACTGCATATATACTGAGCTGCGTTTGTATGTGGAAAGTGTCACTAGTTCCTGAAGCGAGGTTCTCGGCACAATCTAAAAGACAAGTCCATTCCCGAAGAGGAGAAATGAAGTTCAGAACAGCAGAATCATGCGAGGGTAGAACTGAGAGATTACATATTTCCAGAGCAGTAAAGAAGCGAAACAAGTCTGTCGAGAAGATCAAGGATCAATCAAATAAACAGTATTTGGACCTAGTAAAAGTCTATAGTCTTCACATCTGGCATACTTTTCTATTTTTATGCCACTTTTCTATTTTTATGCCACTTTATGATTGAACGTCACAGCCGCACTAAGACATTCATTTCGCCGGTATAGTATGTATAACATTCTATATGGAAATTAATACAAGTCTGAGTAAGAGGGGTATTGAAGGGAACAGCGAAAATCCTAGACAAGAAGATCACTTAGCATGAATATGCACTACGCACCTACAAAAATAATGATTTTGTCACGCCCGCGAGCACACACACACACACACACACACAGGCGGGTCCAGGAGCTGAGTCTCGACCCCTGCAACTTCAACTAGGTGAGTAAACACACACACACACACACACACACACACACACAAACAAACACACAAACACACACACACACTAGCAAGTGCTGTAGTGGAGGCAGGAACCATACATAGCTTTAAGACGAGGTATGACAAAATTCAGGAAGCAGAGAGAGGACCTAGTAGCGATCAGTGAAGAGGCGGGGCCAGGAGCTGAGTCTCGACCCCTGCAGCCACAATTAGGTGAGTACAATTAGGGGAGTACACACACACACACACACACACACACACACACACACACACACATACACACACACATACACACATACATACACACACACATCCACACTGGAGTTCAACACAAGAAAGTGCAAAGGTTTGCAACAAGACTAGTCCCAGAGCTAAGAGGTATGTCCTACGAGGAGAGGTTAAGGGAAATCAACCTGACGACACTGGAGGACAGGAGAGATAGGGGGGACATGATAACGACATACAAAATACTGAGAGGAATTGACAAGGTGGACAAAGACAGGATGTTCCAGAGATTGGACACAGTAACAAGGGGACACAGTTGGAAGCTGAAGACACAGATGAATCACAGGGATGTTAGGAAGTATTTCTTCAGCCACAGAGTAGTCAGTAAGTGGAATAGTTTGGGAAGCGATGTAGTGGAGGCAGGATCCATACATAGCTTTAAGCAGAGGTATGATAAAGTTCACGGCTCAGGGAGAGTGACCTAGTAGCGATCAGTGAAGAGGCGGGGCCAGGAGCTCGGAATCGACCCCCGCAACCTCAACTAGGTGAGTACAACTACCTGAGTACACACGCACGCACACACACACACACACACACACACACACACACACACACACACACACACACACACACACACACACACACACACATATATATATATATATATATATATATATATATATATATATATATATATATATATATATATTGAATCTCTAAATGACATATAAAATGGATTAAAGCTAAACCTAACATAAAGGAAGATGACCTATACAAATACAGTTGTTTAAATCACTGATGTGGAAAGCACCAGAGGATCCAGTGTATCAAAAAGGTCTTGGCCAAGTTAATCTTACAAGACACTGCCTTCATTCTGTATTACACCGGACCTTATTCATATGTATTCTCTAATTTTATTTACTCTTTATTTGACTGAAGAAGCTCATGGTGGGCGAAACATCTAGCAAGTATAAATATTCCACACGTTGGAAAACTGTGTTCTTTATGTGCTAGTAGTATTAATAGTGAGGATCTGTTCGAAGTATGAAGGAGTTCAATTCTACAGACACGGAGAGCTCTTAGTAAAAAATGAATTTATTTCTAGTTCTGAGATGTGATTACAAGAGGAGAAAATTACATTGGCTGTTAATTTTTCGATGGACTTTGATACAAAATTCTCAGCCAGATTTCCACAGCAAATAATCACGAAATAGCAGTGTCATTGGCTCTTGCTCACATTCTCTAACAACGTTTTCCAGTTTGCGACTTAATAAAGCCCACTGCCTGGAGGTTACCTGGAGGTTACCTGGAGGTTATTCCGGGGATCAACGCCCCCGCGGCCCGGTCCATGACCAGGCCTCCCGATGGATCAGGGCCTGATCAACTAGGCTGTTACTGCTGGCCGCACGCAGTCCAACGTACGAGCCACAGCCCGGCTGATCCGGCACTGACTTTAGGTATCTGTCCAGCTCTCTCTTGAAGGCAGCCAGGGGTTTATTGGCAATTCCCCTAATGCTTGATGGGAGGCTGTTGAACAGTTTTGGGCCCCGGACACTTATGGTGTTTTCCCTTAGTGTACCAATGGCGCCCCTACTTTTTATTGGGCGCATTTTGCATCGCCTGCCCAGTCTTTTACTTTCGTTTCGAGTGATTTCTGTGTGCAGATTTGGGACCATTCCTTCCAAGATTTTCCAAGTGTAGATTATGATATATCTCTCCCTCCTGCATTCCAACGAGTACAAGTCAAGTGCTTCCAAGCGTTCCCAGTAGTTAAGGTGCTTGACAGAACTTATACGTGCAGTAAAGGATCTCTGTACACTCTCTAGATCTGCGATTTCACCTGCTTTGAATGGAGATGTTAATGTACAGCAGTATTCCAGCCTAGAGAGAACAAGTGATTTGAAAAGGATCATCATGGGCTTGGCATCTCTCGTTTTGAAAGTTCTCATTATCCATCCTATCATTTTCTTTGCACGTGCGATCGTGGCACTGTTGTGATCCTTGAAAGTGAGATCCTCAGACATTACTACTCCCAGGTCCCTTACATTATTTTTCCGCTCTATTGTATGGCCGGAGTCAGTAGTATACTCTGTTCTAGTTATTATCTCCTCCAGTTTTCCATAACGGAGTAGTTGGAATTTGTCCTCATTGAACATCATATTGTTTACCGTTGCCCACTGGAAAACTTTGTTTATATCTTCTTGGAGGTTAACCGCGTCCTCAGCAGATGACAGCCTCATGCAGATCCTAGTATCATCCGCAAAGGATGATACGGTGCTGTGGTGTATATCTCTGTTTTTGTCTGATATGAGGATAAGGAATAAGATGGGGGCGAGTACTGTGCCTTGTGGAACAGAGCTCTTCACTATGGCAGCCTCCGATTTAACTCTGTTGACCACTACTCTTTGTGTTCGATTTGTTAGGAAGTTGAAGATCCATCTCCCCACTTTCCCAGTTATTCCTTTAGCACGTATTTTATGGGCTATTACGCCATGATCGCATTTGTCAAATGCTTTTGCAAAGTCTGTGTATATTACATCTGCATTCTGATTTTCTTCCAGTGCATCCAAGGCCATGTCATAGTGATCCAGTAGTTGTGAGAGGCAGGAGCGACCTGCCCTGAACCCATGTTGCCCTGGATTGTGCAGATTTTGGTAATCCAGGTGATTTGCAATCCTGCTTCTTAGCACTCTTTCAAAGATTTTTATGATGTGGGACGTCAGAGCTATTGGTCTATAGTTCTTAGCTAATGCTTTGCTGCCACCTTTATGGAGTGGGGCTATATCCGTTGTTTTAAGTGACTGTGGAATTTCACCCATGTCCAAGCTCCTCCTCCATAGTGTACTTAGGGCACGCGAGAGGGGTTTCTTGCAGTTCTTAATGAAAACAGAGTTTCACGAGTCTGGGCCCGGGGCTGAGTGCATAGGCATGTTGTCAATGGCTTTTTCGAAATCTATCGGAGTTAGGGTAATGTCGGAAATCTGGCATACATTTATGGAGCTTTCAGGCTCATTCATGAAGAAATCATTTGGGTCGTCGATCCTCAGACCGATTAGTGGTTCACTAAACACAGAGTCGTACTGGGATTTCAATATTTCACTCATTTCCTTGTTGTCATCTGTGTAAGTCCCATCCTGTCTGAGTGAGGGCCCGATACTAGATGTGGTATTTGCCTTGTTTTTGGCATATGAAAAGAAATATTTTGAATTTCTTTCAATTTCACTAATAGCTTTAAGCTCCTCCTGCCTCTCCTGGTTCCTGTAAGAGTCATTTAGTTTAAGTTCGATAGTTTCCACTTCCCTGGTCAGCACCTCCTTTCGTGTATCAGATATTCTAGCACTCCTGAGGAGCTCAGTGACTCTTCGTCGTCTTCTGTAGAGGGAGCGTTTTTTTCTCTCCAGTTTACTCCTGCTCTTCTTCTTTCTTAGGGGAATATGCCTAGAACATGCTTTGGCTACCAGGAAGTTGATCCTTTCAAGGCACTGGTTTGGATCCATGTCATTTAAGACATCTTCCCAACATGTTTCGTTTAGGACATGGTTTACCTGGTCCCAGTTGATGTTCTTGTTGTTGAAGTTGTATTTTGTGAAGACACCTTCACAGGTACATGCATTCTGCTGATCAGGACCCCTATGCATGTACGTCTGGACTTCGATTAGATTGTGATCGGAATTAGTTGTTTTTGATATTCTTATGTCTCTTATCAGGTCCTCATTATTTGTGAAGATAAGGTCAAGTGTGTTTTCTAGTCTTGTTGGCTCCACTATCTGCTGGCTTAAGGTGTGTTTTTCGCAGAGACTTAGTAGCTCATGTGTGTGTGACCTTTCATCTGCGCTACCTCCGGGGATTGTTTCAGCTATAACATTATTTGCTACATTCTTCCATTTTGTATACCTTAGGTTGAAATCACCAAGCAGTAAGATGTTTGGGGATGGAGCTGGAAGGTTTTCCAAGCAGTAATCAATTTTCAGTAGCTGTTCCTTGAACTGTTGTGAGGTTGCATCTGGTGGCTTGTATACAACCACAATGACTAGGTTTTGGTTCTCGATCTTTATTGATAGAACTTCAACTACCTCATTTGTGGTGTTCAGCAACTCCGTGCAGATAAGGGACTCTTTGACATACAGGCCAACCCCCCCCCCTTGTTGCCTGTTTTTTCTGTCGCATCTAAAAAGGTTGTAACCACTTATCCATATTTCACTGTCAAAGTGATCTTTTGTGTGAGTCTCTGTGAAGGCTGCAAACATTGCATTAGACTCCTCTAGAAGTCCACTGATAAAAGGTATTTTGTTGTTGGTGGATGGCTTAAGGCCCTGTATATTAGCAAATATGAACGAGGTTGTATTCTGTGTTTGTTGGGGGGATTTTGTTATTGGCATCAGTAGTTGTAATTCTGGAGGGCCATGGGTGGCCACTGGCTGCGCCTCCAGTCCAACAAGGCTCCAAGGTGGTGGACTATTTTTATTTCCTTCCATTTTCTTTTTTCGTTTCCTGCCACTAAAAAATCACCTGGAGTTGGGTTGTCGTAGCTACTATTGTTTGTCTTGTGGGGTCTGTGCCTCCTGGTCCCTTTTAGATGGTATGCATTGCACTCGATGTTGTAACACTGCTTCTGGAGGACCGAGGAGTGGCACATTTTTGGGTGAAAGAAAGTACAGGAAGAAGAACGACACACTCCTTTAGACAGGAGGTCGCTACATTTCTTGGGATGGTCAAAGTTGCATGTCCCATTTTTTTCCCCTGTTATTCCATGCTTACAGATGCCCCAAGCATAATATTTGCACAAATTCACCTTTGGTTGAGAATTGTTGGGAGGTGTGTTGTCAGTTTCTGCAGGTTCTGGGACTGCACTATAATCCTCAGTATCCAAGCCAGGGCCACCCCGTCCTGGATTCCATCTACTTTCCCCAGTAGAGGAAGAAGGAGGAGACTCCTCTCCAACATCTGTACTGTGGGCCACGGTCTTGTGCAATGATGGTTGTATATTTACGGTTTTAGATGGTTGTATATTTACTGTTTTTGTGGTGGTTTTGGTAGTGTCCCTAGGAGAGTCTGGGCTGGCAGTAAGGCTGGGGGCTGGGTCTGGGTCAGCACTGGGGCTGGGGGCTGGGGCTGGGTCTGGGTCAGTGGCTGGGCCTGGGCCAGCAGCTGGGCCTGGGCCAGCACCAGCACTGTGGGTATTAGTGCTATGACTGGGGGAGCCTGGGCCAGCACCAGCACTGTGGGTATTAGTGCTATGACTGGGGGAGCCTGGGCCAGCACCAGCACTGTGGGTATTAGTGCTATGACTGGGGGAGCCTGGGCCAGCACCAGCACTGTGGGTATTAGTGCTATGACTGGGGGATGGGTCTGGCTTAGCACCATGTGGGTGACTAGATAGTTTCGAGTCATCTGTTGTGGTATGGACATTCTGCATTTTTTGATACACTATCTCTTGCTCCCATGTTTTATATATTTTTGGTAGACTATCCAAGAGGTCATCCTTGTTTTCTTGATTATTTTTATCATTTATTACTCTCCTTAGTACCTTTCTGATACCTGCCCAAAGTTCTACATCTGTATTGCACAACCAGAAGCACCTTGCTAGTTCGAGGTCATTTTTTGAGGCTGTATTTAGTCTAGTACAAGAGATATGGTGTTTGGAAGAGCATAGGTTGCATGTGATTCTGGATGAAACTTCGTTAGCAAAGATTTTCATTTAATTCCAATGTGTAGTTATCTCGTGCCATTACCTATCCAACACATATATTAATTATGTATATACAATATTATTAAGAATATTTTCATGGATAAATGCTTCAGCTATTGTATGCAGTCAAACATATTAATTAAACTTTGGTTGTAATGAATCATACTTTGTTAGAGGATCAAAATAATTTATATTTTACCTCTTATCAGTTTCAATTTCACTTTCAATAAGAGGAGATCATCTGTGCGAAGCACAGTGTTTTATGGTATAATGTTCGATATGTAAATTATGAGTGGCGAGTATATCTCGAGCAAGCTTGCTCGCGTCGTACACCATCTGTTAGTCGAGCACCAGTGGCACAAACCTTTTGATATACATCGGCAAGGATAACAGTTAGTACAAGCATTAACTCACAAACCACTGTGAAGGCTTTAACTTCTCTGCATTAAGATTGCTGACAATATATACAGTCAGGATGAATTGCTCTGTTAGAAACCTGTGATTCATAGATTACAACAACGAGCGATAAACTATACTGTCATCCTCAGTACGAAGCATCGACAAAAATGACGTATAGTGTGTGTGCTCTTGTGTGAATATTGGCAGCATGACCGGGCGTGAAGCAGCAAGGTTAATAGTGGAGGTCCTCCATATATATGCCGCCACTGTGCTCTTACCAACACACACATCGTCCTGCTCTCAGCTCGCACTCCACCATGGTAAGCTATGTGAATATTTTTTTCCTTCAATATAAATTGAAGCTCTAATATTACACTAATCTTTTCTCGATGTTAATGTCGATTTTAATATCTGTTAAGCATAACTATCAGTTTAACCTGAGACTGACATTAGTATTGAAATACTCAAATAATTAAAAAAAAATTCTCTTGTATTTTAGCCTTAAGATAGAAAAGATAGAAGAAGATTAAAGTTTTTATTATGTTTCCGGTATTAATTGGCTCAATTTTTTTTTGTATCGAAATATATATGGTTTTCAAGATTTCATGATTAGGCGAAATTCTGATTTTCAGTAGTTGTATACATAAATTTTTTAAACTAATGGAAACAAGATTATTGAGCAGTTTTCCACAAGTCTTGCAACACTGATCAATGGTTGTTTATATGAACATTGCAGAGGTTGGCTTGCATCTTTGTTGTGGTAACGCTGCTGGTCGTCTCCTGCAACGCTGATCCTGGAGGCTCAGGTGGAGGTGGAGGCGGTGGCGGCTACGGAGGAAGATCACGAGGAGGTGGAGGCGGAGGTTACGGAGGAGGAGGAGGAGGTGGTGGAGGAGGATATAGAGGCGGTGGACGTTCCGGTGGTGGTGGAGGCTACAGTGGTGTTGGTGGTGTTAGAGGAGGCGGAGGTGGTGGTGGTGGCGGATACGGAGGCGGTGGAAGATCTCTAGGAGGAGGAGGCGGCGGAGGCTACAGTGGTGGTGGTGGTGGTGGAAGAGGTGGTGGTGGTGGCTACGGAGGCAGTCGAGGTGGAGGCGGTGGCGGCGGCTACAGTCGAGGTGGAGGCGGTGGCGGCGGCTACAGTCGAGGTGGAGGCGGTGGCGGCGGCTACAGTCGAGGTGGAGGCGGTGGTGGCGGGTACAGTGGAGGTGGAGGCGGTGGTGGCGGCTACAGTGGAGGTGGAGGCGGTGGTGGCGGCTACAGTGGAGGTGGAAGCGGCAGTAGTTATGGCAAATAAGTTGAAGATTTTCCATACAACGTGACCGTAGCACAGAGATATAAACAAAACTCATCCATTTAAAGGTTCAACAACATATCTCTCGAACTGAGAATTACCAAATATAATCCACACACACACAATAACCTATGATATTTTACACAATTCGAAAAGTGTTTGATTGTCTCCACATAAAAATAAGTATTTTTATATAATGTGATTGATAATAAACAAAGAAAATCATTTAAAGTTTAATTTATTCTTGACAGAAATTTTTGTCTAATAAATTGTAAGGTGCTCAGCGCTCAATTTGTTAGTAACGTCTAACTAATTCTTATCTCTGACGAAGGAAAAAGGGTTTCTCTAGGGCAATATATCCAGTTGTAGGTGATTGGCTACAAAATATAACAAATACGCCTTTTCATTAGAGTATGAAACTTATAAATGATTACGACTCACTTGGTTTACGAAAAATTGTGAGTCACTGATTATACAAGACTTGTAACTCAGGCGAGAAAGACGGCCTATATTAAGTTTTACATACCAAATAAATGTGTCTTATTTTCACCCATTTGTTGGTTTCTACATGTCTTCCGGTTACGGTCAGGGAATAAGGGAGGACAGCTGGTTTAGAAGACACTATGACAGAATGGACACCTTTACTGAGACTAAAGTTACTTGCAGACATAACATGTCAAGTCTACAGAGAAAAAGTTGAGTCTCTAAGCGAACCGTTTCCACAACAAAGGTTTACATTCTGCCAAAAACTTTCTGTCAGCTTCTTGGCTATACAACCTCCTTTCCAGGCAACTGACTTGTCCAAGACGAAGTTTCTTGAACTTCTTGACGGCCATAGATCAGATGTTCTCAAAATACTCTGTCGCTCTTTCCTTATCAAGCTAATCTCTGATCCAATATTCCCTTCTCCTGCCATTAATTTTTTAGTTTATTGTATATTATAAACTTTATGCATTAGATAAATTCAGGAATGAAACAAAGACATCATGTATATTCAGTACACAAATAACCCGCACACAGAAGAGAGGAGCTTACGACGACGTTTCGGTCCGACTTGGACCATTTACAAAGTCACACTGACTTTGTAAATGGTCCAAGTCAGACCGAAACGTCGTCGTAAGCTCCTCTCTTCTATGTGCGGGTTATTTGTGTATTGACATCTCTTGTTCTGAATGTTTTCATTATCCAGCCTATCAGTTTCCTCGCAGATGTGATAGTGGCACTGTTGTGATCCTTGAAGGTGAGATCGTCAGACATTACCACTCCCAGGTCCTTCACATTACTTTTCCACTCTATTGTGTGATTAGAGGTTGTAGTATACTCAGTTGTGGCTATTATTTCCTCCAGTTTTCCATAACGGAGTAGTTGGAATTTGGCCTCATTGACCATCATATTGTTCTCCGTTGGTTTATATCTTCATTGAGATTTGCCCTGTCCTCAATGAATGACACTCTCATGCATATCCTAGTATCGTCTGCAAAGGATGATACGGTGCTATGGTTTAAGATAAGATAAAATAAGATTTCGTTCGGATTTTTAACCCCGGAGGGTTAGCCACCCAGGATAACTCAAGAAAGTCAGTGCGTCATCGAGGACTGTCTAACTTATTTCCATTGGGGTCCTCAACATTGTCCCCCAGGATGCGACCCACACCAGTTGACTAACACCACCTATTTGCTGCTAAGTGAACAGGACAAGAGGTGTAAGGAAATGCGTCGAAATGCTTCCACCCGCCGGGAATCGAACCCAAGCCCTCCGTGTGTGAAGCAAGAGCTTTAGCCATCAGGCCACCGGGGTCCCCCCCGGGGGCCCCCCGGGGGGCCCCCCCACACCGGTTTACATCTCTATGTCTGATATGAGGATGAGGAACAGGATAGGTGCGAGTACTGTGCCTTGTGGAACAGAGCTCTTCACTATGGCAGCTTCTGATTTAACTCTGTTTACCACTACTCTTTGTGTTCGATTGGTTAGAAAGTTGAAGATCCATGACTCACGAAATCTTAATGACACGATTGCAAACAAACCATACCACGGGCGGGGATAGAACCCGCGATCAGAGTCTCAAAACTCCAGTTGGACGAATCTTATTGTGGCTAGTTGGTCCAGTGGCTAACGCGACGGTCTGGAGTTTTGAGACTCTCTGATCGCGGGTTCTATCCCCACCCGTGGTATGGTTTGAAGATCCATCTGCCTACTTTGCCAGTTATTCCTTTAACACGAACTTTGTGTGCTATTACACAATGATCGCACTTGCCAAAGGCTTTTGCAAAATCTGTGTATACATCTGCATTCTGTTTGTTTTCCAGAGCATCCAAGACCATATCATAGTGATCCAGTAGCTGCGAGAGACAGGAGCGACCTGCTCTGAACCAATGTTGCCCTGGATTGTGCAGATGTTGGAAATCCAAGTGATTTGCAATCCTGCTTCTTAGAACTCTTTCGAAGATTTTTATGATACGGTACATTAAAGTTATCCCCGACATAGGTTTAATCCCCGACATTGGTGGAAACGTTGGTCATAATTCCTTACACCTGTTGTCCCTGTTCACCTAGCAGTAAATAGGTAATCACTTGTTAGTCGACTGTCGTGGGTCACATCCTGGTCGACAAGATTGAAAGACCCCACTGGATATAAGACAAGAGTCTCTGATGACGCACTGGCTTGCTTGGGTTTATTCTATGTGGCTAACACCCCGGGTTAAAAAAAATCCAAACAAATCTTATCTTAAAGCAGTTGTAATCATCTAAAACTTGTTTAATTGTACTTGTGTATAAATGTACCTAAATAAACTTACATCACCAGACAAGAACGCTGGAGTTCCTAAAATTGGTATTCATCTCTATATATATAATTACACAGAGAAACATACACTTCTCGGCTCGTGCATCCTGAGTGTGGAAATCAGTTGGATTCCCACTGGATTTTAGACATTGATTTATCTACTTAAATCTAAATTATGTACTTTTTATATGCCCTTAATATATGTGTACCCTCAGTACTACTGGTTATTTTTTATGTTACATGCCCTAAGCCTCAATGAAACTTTACTACCTATATATAGTACCTATTACTTACTAGACAGAGTACAGAGAAGGTTGACAAGTTAGTAGGTAGGTATAATGTTTGTCAGGAAAGAGGACAAGTGTTTCCTCACGCGGGTCTTAGTCATATGATGACCCACAGCTGGAGTTTTTGGTCATCTGACCGAAAAAAAATCATGGTTATGATTATAACCGTTATTATCTATTGATGACAAAGTTGATCCCATGTATCAGAAATCTTCCCTACGAGGATAGACTGAGGATACTGAATTTGCAGTCTAGACAGCCGTGGAATTAAGGGGGATATGTTAAGTAAAAGGACACAAATGCAACTAATAAGACTATCATGGCAACTTTTCGCTCTCCAGGAGCTTCGAGAAGCTGTTACGGCAATGTTCCTGCCGAGGGAAACGCTGCCACAATAAAATGCCTCATTACCTGCACTTGTGTCCTTTTACTTAACATATTGTCGATAATTCTACTAACATTATAATAAGGGGGATATGGCTGAGGTGTATGAATGGAAAACTGGAATAAATAAAAGGGATTTAAATAACGTGCTAATTATTATTATAATCAAGGGGAAGCGCTAAACCCGGAGGATTATACAGCGCCCAGGGGGGGGGGATGTGGAAGGCATTCAGGCTTAATTCGGGGAACTGGAGCACAGATCCCATTCCCTAAATCAAGAGCCCCTCACCAACATCAAGGAACCTTCCTTGAGGGGAATAACGTGCTAAAAATATCTAACCAAGACGAGACTCTCAGCAATGAGTTCAAGTTGGAAAAATTTAGATAGAGGACATAGGAAAACATTGGTTTTGTAAGTATGTGCGGTTGTGTACACATACAGTTACACAAATTATCATACATAGTAACATATGTGTAAATTACCTAGGATAACCCTCAAAAGGTCAGACAAAGTGACTTATTTCCACTGGGGTCCTTGTAATATGTTATTATTATGAACCTTAAAGCGGTGGGCCGAGGGGGCGTTGACCCCCGAAATCCTCTCAAGGTATACTCCACCGTCATAGTGGTGTGACGTCATACCGCGTCCATCATGGCTGCCATGCGAGTGTTGCACGGGAGCGTTGCTGGAGTGTTGTTCTTAAGCTATTCAACAGTTTCTGTTTGTCAGGTAATATTTATTAGGAAACGGCGAAGAACAGTAAGTGTATATTACATTTGTTGTAAGAGTTTTGTTGTTAAGTTGTAGTAAAACGCACTTCAAGCTTGTGCTTGTGAGCTTTTAATTTATTTATTTATTAATTTGAACATGATACAGTGAAGTACAAAAGAATACAGTTAAATGCAGCATGCCAAAGCCACTTGAATGCATAGCATTACGGGCAGGCTTAAAATTAACTTAAGATTAACTAAGCAGTGAAGTATTCAGTGGTAAAACATTATTGTAAACAGATAACAAGCACAAATGAGTATTACAAAAACAATAATGATACACTAATACAATAATGAGATACATATATGAGATACAATTTATGAAATACAATTATTCAGTATTTATTTAGTTGTGGGTGAATAAGTGATCTTTGAGAAGAGACTTAAATTTATAAACAGACAGTGTTTCTTTTATATTTACAGGTAGTGAATTCCAGATTTTTGGGCCTTTTATGTGCATTGAGTTTTTGCATAGTGTGAGATGGACACGAGGAACATCAAAGAGTGATCTGTGCCTTGTGTTTTGATCATGTGTTCTGTTGAGGTTGGTAAGGAGATGTTTGAGGGGAGGGTTAATATCAGAGTTAAGTGTTCTATGTATGTAGTAGGTGCAGTAATAAGTATGGATGTTTTGTATGGTGAGTATTATTATTATTATTATAATCAAAAAGAAGCGCTAAGCCACAAGGACTATACAGCTGTATGGTGAGTAGGTTTAGTGTTTTGAATATTGGTGGAGTGTGCTGTCTGTAGTGGGAATTTGTTGTTATTCTGACTGATTATAATAATTGTTATCTGTTGAACCGTCTGCCAACGTTATATAAACATTTGCCAGGAGAGATTACATTGAAAATTCTAATCAAATTTTTTATTATTTGAATGCTGTACAAAAATGGTCAAACTCAAATTCACTTTTTTATTCCTGAGGACATGTAGTTTACATGTAACTTTGTTAGGCACAAAAGAAAGCCACTAGTATGTAATACATTTCAATTTATTAATAATAAAGATATTTGTATGAGTGTGATTAAGAGTTCCAGCCTCAAATGCTTGTGTTTTATGATAATTGTTTTAAGTGTATGACTGAGGTATTCACCCTAGTGGAAATGTTACCTTGATTATTTGGGGGTTACATATAACATACATGTACCTGATCTGATCTTTTTAATGATTAGCTGTTTGGAGGGATATGTTGTGTATTTTTATACATATATGCTTCTATACTGTTGTGTTCTGAGCACCTCTGCTAAAACAGTGATTATGTGTGAGCGAGGTGAAAGTGTTCAATGATGATGAAAGTATTTTCTTTTTGGGGATTTTCTTTCTTTTTGGGTCACCCTGCCTCGGTGGGAGACGGCCGACTTGTTGAAAAAAAAATAAATAACTCAGTTTACCTTATTCTTAGTATATCTTCTTTTATTGTAACTGCTTTTCGCATAGTTGAATTACTTAGCTGTTTTAACTTTGAAGGTTTAAATACTAAGGTATTACAAGGACCCAATGGAAATAAGTCACTGGTATTTATCATTCATGTAACTATGTGTACCTATACCTGGATAAACTTACTTATTTACTATCCTAGGTAATTTACATCAGGTATGATAATCATACTTGTGTGTACCTGTGCCTAAATAAGCTTATTTAGCCAACAGTACCCTAGTTGAGGTATGGGTAGATGAGGGTAGTGTTAGTAGCTGAGACTAGCAAACAAAATTTTGGAGAATGTCTACAATTTTTTAGGTGCAGGTACATATAAAGTACAATTTTCATACCTAGTAATGTGTAAATTACCTATTAAATTTCCACTAAACTGTAATTGTTTATCTATGATCAGACCTAGGAATTTACCCATATTCTTCTTTCTACTTTTGTATCGTTAATTTTGATGCCTTTATTGTCAACTCGGCAGACGATGCAACATCTCCCCAGTGAAAAGCATAGGCGCCACTAGCACGATGCCTCCCAGCATAATAAGGGGGATTGCCAGTAGACCCCAGGCTGTCTTTAAGAAGGCACTGGACAGGCACCTAAAGTCAGTGCCTGACCACCTGGGCTGTGGTTTGTATGTCGGATTATGTGCAGCCAACAGTAACAGCCTGGTTGATTAGGTCCTGATCCAACATGAGGCCTTTTCCCAGACCAGGCTGTGGGGGTGTTGACCCCTGAAACCCTCTCCAGGTATACTCCAGGTATGATTTATTCCCAAAAGTTATATAGAATGTTTGTATTCTATATCAGGAGGGAGTATATTTATCATGTGGGTGTAGACCATTTTTAGTTGAGCATTAACTAGAGTGTATTTAAAGTCAGGGGCTTGAAAACTTGTAAGATATAGTGTTTCTTGAGCAGTAAATTTATTTAGGTGTAGGTATACATAAATGCAACTTTACAAATTAGCATACATAAGAACGTGTGGAAATTACCTAGGATACCCCCCCCCCCCCCCCCCCACCAAAAAAAAAAAAAAAAAAAAAAATTAGAAGTGGCTTATTTCCGTTGGGGTCCTTGTAATATCTTTATTATTGAAACCTTAAAAGTTAATGGCAAAATAACTCAAATGTGTTAAAATCCATTATAGTAAAGAGAGATACTAGGAGTAAGGTAAACTGAGTTATTTACATTAACATTAAAGAGAGGGATCAGCTTAAAAGAATAGGTACATGGATGTTAGCTATACAAGAAATCATTCTCCTTCCATTCTGTAGCTTCATTCATTAGTATTTATACCTTGGGAGTAGCCGCCACCACTAGTCACCTAATGATGTATTTTATTCACCATGTTTCTCTGTTATTTATATTGTTTATTATGTCATATTAGGTCAATTATGATAGATAAATAAGCCGTAGAGTTGATATTAGCATTATATTGAAGTATTTTCTCTTGCCTCCCAAGAGTTTTTTGGGGGGACTGGAACAGATTAATGGCATTTCAGTTAATTTCAATGAGGAAAATTGATCTGATATACATACAAGCAAATTGAGTTACGAGCTCGGTCACGGAACAAATTAAACTCGTAAGTCAAGGTACCACTGTACATCCAACTATTTAGTTCCACATCCACCTATTTAGTTCTACATCCACCTCTAGTTTTACAACCTCTTCTCATTTACCGATGGACTCGTTTACTGATGACTCAGACTTATGATGGGCTCTCTGACCATTGTGCATACTTAAATAATATGTATTAGAGCTGATTTCCTCCATTCTGTTTCTTACAATATACAGTAAATTACTGTGTAAATATTTAAAAATATACCAGAAATGTTATAAATGGTGCAAAGGTAACATTAAAACAGCATCAAAGATGGTTGACACAAACCCACTACCATTATAGTATGCTCCTCACTTAGTGGCGAATTCATTTACCGACGTGGTCTTAGGAATGGAACTATGTCGTTAATTGAGGAGAGGCTGTTTTGTGAAATTCAAACATCAAGTGCTCTTGGGATACAGTAAATCTTCTGTTTACTGGCCATCCATTCCCTGTGATTAGTCTTTTAACCCTTTGAGGGTCGACAGGCCCTCTCCGAAACTCATTCTCAGGGTCGGCCAAATTAAAAAAAAAAAAATAATAATTTTCTCTTATGAAAAGATAGATAATCTTTTCCCGATCATAATGACACCAAAAGTTTGAAATTTGATGGAAAACTTACGGAATTATGCTCTCGCGAAGTTAGCAGTCTCGGCGATGTTTACGCATCGGCGATCTTGCCCACTTTGAGCCCCATTTTCGGCCAATTCCACTGTACTAGTTGACAAAAAACATGAATATTTCGCTAGAACGCCATTTTTTCTATCGAATGAGTGCAAGAAACCACCCATTTATCAATTTCAACTATCCAGTACAGTGGTCAGAATTTAGCAATTTTTCCAATTTCACACAAATTTCAAAAAATGCCAATTTCCGAATAGGGTCCAGAATAAACAAGAAAGACATTCCTGGCACTAAAATGACATTTTCTCTGTTCATTAGTCACGTCTCAAGGCCCCTCTTACATTCTTTTGCTTTCTACTTTGAATTTTTATTCTCACAAAAAATAGAAGATTTACTGTTATGCAGACTACTGCATTAGTGTAAAAAATGGTATAAATAATATTGGCATACTTGCGTAAGAATATTAGACTCACCAGTTGACGTGTATTGGACGCTTGGCATGATTTGTTTACTTTCAAACTTTGGTAAAAATTGAACATTTCTGCTATTTTGAGCTCAATTTCAAGGTACTTTTCATTGTAAAACCAGTCAAAATCATCTCTATTTCTGTAATATGTCTTCCATTCTATAAAATGAGACCAAGAAAACTAGAATACAACAATAAATACCATACGAAAATACAGTGCAAAGTCGTTGTTTTATTAAAAAAAAACGGTCAAAGTTTTTTTCTCATTATGCACTGCGTGCTGCAGGATTTTTTTTATACTGTGCACACTGACCACATAGACCCATTCTTTCATATGTAGGCCTACCAGCTTTCTCCCACTAGATTTGAGGGCGCTAGAATTTAGGCGTACTAGTACGTCAAAAACCCTGGGTCGTAAGCCGTACTAGTACGGCCGAAACCCTCAAAGGGTTAAATAAAGGATTTACTGTACTGCTTGAATTTCACAATATTAAGTGGATTTTAAATAATGTTGGCTGGACTTGTAGGAAATTTCATAACTAATAAAGCTTGCTTCTTTGCAGATCAGGGATGGTAACTGGGCTCATCCTTTTAATGTAGCCTGTGACAAACCAAGAGTCCTTGGGTAGATACTAAGATAAAAATACAAGGATCATTGGAGAACTACATGGAGATAATACAATGAAAAATTCCATGGATATAACAATACAAGATCATTGAAGACTTAAACAACTGCCCAAGTAAGACTACATGCTCTTTCTAACAACAGTTTGAATATTAAAATGGTATAAAATACCAACAGGTTGTTAGGTAAGACACACGTGCAACAGTTAGGTATCTTTATTTCGAAACGTTTTGCTTACACAGTAGGCTTCTTCAGTCTCTTCTATCAACTTCTCTGTAATCAACTGAAGAAGCCTACTGTCAACTTCTCTGTAATCAACTGAAGAAGCCTGTGTAGGCAAAATGTTTCGAAATAATGATACCTAACTGTTTCATATGTATCTTACCTAACACACAACAATTTGCTTCGTGAGAGTGGGATCACCTTCTGTGGTGGGAGGGCTTAAGTAACTTTGTCTATGAACCCATCTCTCCCTCCCCCTCCATTATTTGGCTAGCTTAGTGGATTTTTCACCATTTGTTAAATTTACTTTGGAGGATTATGGAATATGTCATTGCTGTCTTGCCAACTGGTCCTCAAAGTTCCAAGGGAATTCAGTTGTCAAGAGTCTTTGAGTGGGTCACAGGGTGGTAAATGTGGTGGCAGAGGTATTACTGGAAGTCACCTTCGAATCCAGGAGTAGTGAGTGAAAGTGTACAATTCTCGGTGTTCTTTCCAGTTTGCCTTCAGGTACTACAAGTCGAATGCTGATAGCTTTTCTTAGGCTCTGCTTAACCCTTTCACTGTCTAGAGTCTAGACTCTAGACCTTCAAAATTAATATTGCTCCCAGTGGCTACCTTTAAAAAGATAAATTCTGAAATGGTAGGAAATCTTTTTTTAACCCTTTGACTGTTTTGGTCGTATATATACGTCTTATGAGGTACTGTGTTTGACGTATATATACTCATAAATTCTAGCGGCTTCAAATCAAGCAGGAGAAAGCTGGTAGGCCCACATGTGAGAGAATAGGTCTGTATGGACAGTGTGCACCATATACAAAAAATCTTGGAGCATGCAGTGCATAATGAGAAAAAAAAACTCCGACCGTTTTTTTTTTTAATTAAAATTCCGACTTTGTGGTCTATTTTTGTATAGTATTTATGGTTCTATTCTATGGAAAACATATTATATAAATAGAGGTGATTTTGATTAGTTTTACTATAAAAAGAACCTGGAAATGGAGCTCAAAGTAGGGAAAATGTTTGATTTTTGCCGATGTTCAAAAGTAAACAAATGATGTCATTGTCCAATAAATGTCCAACTAGCCATTCTAATATGCAGTCATGAATGGGTTGACATTATTTGTACAATTATTAAAATATTGCAGTAGTCTGCATAACAGCAAATCTTCTATTTTTTGTTTGAATAAAAATTCGAAGTAGAAAGCAAGAGTAATATCAGAGGGGCCTGGAGACGTGACTAATGAACAAAGAAAATGTTATTTTAGAGCCAGGAATGTCTGCATTGTTCATTCTGGACCTTATTTTGAAACTCATATTTTTTAATTTTTCGTGAAATTGGCCAAATTGCAAATTTCTGACCATGTTATTGGGTAGTTGAAATCGGTAAATGGGCAGTTTCTTGTACCCAATCGATAGAAAAAATGGAGTTCTAAAGAAATAGCTATGAGTTTGGTCAACTGGAACAATGGAATTAGCCGAAAATAGGGCTCAAATTGGGCGAAATCGCCAATTTGTAAATATCGCCGAGGTCGCTAACTTTGCGAGAGCGTAATTCCGTCAGTTTTCCATCAAATTTTGATTTTTTCATGTCATTATAATTGAGAAAAGATTCTCTTATCATTTCATAAGAATTTTTTTTTTTTTTTTTTTTTTTTTTTAATTTTGCGACACCAGGAGACACCTCAGGATTGGGGGTTGCGACAGTCAAGGGGTTAAAAGTCTTAGTATGAGCCAGTTCAGGAAGAGAGCTAAAAGGTTCCTAATGAATGAAGCTACAGAATGGGAGGAAAGTGATTTTCTATGTGCCTAACGGTCATGTACCTACTATAATAAACTGATTTTTCTCCATATAATGTTCATGTAAATAACTAATTTCACTTTATTTTTATTGTTCCTCATTTTAGTACAACTGATTTTCAGGCAGTTGAGTTGCATAGTTGTTTTAATTTTTAAGAATATGATCATAAAATATTTCTGCTGTATCTTATAACTAGAATTTGAATAATAATATATTACAAGGATCCCAATGGAAATAAGTTACTTCAACTACTTTTTTGGGTTATTCTAGGTAATTTCTGTACATTACTATACAGTAGTCCTCCCCATACCCGCGGGTGATATATTCCAAGACCTACTGTGGGTAATAGCGAACCCAGTATATGTCGTTTTTTGTTTATATACATACCTATAAAGTTTATTTGATAAATTATGCTCAATAAGACATTAAGATGTTGATGATTGGGGATCATCGATAGTAGACATGGTTTGTTTTTCAACCTTTTGAAAAAACATTGTGATAGGAAGTTGTTGTTGCAGAGAGTGAGAATGCTAGAGGCTGACTGGATACTAGTAAAACGGGCCAGTGTGGGGGATAGAGGACAAAGAGAGACAAGTCATGTACTGAGCGTGGCAGGGCAGGAAGGTTTCACCACATTATTCAGAATGGTGCACAATGTGAAACTTTTGAGTTTTTTTATTTCTGGAATTTTCCATTTAATATTTTGAGGCTGCTGTAAAAACTGCAGATAACTGAAACTGCTGAAACTGAATCTGCAGATACAAGGGTTCTACTGTGTGTAATTATTGTAATCACCTAATTGTATTTGTGTACCTGAACCTAAATAAACTTACTTGGCTAGTTACCTAGCTAGCTAGCTTTTAAGATATTTAGCTAACTAGGTATTTAGTTGTACTTTTATTTGGGCACCTGTTTAGACATTTAGTTGGTTAGCTATTTGAGCTATTTGGCTAGCTATTGATTTATAGCAAACCTCCAATTTAACCCATTACTTCCAAGGAAATAAAATCTTCATTTTTTGTGAAACCATATTAATTTCATCGTTTTGAATGTAAATAGTGTCCTAAAATAAGAATTTTTTTTTTTTTTTTTTTTTTGAACTTGAGTTATAGATGGTGACTGTATGGTTACCTAAGGAGACTGTGGATACAAAAACTTCAAGAGATTTCCATTAAGAGTACTTTATTGGCTGCATCTATTTCATATTGTGGTATGAAGCAAAGCATGGAATACAACCTCTCTTGGTTAACTCAACCAACAGTAGAACTGTAGTGAAGAAATTATAAAAGAAAAAATGGTATGGAAACCTTTCTGCATTTTCACTGTATTCTTCAATGAGATGTATAACAGTAGATGCAGCTTTACCAAGTTCACTCTCCATGTTTTCATTCCCTTTGTGAGTCCTTCCTTGGTATGGGTCAAAAGCTTGCAGATAACCAGAATGGGTGTCTTGACACCATAATTTGTAGCCAAAACATACAGGTTTGTTATGAATTGACCGCTTACAGCCATGCTTACCAAAATATTTCACCATTGCCTCGTCATGCAAAATATTTTGTGAAGGGATGAAGTGTTCCATAAACTTCTTTTGAAGGTGTGTGATCAGAGGACGCAGTTTAGTGTACTTAGCACTTGTGTCTAGGTTGTGAGTTGCTTTGAAATGAAGGGATTTTCTGATGGAATCAAATCTGTCTCGACGCATTGCATTACTTATAGCTTGATTGTATACATCATGGTCATGCGACCAATACATAGATTTGCTGGGCAATGAATTGTAACCAGAAACAAGCAAAATAGTCAGGAAATCTATTAGTTCACTTACACTTACTCAAACGTCAGGCCAATTTTTCATCATACAGTACTTTGTCATTTGCTCTTGTGTGTGTCCAAGGATTTCTTCATTAAAGAAAAGCTCCAAGAGTTCAACTACACTAAAGTCCCAATACTTGCTGAAGTCTGCTTCAGGTAAAATTCTGGTACATGCTTGTGTTTCTTTATTTTTCCTCCACTTTATCTTTGTAGAAGTTTGTCACCTTACATATCTTCCTTTTGGGTTTTTCACTTGCATCCTCCGGTTGTTCTACACTTAATTCTTCCTCTTCTTCATCATGACGAAAGACTCGAAACTCACCAGGGGCTAATAATTTCTTGTGTTTCTTTATTTTTCCTCCACTTTATCTTTGTAGAAGTTTGTCACCTTACATATCTTCCTTTTGGGTTTTTCACTTGCATCCTCCGGTTGTTCTACACTTAATTCTTCCTCTTCTTCATCATGACGAAAGACTCGAAACTCACCAGGGGTTAATAATTGATTCCCAGACAGGCTTTCAGGGTGAAAGACATTTCCTTCATCTTCGGTGCCCGAAATCTTCATCAGTCAGGCTGCTCACATCTGTGGGCTCAATGTAGAGATCTTCAGCTTCCTCCAGCTCATCTAGAAGGTCTAAGGCTTCATTGACAGTTAATGTTTTTTGCCTGAAAAAAGAATACAATTGTCAAAAAATACTGAAACCACATGGACATATGAATGTCAATAACTGTACATGTATACTCCTAAGGTAACCATGTGGTTACCGAAAATATAAACCTGAATACGTACTACTTGAAATTAAAATTTTACATGAAACTTTTGCAGTAAATAATACATATATAGCCCTATTCTATGTCACAATATGATGTAATTTATAAAGGACAATTATATTAATCTCCATGGGGAAGCGGAACAGAATTCTTCCTCCGTAAGCCATGCGTGTTGTAGGAGGCGACTAAAATGCCGGGAGCAAGGTGCTAGTAACCTCCTCTATATACAGTGGACCCCCGCTTTACGATCAGCTCCCAATGCGACCAATTATGTGTGTATTTATGTAAGTGCATTTGTACGTGTATGTTTGGGGGTCTGAAATGGGCTAATCTACTTCACAATATTCCTCATGGGAACAAATTCATTCAGTACTGGCACCTGAACATACTTCTGGAATGAAATAATATTGTAAACCGGAGGTCCACTGTATTACTAAATGTAAAAGGAGAAACTTTCATTTTTCCTTTTGGGCCACCTCGCCTTGGTGGGATATGGCCAGTGTGTTGAAAGAAAGAAAGAATTATATTAATCTCCATGGGGAAGCGGAACAGAATTCTTCCTCCGTAAGCCATGCGTGTTGTATGAGGCGACTAAAATGCCGGGAGCAAGGGGCTAGTAACCCCTTCTCCTGTATATATTACTAAATTTGAAAGGGGAAACTTTCATTTTTCCTTTTGAGCCACCCCCACCTCAGTGGGATACGGCTGGTACGCTGAAAGAAAGAAGAATTATATTAATCAAGGCTAACCTTTTTGCACTTGCCATTCTTGCCACCACCAAAACAGAGATACTCATAGAGAAGAGTGTCTGCACTCGGTAACTGTAGCTCAGAAGCTAATTTCACTACCTGGCCTGAGAGAGGGAGGAGTCACACACTCATTGGAACCTGTTGTAGCCTGTTTCTTATGAAAGTTTTGTTAACAGGCTGAAAGGAAAATGGGTTTCATTATAATAACCATATGGTCATTTAGGTAGTAGGTTGGTAGACAGCAACCACCCAGGGGGGGTACTACCATCCAGCTAAGTGAGTGTGAAACGAAAACCTGTAATTGTTTTACATGATGGTAGGACTGCTGGTGTCTTTTGTCTGTCTCATAAATATGCAAGATTAAAGGTACATCTTGCTACTTCTACTTACACTTAGGTCACAGTACACATACATGTACATGTTTATTTATACACACTCATATGAGTTTTCTTTGATTTTATCTTAATAGTTCTTGGTCTTATTACTTTACCTTTTATATCCATGGAGAAGTGGAATAAGAATCTTTCCTCCCTAAGCCATGCGTGTTGTAAAAGTCAACTAAAATGCCAGGAACAATGGACTAGTAAAACCTTTTCCTGTAATAATTACTAAAAAGAATAAGAAGAAAATTTTCAAAGTGGGATGTCTGAATGTGCGTGGATGTTGTGCAAATGATAAGAAAGAGATGATTGTGGAAGTTATGAATGAGAAGAAGCTGGATGTCCTGGCTTTAAGTGAAACAAAGCTGAAGAGGGTGGGAGAGTTTCAGTGGAGAGGAATGAATGGGATTAGGTCAGGGGTTTCAAATAGAGTTAGAGCTAAAGAAGGAGTAGCAATAATGTTGAAGGATAAGTTATGGCAGGAAAAGAAGGACTACAAACGTATTAATTCAAGGATTATGTGGAGTAAAATAAAGATTGGATGTGAAAAGTGGGTTATAGTAAGCATATATGCACCTGGAGAAGAGAGAAGTGTAGAGAGAGAGAGAGAGAGAGAGAAATTTTGGGAAATGTTGAGTGCATGGGGAGTTTTGAACCAAGTGTGAGAGTAATGGTGGTTGGGGATTTCAATGCTAAAGTGGGCAAAAATGTTGTGGAGGGAGTAGTAGGTAAATTTGGGGTGCCAAGGGTAAATGAAAATGGGGAGCCTTTAATTGAGCTGTGTGTAGAAAAAGGTTTAGTAATAAGTAATATATATTTTATGAAGAAGAGGATAAATAAATATTCAAGGTATGATATAGTACATAATGAAGGTAGTTTGTTAGATTATGTATTGGTGGATAAAAGGTTGATGGGTAGGCTCCAGGATGTACACGTTTATAGAGGGGCAACTGATATATCGGATCATTATTTAGTTGTAGCTACAGTTAGAGTAAGAGGCAGATGTGAAAAGAGGAAAATGGCAACAACAAGCAAGAGGGAGGTGAAAGTGTATAAACTGAGGGAGGAGGAAGTTTGGGTGAGATATAAGCAACTATTGGCAGAAAGTTGGGCTGGTGCAAGTATGAGTAGTGGGGGGGGGGGGGGTTGAAGAGGGTTGGAATAGTTTTAAAATGCAGTATTAGAATGTGGGGAAGAAGTTTGTGGTTATTGGAGAGTGGGTGCAGGAGGAAAGAGGAGTGATTGGTGGAATGATGAAGTAAAGGGTGTGATAAAAGAGAAAAAGTTAGCTTATGAGAGGTTTTTACAAAACAGAAGTGTTATAAGAAGAGTAAAAGAAAGGTGAAGAGAATGGTGAGAGAGTGCAAAAGGAGAGCAGGTGATAGTGGGAGAGGCACTGTCAAGAAATTTTAATGAAAATAAGAAAAAAATTTTGGAGCGAGTTAAACAAGTTAAGAAAGCCTAGAGAACGAATGGATTTGTCAGTTAAAAACAGAGTAGGGAAGTTAGTAGATGGGGAGATGGAGGTTTTGGGTAGATGGCAAGAATATTTTGAGGAACTTTTAAATGTTGACGAAGAAAGGGAAGCAGTAATTTCATGCACTGGCCAGGGAGGTATACCATCTTTTAGGAGTGAAGAAGAACAGGATGTGAGTGTGGGGGAGGTGCGTGAGGCATTACATAGAATGAAAGGGGGTAAAGCAGCTGGAACTGATGGGATCATGACAGAAATGTTAAAAGCAAGGGGGGATATAGTGTTGGAGTGGTTGGTATTTTTGTTTAATAACTGTAGGAAAGAGGGAAAGGTACCTAGGGATTGGCAGAGAGCATGTATAGTCCCTTTATATAAATGGAAGGGGACAAAAGAGATTGTAAAAATTATAGAGGAATAAGTTTACCGAGTATACCAGGAAAGTGTACGGTAGGGTTATAATTGAAAGAATTAGAGGTAAGACAAAATGTAGGATTGCGGATGAGCAAGGAGGTTTCAGAGTGGGTAGGGGATGTTTAGATCAAGTGTTTACATTGAGGCATATATGTGAACAGTATTTAGATAAAGGTAGGGAAGTTTTTATTGCATTTATGGATTTAGAAAAGGAGTATGATAGAGTGGATAGGGGAGCAATGTGGCAGATGTTGCAAGTATATGGAATAGGTGGTAACCTGGAGTTTACCTGGAGAGAGTTCCGGGGGTCAACGCCCCTGCGGCCTGGTCTGTGACCAGGCCTCCTGGTGGGTCAGAGCCTGATCAACCAGGCTGTTACTGCTGGCTGCACGCAAACCAACGTACGAGCCACAGCCCGGCTGGTCAGGTACTGACTTTAGGTGCTTGTCTGGTGACAGCTTGAAGACTGCCAGGGGTCTATTGGTAATCCCCCTTATGTATGCTGGGAGGCAGTTGAACAGTCTCAGGCCCCTGACACTTATTGTATTGTCTCTTAACGTGCTAATGACACCCCTGCTTTTCATTGGGGGGATGTTGCATCGTTTACCAAGTCTTTTGCTGTCGTTGTGCAAGTTCGGTACTAGTCCCTCTAGGATTTTCCAGGTGTATATAATCATGTATCTCTCCTGCCTGCATTCCAGGGAATACAGGTTCAGGAACTTCAAGTGCTCCCAGTAATTGAGGTGTTTTATCTCTGTTATGCACGCTGTGAAGGTTCTCTGTACATTTTCTAGGTCAGCAATTTCACCTGCCTTGAAAGGTGCTGTTAGTGTGCAGCAATATTCCAGCCAGGTAAGCTACTAAATGCTGTAAAGAGTTTTTATGAGGATAGTGAGGCTCAGGTTAGGGTGTGTAGAGGAGAGGGAGACTACTTCCCAGTAAAAGTAGGTCTTAGACAGGGATATGTAATGTCACCATGGTTGTTTAATATATTTATAGATGGGGTTGTAAAAGAAGTAAATGCTAGGGTGTTCGGGAGAGGGGTGGGATTAAATTATGGGGAATCAAATACAAAATGGGAATTGACAGTTGCTTTTTGCTGATGATACTGTGCTCATGGGAGATTCTAAAGAAAAATTGCAAAGGTTAGTGGATGAGTTTGGGAGTGTGTAAAGGTAGAAAGTTGAAAGTGAACATAGAAAAGAGTATGGTGATGAGGGTATCAAATGATTTAGATAAAGAAAAATTGGATATCAAATTGGGGAGGAGGAGTATGGAAGAAGTGAATGTTTTCAGATACTTGGGAATTGACGTGTCGGCGGATGGATTTATGAAGGATGAGGTTAATCATAGAATTGATGAGGGAAAAAAGGTGAGTGGTGCGTTGAGGTATATGTGGAGACAAAAAACGTTATCTGTGGAGGCAAAGAAGGGAATGTATGAAAGTATGGTAGTACCAACACTCTTATGTGGGTGTGAAGCTTGGGTTGTGAATGCAGCAGCGAGGAGGCGGATGGAGGCAGTGGAGATGTCCTGTCTAAGGGCAATGTGTGGTGTAAATATTATGCAGAAAATTCGGAGTGTGGAAATTAGGAGAAGGTGTGGAGTTAATAAAAGTATTAGGCAGAGGGCTGAAGAGGGGTTGTTTAAGTGGTTTGGTCATTTAGAGAGAATGGATCAAAGTAGAATGACATGGCGAGCGTATAAATCTGTAGGGGAAGGAAGGCGGGGTAGGGGTCGTCCTCGAAAAGGTTGGAGGGAGGGGGTAAAGGAGGTTTTGTGGGCGAGGGGCTTGGACTTCCAGCAAGCGTGCATGAGCGTGTTAGATAGGAGTGAATGGAGACAAATGGTATTTGGGACCTGACGATCTGTTGGAGTATGAGCAGGGTAATATTTAGTGAAGGGATTCAGGGAAACCAGTTATTTTTATATAGCCGGACTTCAGTCCTGGAAATGGGAAGTACAATGCCTGCATTCTAAAGGAGGGGTTCGGGATATTAGCAGTTTGGAGGGATATGTTTGTGTATCTTTATACATATATGCTTCTAAGCTGTTGTGTTCTGAGCACCTCTGCAAAAACAGTGATTATGTGTTAGTGAAGTGAAAGTGTTGATGATGAAAGTTTTTTCTTTTTGGGGATTTTCTTTCTTTTTTGGGTCACCCTGCCTCGGTGGGAGACGGCCGACTTGTTAAAAAAAAGAAAAAGTCATCTTAGGAGATAAAGGGTTAATGGACTAATAGGAGAGAGCAGGTAGCCGAGTGTTTGTGGTGGATGGAGATGAAATTGTTTTGCCTGATTGTAACAATACTGGATAATTTTGTAACCAATGAACTTGGTCTTTTATTTAAGAGCTGGCTACCACTTGGTTAGTTAAAATCTAATTGATGACTGCATTCCAAGTACCTTTCAGGTAGAGTAAATAGACAATGGGATAAGCCAAATGGTAATTCAAAGACACAACATGGCTTGATGAAGCTACACTGTGGTTGGTAAAGGTTCACTTAGTTAAACATTGTAAAATAAGGGTCTTCTCTGCCTACCTACTATGACCCCTGAGATAGCATGTTTTTATTATTGCCCTGTGCATTGTGTTCAACCAGGTCCCAGTACCCTACAATCTGCCATCTACTATCCCACATTGGATTGCATTTTTTTTTTTAAACTAACAGGAAGTTTCATAGCTAATGATCTGGGTCAGCTCCAGACAGTTGGCAGTTCATCAAAGCCTAAGAGAAACCATGAAGTGCTTCCCATCAGTGACAAGTGCTAATATTCCACTTCTTATGCTTAATTTATTATTTAAACTTTATCATAGGTATGTATGTAAATTGTAGGTAGTAGGTTGGTAGACATCAACCGCCCAGGGAGGTACTACCGTCCTGCCAAGTGAGTGTAAAGCTGAAGCCTGTAATTGTTTTACACGATGGTAAGATTGCTGGTGTCTTTTTTTTATCTGTCTCATACACATGCAAGATTTCAGGTATGTCTTGCTACTTCTACTTACACTTAGGTCACACTACACATACATGTACAAGCATATATATACACACCCCTTTGGGTTTTCTTCTATTTTCTTTCTAGTTCTTGTTCTTGTTTATTTCCTCTTACCTCCATGGGGAAGTGGAACAGAATTCTTCCTCCGTGAGCCATGCGTGTTGTAAGAGGCGACTAAAATGCCGGGAGCAAGGAGCTAGTAACCCCTTCTCCTGTATATATTACTAAATGTAAAAGGAGAAACTTTCGTTTTTCCTTTTGGGCCACCCCGCCTCAGTGGGATATGGCCGGTGTGTTGAAAGAAAGAAAGAATGTATGTAAATGAAAAATGGTCTTGAAACATATCACCTGTAGATACAGGGGAAAACTACTGTATTTTTTATTTGTTTACCCATCTTTATAACCCTTTCCCCATAGCACTGCTACTGATAATGAGATTTTCTTTTTTACAGAAGATTGAGATGGTAACCTGATATATTCTGTGATTGCAGATGTGATGAATTCCCACTTATTGTGGTATAAATTGTAGATACGAAGATGATATGAGGGGGGAGCGTTAAGGAGCTGTGATCTATTCGGGTTGAGCACGTCTCCCTGAGTGTAAGTACTGCAGCCCAGGTATTGACATGAGCTTTGTTTCTAACATCAAATTATTCCATGTTGTACAGTGGACTTGTCCTTTACTAGAGAACTCTCAGATTAACTGAGCAGTGGCTTTTGTGCTACAACTATTGCAGAGATTTTCTGGAAAATAGTATAGGGATTTCTTGTAGAGTTTTTAGGGATTTTGTAGATTATATCATGGATTTTGTGAAGACTATTGTAGGGATACTTGCAGGGTGGGAAGAAGATTAGCAGAGCTGTATCAAATTATTTTGCCATGCCATTTTTTAAGGAGGAATATTGTAATTTGGCAAGCTATTCAAATTGCTAGAAATAAACAAGATTGATTTTTAATAGTAAAAATATCATTGATATAAATTTGTCCCAGAATTGAGAAACTTATTTTTGTTAGTAAAGTTAAATTTCATGTGTAACAGGTATCAGGAATACTGATTAAGATGACTATATATAAGTTTTATATATTGTTAAGGATATTACACAAAAGTAATGCATACGTAAAAGAATACCAGTGTGTGAATTAATCAGAAGTCAAATGGGAGAGCACTGTTTTCAGAAATTGACAGTTTAATACAAAATTTTCAGGAATTTAATTACAGTACAATAAACCCTCCATTTAACAGTCTTTGGAAATACAGAATTAAACCCTGTGTGTTAATTGATTTAGAAACAATGTACCAAATCTTTTGGTTGTCAAATTGTTCATTGTTATGATCACAGCAAAACAATATTTTCTTTATCTGGCCATTGTTACTTACTATTTAAAATAAACTTAATACAGCCTATCCTCACTTAGCGACGTACTCGTTTACTGACGACTTGGACTTATGACAGGCTCTCTGACCAGTATGCATACCTAAATAATGTATATTAGAGCTGATTTCCTCCATTCTGTTTATTACAATATACAGTACACTACTGTATAAACATTTAAAAATGACATTTAAAGGTGACATTAAAACAATGTCAAAGATGGTTGACACAAACCCGCCACCATTATAGTATGCTCTTCACTTAGCGGTGAATTTGTTTACTGACGTGGTCTTAGGAACGGGACCCTGTCGTTAAGTGAGGAGAGGCTGTATTGTGAGATTCAAACATCATATGCTCTTGGGGTACAGTAAATCCCCTGTTTACTGGCTATCCATTCCCTGTGATTAGTCTTTTAAATAGAGGATTTACTGTACTCCAACACAATTTGATGCTTGAATCTCGCAATATTAAGTGTATTTTAAATACACTTAATATTGGACTTTCAGGAAATTTCATAACTAATAAATCTTACATCTATGCAGATCAGAGATGGTGACTGGGTTTATCCTTTTAATGTAGGCTGTGACAAACCAAGAGTCCTTGGGTAGATACTGGGATAAAAATACATGGATCAGCAGAGAACTATATGGAGATAATACAAGGATCACTGAAGGCCTAAGCAACTACCCAAGTAAGACTACGTGCTCTTTCTAACAATTCTCTCCCTGAGGGTGGGGTCACCTTACTGTGGTGGGAGAGCTTAAGTAACTGTCAAAGAACCCATCTCTCCTTTGCCTTCCATTATTTGGCTAGCATGGTGGATTTTTCACCATTTGTTAAATTTTACTTTGGAGGATTACGGAACATGTCACTGCTGTCTTGCCAACTGATCCTCAAAGCTCCAAGGGGATTCAACTGTCAAGAGACTTTGGGTGGGTCACAGGGTGGTAAATGTGGTTTCAGAGGTATTACTGGAAGTCAGCTTCAAATCCAAGAGTAGTGAGTGATAGTGTACAATTCTTGGTGTTTTTTCCAGTTCACCTTCGGGTACTACTAGCCGAATTCTGATAGCTTTTCCTAGGCTCCACTTAACCCTTTCACTCTGCAAACCTTCAAAGTCAGTATTGTTCCCGGTGTCCACCTTTAACCCTTTCAGGGTTTTAGCCGTACTAGTACGTCTTATGCACCAGGGTTTTTGATGTACTAGTACACCTAAATTCTAGCGCCCTTAAATCTTGTGAGAGAAAGCTGGTAGGCCTACATATGAGAGAATGGGTCTATGTGGTCAGTGTGCGCAGTATAAAAAGAATCCTGCAGCACACAGTGCGTAATGAGAAAAAAAAATTTGACCGTGTTTTTGGATTAAAACAGCGACTTTGCACTGTATTTTCGTATGGTATTTATTGTTGTATTCTAGTTTTCCTGGTCTCATTTTATAGAATGGAAGACATATTACAGAAATTGAGATGATTTTGACTTGATTTTACAAAGAAAACTACCTTGAAATTGCGCTCAAAGTAGCAGAAATGTTCGATTTTTAACAAAGTTCAAAAGTATACAAATCATGCTATGCGTCCAATACACGTCAACTGGTGAGTCTAATATTCTTTCACAAGTGCGCTGATAATATTTATACCATTTCTACAATGCAGTAGTCTGCATAACAGTAAATCTTTTATTTTTTGTGAGAATAAAAATTCAAAGTCGAAAGCAAAAGTACGTAAGAGGGGCATGGGGACATGACTAATGAACAGAGGAAATGTTATTTTAGTGCCAGGAATGTCTTTCTTGTTTATTCTGGACCCTATTTGGAAATTGGCATCTTTTGAAATTTGTGTGAAATTGGCAAAATTGCTAAATTCTGACCACTGTATTGGTTAGTTGAAATCGGTAAATGGGTGGTTTCTTGTACTTATTCGATAGAAAAAATGGAGTTCTAGCGAAATACACCTACCATCCGACTTACGACCGAGTTCAGTTCCGAGAAACCGGTCGTAAGTCAAAATGGTCGTAAGTCAAACTTTACTACTGAATATCAACATCACATTTTTGTAATGACTTTATTTTATTGTTTTATTTTGGTATTTCATGTTTTAGTTTACTTTTTTGCTGTTAGTGCTGTATTTTATACTGTAAGGTTTAGGATAAACACTGTGTACAACACAAATAGTTGTGTATTTCCCAGAAATTTGGCATAAAAAACACGGTCGTAAGTCGAGTGGTCGTAAGTCGAGCAGGTCGTAAGTTGGATGGTAGGTGTAGTTATGATTTTTGTCGACAAGTACACTGGAATTGGCCGAAAATAGGGCTCAGAGTGGGCAAAATAGTTGATGCATAAACATTGTCGAGACCGCTAACCTCGCGAGAGCATAATTCCGTAAGTTTTATATCAAATTTCATACTTTTGGTGTCATTATGATCGGGAAAAGATTCTCTATCTTTTCATAAGAAAAAATCATTTTTTTTTCTTTTGAAATTTGGCCGACCTTGAGAACAAGTCTCATGAGAGGGCCTGTCGACCCTGAAAGGGTTAAAAAAATAAATTCTGAAGTGATAGAAAATCTTTTTCTAAAAATTTTATGGAATTATGCAGTGAAAGAGTTAGTGTTCTGGGTGCAATTTATGCAGCATCAATTTCACCAAGTTTGAGTCCAATTTTAAGTCATTTTCAGTATTCATTTCAACTAAATTCTTAACTATTTCACCTGTATGCCTTCCATTCTATGAATCGAGGATAAGAAATGGTCCATTCAACTATTATGACTACACTGTAAATTGCACAGAAGTTGGTTATTTTGGCCAGTTTTACACAAATTTAAAAAATAATGTGGACATTCCTGGCACTAAAGCATTTTTTCTGTTCATTTATCAGGTTCTTAGGCCTTTCCAACACTTGCCCTCCATTCTGAATTCATAATCACTAAAATAAAAGATTTACTCCATCTTCTGGATAATAAAATATAGCCAGTAATGATTCATCATGGTTTATGACATCCCAATAATTGAATCAGACTTACTGAGAATCCATTAAACAGACCAAGGGGTGCAAGGGCAATCATACCTCTCCTTAGGAAAATCAGCCAAGTTGAATATTTCTTCTACTTTGAGCAAAATTTCAAGCTACTTCTGATCCTGAAACCAAACAAAATTATCTCTATTTTGAGTAGTATGCCTTCCATTCTATCAAATGATACCAAGAAACAGCTAATAAAACCATAAAAACCATCTGAAAGTCGCTATTTTAAGCCATACACATGGTCAGTTTTGCTTTTCCTGTTGTGTACCACATGGTGCAGGATTTTTTTTTTTGTATTGTGCACACTCACCACACAGATCCAGTCTCGGATATCTAGGTCAACATTTACCACTCACAGCTTATCAGAGTGAGCTGAGCTCATTATGTTGAAGTATGTGAGGGGTCCTGGCCTCAGTGACGTAGTTCTACATGACAGCCGCTGAAGGGGTTAAATAGGCTGTTTTGCTAAGTCTTCCTCTGTTACTTGTTGGAGAAGAATTGTGGGGGTTGTGCCCTGGGTAGAGTGAAGGGTGATCCCTGGGAAAGTTGGCACTGTTACAGTGGTTGGGATTATGGAGACTAGTGGAGGGTAATTATTCATTTTTATCAGTAATTGGCAGTCTCCCTTTTTTCTATGTGCATTTGTACATTGTGCTCTCTTCTTCATATTGACAAGATTGTGACAAGAGGCAAACCTACTCTGCTGGTTGCTGAAGGAGCCTATGTCTGGATCTAGTTCATGAAAGTGACCCAGAACCAACCGCTGCCAGGTAACTTGTGCTGCTAGCCCTGATTATGGCTGGCACTTGGAAAGCAGTTTGCTTGATATCCCAGCCAGTAGTAGTTTCTGGTCATCCTTAACACTTAGGTACTTCATCTAAGGGTTAGGTGCAACACAAAGTACAGTACTTGGTTACAGAAACATTTAGTCAATACTAACTCCAGTTACCAGTTTTAACAATTGTTCGTCATGAAAGCTTCATTTTTCTTAAAGAAGCATGAAGGAAAATTGAGTGCTTTTGCCACAGACACTGCCAGTTAAAATGCTGCAGCAAAGGAGGCTTCATTATGTTCCTCCTCCATAAATATCATTTCCTTAGACAAGGAGACAGGAGCATCTGGCAGTCTTGCAACTATAAAATCGGAAATGCTGGACCCGAGATTTTTATCTGACTTATATAGTCTTGGCTGGATCATCATCTTTCTTTCAATAAACTGTATTTTGTTTACCCTATGCAGCATCCAGGACCTTGTAATAATGGTCCAGTAGCTGGGACAGGCAGGAGCGGCCTGCTCTAAACTCGTGTTGCCCTGGGTTGTGCAATTGTTGGGTATCTAGGTGGTTGGCGATCTTGCTTCTTAGAACCCTTTCAAAGATTTTTTGATATAGGTTTTAGTTCAATCAGACTCTATTATTATTATTATTATAATCAAGGGGAAGCGCTAAACCCGTAGGATTATACAGCGCCTGGGAGGGATGTGGAAGGCATTCAGGCTTAATTCGGGGAACTGGAGCACAGATCCAATTCCCTAAATCAAGAGCCCCTCACCAACATCAAGGAACCTTCCCTGAGGGGAATCAGTCTCTAGTTCTTTACAATTGCTTTACTGCCACCTTTGTAGAGTGGGGCTATGTCTATTGTTTTTAGTGAGCGTGGGATGACCCCTGTGTCCATGCTCCCTCTCCATAGAATGCTGAAGGCACGAGACTGGCTTCTTGCAGTTCTTAATGAACACGAAGTTCCACGAGTCTGAGCCTGGGGCAGAGCGCATACACATGTCATTTATTGGCTTTTCAAAGTCTTGTGGTGTTAGGATAATATCTGAGATTTTTGAGATGACCAAATTTTGGGTCTCTTTCATAAAGAATTCATTTGGAGTGTTGATTGACCCTTAGTCTGGGTAACAGCTCGCTGAACACTGAGTCATATTGTGACTTTAGTATCTCGCTCATTTCTTTGTTGTAATCTGTGTACAGTAGGGCCCCACTTATACGGTAGGTTAGGTTCCAGGCTACCGCCGTAAAGTGAAACACCCTTTTTTTCCACTTATAAATGCATACAAATACTAGATAACAAGTTTACACTAACATATATTAATTTAGCAATAGAACTAGGCATTAAAAAACAATAAAAAAGTAAAATACACATATAGTGCACTCATTACTTACCTTAAAATATTTGTAGTCTTAATCTAGGGTGAGACAAGTAGTATTTATTGTAAGAAATCAAGTGTGGTATGTATGGTAGTCAACCAGGCTACCATTCCAGGCCACCCTACCTACACATAATATTCTATGACATTTAAGCATCCCAGACCAATAAAATGCATATACAGTTCACTCATTATTTACCTTAAAATATTTGTAGTCTTAACCCCTTGACTGTCGCAACCCCAAATCCTAAGGTGTGTCCTGGCGTCACAAAATTTCCAAAAAAAAAAAAAAAATTTTTTTCTTATAAAATGATAGAGAATCTTTTCCTGATTGTAATGACACCAAAAGAACAAAATTTGATGGAAAACTGAAGTTATTGACCTCGGCGATATTTACAAAGCGGCAATTTCGCCCACTTTGAGCCCTACTTTTGGCTAATTCCATTGTTCCAGTCGACCAAACTCATAGCTATTTATTTAGCACTCCATCTTTTTCTATTGATTGAGTACAAGAAACTGCCCATTTACTGATTTCAACTACTGAATAACGTGGTCAGAAATTTGCAATTTGGCCAAATTCACGAAAATTAAAAAATATGACACTTTCAAAATAGGGTCCAGAATGAACAATGCAGACATTCCTGGCTCTAAAATCACATTTTCTTTGTTCATCAGTCACATATCCTGGGCCCTCTGATATTACTCTTGCTTTCTATTTTGAATTTTTATTCAAACAAAAAATAGAAGATTTACTGTTATGCAGACTACTGCAATGCATGTATTGTAATAATTGTATATATAATGTCAACCCATTCATGACTGCATATTAGAATGGCTACTTGGACATTTATTGGAAAATAACACCATTTGTTTACTTTTGAGCATCGGTAAAAATCAAACATTTCCCCTACTTTCAGCTCCATTTCAAGGTTCTTTTCATAGTAAAACCAAGCAAAATCACCTCTATTTTTATAATATGTTTTCCATTCTATCAAATGAGACCAAGAAAACGAGAATGCAACCATAAATACTATACGAAAGTAGACCACAAAATCGGCATTTTAATTAAAAAAAACGGTCTTTTTTTTTTTTCTCATTATGCACTGCGTGCTGCAGAATTTTTTTTATATGGTGCACACTGACCACACAGACCCAATCTCTCACATGTGGGCCTACCAGCTTTCTCCTGCTTGATTTGAAGCCGCTAGAATTTGAGTATATATACACCTACCATCCGACTTACGACCTGCTCGACTTACGACCACTTGACTTACGACATTTTTATGCCAAATTTCTGGGAAATAAACAAGTGTTTATGTTGTACACAGTGCTTATCCTAAACCTTACTGTATAAAATACAGTACTAACAGCATAAAAAGCAAAGTAAAACATGAAATACCAAAATAAAACAATAAAATAGTCATTACAAAAATGTTATGTTGATATCCAGTAGTAAAGTTCGACTTACGTCCATTTCAACATGCGACCGGTTTCTCGGAACCGAACTCGGTCGTAAGTCGGATGGTAGGTGCACGTACGTCAAAAACGGTGGCTCGTAAGATGTATATATACAACCAAAACAGTCAGAAGGTTAATCTAGGGTGAGATGAGTAGTATTTATTGTGAGAAATCAAATGTGGTACATATGGTAGCCAGCCAGGCTACCATTCCAGGCCATTCCACCCACACAATATTCTATGACATTTAAGCGTCCCAGAGTGATAAAATGCGTATACAGTTCACTCATTACTTACCTTAAAATATTTGTAGTCTTAATGTAGGGTCAGGGGTGAGTGAACGAGATAAAACAAATAAATGAGAGAGAGAGGGAATGAGTACATGAGAGAGGACAGGCGAAGAGTTACGTAAACAAACCAAGCGAATGAAAGTTTTGTAAACAAGCCAGGCATACTTGTCTGGTTTGTGTACAAGTTGTCTCTACATTGATACAGTAAAATAAATAAAGAGGAACACTCCCATTCTCATGTAACACCATTTTTAGAAGTAATGATGCTCTGAGTGAAGGCAATGGAAATAAGTCACTCTGACTTTTTTGGGTTATCCTAGGTACTTTACACATATGCTGCTATGTGTGATAATCTATGTAACTGTATTTGTGTATACCTGAATAAACTTACATATGAAAGGAATAATTTTCTACAGTTACCCCCAGTAACACATTTTCTCTTATGTTGGACCAGAGAAAATGTTATTCTTGCTGTCACTTGTACAGGTTATCTGGCTACCACATCTCATATTTGTTTATTTATTCTACTGTGGGGTGTATTTATCATCTTTATATGTTATGTATCATGTTTATTATATAATTTTGAAAAAACATCATAGATGGATTAATGAAAATGTGTATATTAACGTAATATACGACCAGAGGCGTCGTAAGGGGGGGGGGCCGCCCCGGGTGACACCATTTAGGGGGTGATACCATAGAGCCTCTAAAGAAGGTGACACTAATGCACAAAACATCGCCTCACCAACATAAGAGAAGAATCCTTCATTGATTTTGATGATTTGATAGAATGATTTTGATGATGTGATGATTCTGCATATTGAAAGCAAGGAAATGTAAGATCAGATTCACTGAGATGTTACCTGTACTCATGGTCAAATCAGAACTAGTGTTTCTCTGATATTGCAATGTTTTTCTTTATTTTTCAAGTTTTTTCTTTTTGTTTTGGCATTGTTGAAGATGAATAAATGTAGGATCTGTTACCTGTACTCAAAGTGGTATTTGAGTTTGTTTCCTCAATATTACTACGATTATTTATCATTAATAAAGTTGAGAAGTATTCTCCTGTTCGGTTTATGGCCCTTAAACGTTCTCATTGTTAAACATTTGTCACTGACTGGTCATGCAGTAGTGACGTAACTGGAGTTTACCCCCCATCCCCCTGCCCTTGAATTTCATGAGGGTGACACCAAAGATGCCACCCCGGGTGACACCAACTCTAGCGACGCCAGCCCACCATTCTCGCAGTACTGGTTGCTTATGTCTCGCCCTAACCTCCTTCTCCCTTAGTTTATAAACTTTCACCTCTCTCTCTCTTACTTGCTGTTGCTGTTTACCTTTTGCTCCATCAACCTCTTACTCTAACTGCAGCTACAACTGAATAATGATCCCATATATCTGTTGCCCCTCTATAAACATACACATCCTGAAGTCTATCCATCAACCTTTTTTCCACCAATGTATAATCTAACAAACTACGTACTTTCATTAGGTACTATGTCATATCTTGTATACTAATTTATCCTCATTTTCTTACAATAAAGTGGAACCCCGATTTTTGTCCAGTCCGGTTATCGTACAATTCAGTTTTTGATCACTTTTTTTTCGGTGAAATTTTCCTCGTTTTCGTACATCTGCTCAGAAATCGTCCATACCAGATGCATCTACCTGCCACTCGTATGTTCGTGACTCAGTCTGCCTCTGTTACTCCTTCAGCGAGCATTACTCTGCGCATTCATCCGAAACATTTCATAATACATGTAATCCATTGCTTTTTGTGCTTGCGACTGCTAAATAACCCACCATGGGGCTAAAGAAAGTTCCGAGTGCCAGATTTTTTGTGCGACGGGTCCAGTGACTCTCAAGCTTGTCCTAGTGCCAGTAAAAGACAATGAAGGGAAGTAACCCCAGATAGGGCTTAGATACCTGAAGTCCTTATGGAGGGGGATTCCCGTTTCAAACAATAACCTCTCTTCCCTCTCCCCTCCTTGTCTTTCATATACCAACAAGAGTCTTCAATAAAGGTAAAAGTGATGTTCAGTGTTCATTTATCCATTTCTTTAATCATTTATATTTATTTCTCATTTTTTCTTTGTAAAACTATAGTTCTTCTCTATAAAATGTATTTTTTGTTAATAGTTATGGGTGTTGGAACACCCATGTTATTTCAGTTTTTGTACAAATTGGTTTTCGGCTGACCTTCTGGAACGGATTAAAGACAAAAACAGGTTCCATTGCATGTATTACTTACAGTGGACCCTCGAGTTTCGGCAGCCTCGAGTTTCGTGATTAGACTCATGTTTCGGCGACTGTCCGGTACCCGTCCACCCGTCACCACGCACACAAAGCCAGTCTCCCACGCCATTCACTCTGTGTGCCATTGTTTACCAACACATGACCATTACCCCGTGGGTTCATACAATACATTTCATAATAATCCATTGTTTTTTGTGCTTGCAACTGCTAAATAAGTCATCATGAACCCAAGGAAAGCTAGTGCAAGCCCTTTGGTAACCACTGACAAACTGCAAGAGCTTCAACTGGAATAGCATCAGACCACAGCTGAGGAACTTGCTTCAGAGGAGGAGGAAAAGAGAGTGAAGGAGGTTCCTTCTTCAGTGATTAAAGACGTGTGGAATGAGTTGCAAAGTTTTGTTGAAAAGTATCACCCTGACCAAGATGAAACAAGCCATATCTGCAACATGTGCAATGACAGTGTTGTGTCCCACTTCAGGGAAATCCTAAAGAAACGCCAGAAAAAGACCTCTCTGGACAGATACTTTGTGCGACAGGGGTCCAGTGACTCAAGTTGTTCCCAGTGGCATTAAAAGAAGAAGGGAAGTAACCCCAGATAAGGACTTCATACATGAAGTCCTAATGGAAGGAGATTCTCCTTCCAAACAATAGTGTACACCTTCCTCCTATCCCCTCCCTTCCCTTTTTCCATCCACACAGAAGTCTTCAGTAAAGGTAAGTGTAATGTTATTATTTTTTTAAATGCATGTACTTGATTTCTGATTTTCATTATGTAAATCTTTATTTAATTTGAAAAAAATATTTTATTTTAATATTTTTGGGTGTCTGAAACGGATTAATTTTATTTCCATTATTTCTTATGGGAAAATGGTTTCGAGTTTCGTGAATTTCAGCCTTCGGCAGGCTCTCTGGAACAGATTAATCACGAAACTCGGGGGTCCACTGTATTACCAAACCTCAATCTAGACATAGTTCAATTGAAGGCCTCCCCATTTTCATTTACCCCAGGTACCCCAAACTTGCCTACTACTCCCTCCACAACATTTTTACCCACTTTAGCATTTAGGTCCCCCACCACAAGTACTCTCTCACTTCCTTCTAAACTCCCCATGCACTCACCCAATATCTCCCAAAATCTCTCTCCTCTACACTTCTTTCTTCTCCAAGTGCATAAACACTTATAAACCACTTCACATCCGACCCTTATTTTACTCCACATAATCCTTGAATTTTTACATTTACACTCTTTTTTCCTGCCATAACTGATCCTTCAACAATATTGCTACTCCTTCCTTAGCTTTCACTCTATTAGAAACCCCTGACCTAATCCCATTTATTTCTCTCCACTGAAACTCTTCTACCCCTTTCAGTTTTGTTTCACTTAGAGCCAGAACATCCAGCTTCTTTTCTTTCATAACATCCACAATCATCTCTTCCAACATCCATGCACATTCAAGCATCCCTACTTAAAGGTTTTATTTTTATTTTTAGTAAACTGTATGGGAAAAGGGGCTACTAGCCCATTTCTCCCGGCATTTTAGTTGACTTTTACAGCACACATGGCTTACGAAGGAAAATTTCTTATTTCAGTTCCCCAGGGATATGAAAGGAAAATAATAAGAACGAGGACTATTAAGAAAAAACCAAAGAAAACTCAGATGAGTATGTACATATAAATGTGTACATGCATGTATAGTGTGACCTAATTGTAAGTAAAAGTAGCAAGATATACCTGTTAGCTTGTGTGTTTATGAGACAAAAAAGACACTAGCACTCCTACCATCATGTAAAATAAATACAAGTTTTTGTCTTACACTGATTTGTGAGGACAGTAGTACCTCCGTGGGTGATTACTGTCTACCAGTCTACTACTAATATTAAAATATATGCACTTATCCGTTTATGTTATACAGTAATGAAGTCGATAAGGTGGATGTAGGTGAACGGTCATATATCAGTGTATCACTTTAGCCAGTCAGAGATTCTCTTACGCAGGTGGAAGGAGTAAGTTCTTATGAAGCTTCTCTATTTGGTGCTTTTTTTGGGGGGGGGGGGAATTTTATTGAAAAATTACATCCACACTTGAATATCATGTTGAAAGGCCTTCATAGTACACACTAATTAATTTTGGATGCACTTTTTTTTAGTTGCATTCACAAAAAATATAACACTAGAGGAGCTTACAGGTGGAAGCTAACCTACATAGTTGGATTCTATATACAGTGGACCCCCAGTTAACGATATTTTTTCACTCCAGAAGTATGTTCAGGTGCCAATACTGACCGAATTTGTTCCCATAAGGAATATTGTGAAGTAGATTAGTCCATTTCAGACCCCCAAACATACACGTACAAACGCACTTACATAAATACACTTACATAATTGGTCGCATTCGGAGGTGATCGTTATGCGGGGGTCCACTGTATATTTATGTGGAAGCACTAAACCCATAGGGGTCATACAGTGCCTGGAGAATAAGAGAAAATTATTGTCAGTCCAAGGAAGGGAAGGACAATTCCAGTTTCTTGGATAAAGTGCCCCTTGCCTGCAACAAGGACCCCTTCCTTGAGCAGTACATAGGCAGGAAGACTCCTACGTAGGTGGGTGACAAACACTGGCAAGATAAACACAGGTGAAACACACTTGTGGGAGAGGGGGTATGTTGTGTCACTACTATGACTTCATCAAAGTTAAAGTTTACTTATCAGATCGATATTCTAATAAGAAAGAATAGTTAACCACATTTACATAAGTCAAAAACTGATGCACTTACGTTTACCGCTAAAAGGTCGAGTAGTTCCCCAGGCCTCATCAGACACCATCTAAACTTTTTAGAAATGTTGTATTCAAGATTATCTTTGGAATTCAGAGTCCCACTATCAGAGCCCCTATCAGTTAAACAAATAATTTTTCCAGCTTTGTGTTGGCTTACATTAGTGTGTAGTATTAAGAGAAATAAATGGTAACACTATGGCAGGGTATACTGACTATATAAAAGCACATGATGTGGGTTATGACATTTTATTATGAAAGTATTTCTTAACCCTTAAACGGTCCAAACAGATCGACGTTCAAATCCGTAGTGCTCCAAAAGTAGATCTACGTTTTTTTACATATTTTCGAACATAACAAAAAATCAAATGTTGAAAAAATGTATATATATGTTTGGACCATTTAAGGGTTAAAGGACTTCATTAGTTTATAATGAAATCCTTGGTGGATTAATTTTCTTCACAATGAAATGCCATAACCCTTACTGTTATGACTTCTAGATTTACTCATACAGTCAGTTGTCTTCCCATATTGTTCTGTGATGTACTATTAATTAGAAGTTTTCTTCTTGCAGTTGTGGAAGGTTCAATGGACTGGTCCAATAACTTCAGCAACTACTTTCCACACTGAAGGCAGCCATGTGGAGGTCTGTAGCAGATGTTGATGATAAGCAGAAAACAGTCATCCCTTTGGTCTGCTTGTCGAGGATCTCTGCTTCGGTGAGGGATGTAGAAGCAGGTAGGTGGCAAGGAAAAGGGGACTGGAGGGATATAAAGATAAAAAAAGGAAAGGGCAAAGAGGGAGAGTAGAAAGAGAAATGGGAGGCAGATGGAAAGAAAGATTTAGGAAAGGGAGGAAATAGAAGTGTAAGGTGAGGAAGAGGGAAAGCACAAAAAGGGGTTAGGAAATGCAAACACACGAGAGGAATAAGGAAGAAAAAAGGAGAGGGAGTAACAGAGGGGTCCACTGTATTTACTGTTGTAAAAGCTTGGATATCTCTGTAACAAAACTTTATAACCAAGTTTTCTCCTGTTTAAGTCGAATATTAAACTTTCATTCCAGTGAAAGGAGTTGACAGAGAAAGTTCCTTTAACACAAAACTGATGTTCTTCAACTTCGCCAGAGAGTGAGAGATGGCGGCCACCATCAAGTATTTCTTGATGCATGTGACAACTGTAAGCTTCCCAAGTGCCATCTTTAAGTGTGATGCCTACTTTAATGTAGTAATCATTAAGGTGTTTGGTTGACTCCAAGTTTAGGATCAGGATTCATGGATATCTTTTAGGAGTGGTGAGTGCAAAGACTTTGTCAGAACCCCATGCATTTTGAGAAGCTCCTCTTGATCATTTTTTACTACTAAGTGTATCCTATGGACCAATAAACCTTACCTCCATAGTGGGAAAATTTATGGAATCTATAATTGCCGAAGCAATTTGTAGCCATCTCGAAAGGCATAAATTGATTAATGAATCTCAGCACGGTTTTACAAGGGGGCATTCCTGTCTTACGAATTTATTAACTTTCTTCACTAAGGTATTTGAGGAGGTCTATCATGGTATTGAATATGATATTGTGTATATGGACTTCAGTAAGGCTTTCGATAGAGTTTCACATCAGAAGCTATTGAGGAAACTTAAGGCACACGGAATAGGAGAAATTTTTTACTGGGTTGAGGCATGGTTGACGAATAGGCAGCAGAGAGTTTGCATAAATGGGGAGAAATCAGAGTGGGGGCATGTCACAAGCGGTGTTCCACAGGGGTCAGTGTTGGGCCCCTTGTTGTTCACAATCTACATAAACGACATAAGCAAATTTGCTGATAACACCAAGATAGGCCATCCAATTCATTCTAATGAGGACATTAGAGCACTCCAGGATGATTTGAATAAACTCATGCAGTGGTCAGAGAAGTGGCAGATGCAGTTTAATATAGACAAATGCAAAGTTCTAAATGTTAGACAGGAAAATAACCATGCTACATGCAAACTACCTCCCTGGCCAGTGCATGAAATTACCGCCTTCCTTTCTTTGTCGACATTTAAAAGTTCTTCAAAGTATTCTCGCCATCTACCCAATACCTCCTCCCCATCTATTAACTCTCCTACTCTGTTTTAACTGACAAATCCATTTGTTCCCTATGCTTTCTTAACTTGTTTAACTCATTCCAAAATTTTTTCTTATTTTCATTAAAATTTCTTGACAATGCCTCTCCCACTCTCCTTTTGCATTCTCTCACCACTCTCTTCACCTTTCTTTTACTCTCCATATACCCTCTTCTTATAACACTTCTGCTTTGTAAAAAAAACTCTCATAAGGTACCTTTTTCTCTTTTAACACACCCTTTACTACATAATTCCACCAATCACTCCTCTTTCCTCCTGCACCCACCCTCTTATAACCACAAACTTCTGCCCCACATTCTAATACTGAATTTTTAAAACTATTCTAACCCTCTTCAACCCCCCTACTACTCATACTTTCACCAGCCCACCTTTCTGCCAATAGTTGCTTATATCTCGCCCGAACTGCCTCCTCCTTTAGTTTATACACTTTCACATCCCTCTTACTTGTTGTTGCCATTTTCCTCTTGTCCCATCTACCTCTTTAACTACAACTAAATAATGATCCGATATATCAGTTTGTCCTCTATAAACGTGTACATCCTGAAGCCTACCCATCAACCTTTTATCCACCAATACATAATCTAACAAACTATTTTCATTATGTGCTATATCATACCTTGTATATTTATCCTCTTTTTCATAAAATATGTATTACTTATTACCAAACCTCTTTCTACACATAGCTCAATTAAAGGCTCCCCATTTTCATTTACCCCTGGCACCCCAAATTTACCTACTACTACAGCGCTGTATAGCCCTTGTGGCTTAGCGCTTCTTTTTGATTATAATAATAATAATACCTACTACTACCTCCACAACATTTTTACCCACTTTAGCATTGAAATCCCCAATCACAGGCACTCTCCATGCATTCACTCAACATTTCCAAAAATTTCTCTCTCTCCTCTACACTTCTCTCTTCTCCAGGTGCATATATACTTACTATAACCTGCTTTTCACATCCAACCTTTATTTTACTCCACATAATCCTTGAATTAATACATTTATACTCTTTTTCCTGCCATAGCTTGTCCTTCAACATTATTGCTACTCTTTCTTTAGCTCTAACTCTATTTGAAACCCCTGACCTAATCCCATTTATTCCTCTCCACTGAAACTCTCCCTCCAGCTTCTTCTCATTCATAACATCCACGCACATTCAGACACCCCACTTTGAAAATTTTCTTATTCTTTTTGGTAATTTTACAGGATTAGGGGTTTCTAGCCCATTGTTCCCGGCACTTTAGTTGACTTTTACAACACGTATGGCTTAGGGAGGAAAGATTCTTATTCCACTTCCCCATGGATATAATAGGAAACAAGAACTCTTAAGATAAAATCAAAGAAAACTCAGATGAGTGTATATAGATAAACATGCACATGTATGTGTAGTGTGACCTAAGTGTAAGTAGAAGTAGCAAGACATACCTGTAATCTTGTATATTTATGAGACAGACAAAAGACAGCAGCAATCCTACCATCATGTAAAACAATTACAGACTTTCGCTTTACACTCACTTGGCAGGACAGTAGTACCTCCCTGGGTGGTTGCTGTCTACCAACCTACTACTAAATAATGTAGATCTTAATATTATGGATTGCAAAAAGGATTTAGGAGTTCAGGTTAGTAGTAATCTAAAACCAAGACAACAGTGCATTAGTGTTTGCAATAAAACTAACAGAATCCTTGGCTTCATAGCCAGAAGTATAAATAATAGAAGTCCTCAGGTTGTTCTTCAACTCTATATATCTTTGGTTAGGCCTCATATAGATTGTTGCACAGTTTTGTTCACCGTATTACAGAATGGATATAAATGCACTGGAAAACATACAGAGGAGGATGACAAAGTTGATCCCATGTATTAGAAATCTTCCCTATGAGGATATTATTATTATAATCAAAAAAGAAGCGCTAAGCCACAAGGGCTATACAGCGCTGCAGGGTAGGGAAGGAAGCAAGGGAATTGGATGGCAGGAGGGAGGGGGGATGATCAGCAGGTTACAGAAAACAGCGGGGCAGGGGATAGTACGGGGGTAGAGGGTAGCAAGAGATACAAGTAGAAAGGGCTGAAAGTATCAGAATTTGTGAAGTAAGTCAGTCGTTGTCAAAAAGTCAATAAGAGAGTCCGGATGAAAGGTGGGTCCATCAGCGAGAAGGGAAGGTAAAGAGAGAGCAGCGGGGCGAAGACGACGACAGAGGTAAATTCTGCGTGCTCGTTGATAAAGTGGGCAGTCCAACAGAATGTGGCTGACTGATAATGGAGCTTGGCAATTCTCACAGAGAGGAGCAAGTCGCCTCTCCATGAGATATCCATGAGTAAGACGAGTATGGCCAATGCGAAGACGGGAGAGAGTAGTCTCCCAACCTCGACACTGGTGATAAGAAGACGGCCAGTAACCTATACTCGGTTTAATAGACTGAAGTTTGTTGCCGAGCATAGTAGACCAACGTTGTTGCCAACGGGTGTGAAGGTGGGAAGATATTACAGCAAAATAGTCCGTACATGGAATACCTCTATAAGAAACTGGTAGGTCATGTACTGCTGACCGCGCAGCAGTGTCTGCCTGTTCATTGCCCTGTACGTCAACATGACCAGGGACCCAACAAAAAACAATATCTTTATGCTTAGTAAAGATGCGGCGTAGCCAAAGTTGGATACGGAGGACTAAGGGGTGAGGTGTATCAAATTTTTGTATAGCCTGTAAAGCACTAAGGGAGTCTGAGACAACCACAAATGATGACACAGGCATAGATGCAATACGGATAAGTGCTGTAAGGATGGCATATAATTCAGCAGTAAAAATACTAGCTGAAGATAGTAAATGCCCTTGTACGACGCTGTCCGGAAACACTGCTGCGAATCCTACGCCGTCAGAAGACTTAGAGCCATCTGTGTACACAGCAATGGCATGAGAATGAGAGTGAAAGTGGTCAAGAAAAAGAGAGCG
>NC_091359.1:12308470-12437918 GCF_038502225.1 Cherax quadricarinatus | reverse complement strand
TCAGGTGTCGATCGACGAGGACACATTGCTGCTATATGGTCAAAGGCTCCACACAGTCTACAGGTTCGTCTTTGCCCCGCATATGTTACATATACCTGTATTCTAAAGTCACTCAGAGTCACATATGATGGTATAGATTTGCGCAAAGACATTTTGAGGGTAAAGGAGCCCTCACGCAGTCCAGCATACATATCATCAGACCACCTTCCAACTGATGCCTGATGTATAACACCATACTCGTTGAATGTTGCTTTTTATATCTTCTTCATCCGCTTCAAATGGGACATTCCGTAATCTTTACCCAAGTATAATACTTCTGGATACGTCCCTCATTCGTACTTCCAAACCAGGATTAACCTTCATACACAGGTCTTGGTATTTTTCCACCATCTTGTCATATGTCGCAGCCGTCACAAATTTCACAAATATCCTTGTTGCTCCATTTAAGGCAATACCATACAGATCGTCTTTGCTGATGCAGTAGGTATCCCGTAGTATAGCAGGCAGCATAACAGAAGCATTGGTTTGATAAACCGCTGCCTTTCTCACCTCAATACACACAGTGTTGATTCTCCGCCTGATAGCCTGCGCCATCTTGTGAAAATCACTCAGTGCTACCAACAGGTGCCAGCTCAACCGCCAACGTCCGTCCTCCACCAAGGCTGAGTGACGAATGCAGGAGCAAGGCGTAGCACAACCTCACGGCCCTAGAGCGATGAGGTCAATGCACTCTCAACTCATTAAGCATAAACCATACCCCCGGCCGGGATTGAACCCGCGGTCATAGAGTCTCAAAACTCCAGCCCGTCGGGCTGGAGTTTTGAGACACTATGGCCGCGGGTTCAATCCCGGCCGGGGGTATGGTTCATTTGCAATCGTGTCATTACGATTTCTTAAGTCATTAAGCATAAATTGTGGCATGCTTGTGTCAGAAGCCAGACACAGGTATGGTAGGATTGTGGACAGTGGAGTCAGAGTGCACATGCTGTGGATTCCATCTCACATTGGTCTTCAGATGCATGATAGAACTGATAAATTGGCTAAGCTGTATGCTTTCAAAGAGGGAGTAGATTACAATCTTGGCTTGTCAGGTAGTAGTTTGAGAACAATAATACGAAAAGAACTTCAGCTGAATTTTATGGACTTAAGGCTCAGGGAGATTGACACCAGTGAGTCCATCTATCATCATTCTATCATGCAGGAGAGCCACATGTCTATGGTGCATCCAACAAAATAAGCAGACTCTTGGATGTCACTACCGCCCGGCTCCGGCTGGGTTACAAGTATCTTTGGCAGGTTAAATCACCACCACCAGATGTAGACCAAACGAAATGTAAACTTTGCCAGATGGATTATTGTCACACCCTGCGTCATTATGTACTGGAGTGCGATAAAATTAATGAATTTAGAAACAACTCACTCAGAAGTGTTCAAGAAATGGCTAAGTATTTTATCCACAGTGGTATATTACAGACCATTTTGGAGAAATACCCTGACTTTGCTAGCTGTAAATAAAGCATTACCACATATGTGCATGTGTGTGTGTGTATGAGTGTGTGTGTGTATGAGTTTGTGTGTGTATGAATTTGTATGTGTGTGTGTGTGTGTGTGTGTGTGTGTGTGTGTGTGAGAGAGAGAGAGAGAGAGAGAGACAGAGACAGAGACAGAGACAGAGACAGAGAGACAGAGAGACAGAGAGACAGAGAGACAGAGAGACAGAGACAGAGAGACAGAGAGACAGAGAGATAGAGAGACAGAGAGAGACAGACAGACAGACAGACAGACAGACAGACAGACAGACAGACAGACAGACAGACAGACAGACTCAGCAATCAACATTTGCACCAATAACTCGCTACAGTTGTGACCGGGTGTGGAAGTGTGAATTGCTCATTACTCTAAAATTTGTTCATGATTGCAGCCATGTATAAACGTAAGTAACCATTCTTACAGTATTCATTACCTTTGTAACTTGTGAGTTCATTACCTTTGTAACTTGTGAGTTCATTACCTTGTACCTAGTTCAGCCATCAAAACTTTGGAGCCCGGTCCCTGGACCCATTGTGTACCTCTGTAATCTGTAAATACCTTTGTAACTTGTCATGATTGTGACTATACCTACCTGGAGTTCATTACCTTTGTAAATTGTGAGTTCATTACCTTTGTAAATTGTGAATTCATTACCTCTGTAACTTGCTCAGCTATCAAAACTTTGAGGCCCAGTCCCTGGACCCATTATGTACCTCTGTAATCTTTTGACTACCGCCCACAGGATGGGTATGGGGTGCATAATAAACATATTAAACTAAACTAAAAACCAGCCACACCTCTAACACTCACAGACAGGTGTCAGCCACACGACCGACACTCAGGGAAGCAACACCAAAACTGTTTCTCATAGCTTCATTTACCTTGGTCTCACTGGTTCAGAACCCCCAGTGTGTTGAACCACTCTATGAAGTCTCTAGCAGGATTTTTTTTATATTTTATTTAAAAAAACTGCATATACATAATACATTGTATTACTTACAAAACAAACCACGGTGAAAAATAAAATAAATGGTACATACAGTGAACTTCATACCTCTCCGAACATGAAATTAAACACCAACATTACAAACTAGTCAATAAAACCAACCACATCCACTGTACGTTATAGAAGTACTTAGTATTGATGACAATATATATATATATATATATATATATATATATATATATATATATATATATATATATATATATATATATATATATATATATATATATATATATATATATAAAAAATTAATACACAACTCAGATCAGTATACAGAAAAGATACATATAGTTTACTTACGTGTCACAAGTACTTGGTTAAACAGGAGCACCAGACCTAAAATATACACCACAATATTAAAAACCCAACCTTCCACATCCTTACAATACAGAATTTTTTTTTTCACAGAAAACATGAATTAGAATAAAAAAAGTGAAAGCAGTGTTATGCACAAAACAGCATACCCCCCTAAACATAACAATAACTTACATTCAAATACATCCAACCCCACATCCCCTCTACATAAACCTACCCGACTCCTACTATACAAGACAATACATGACATTATAACATAACTAAAACTGTAATAATCAGAATATACGTACACATACACAATATATATATATATATATATATATATATATATATATATATATATATATATATATATATATATATATATATATATATATAAATAATACACATAGATACATAACATAAACACACAATATACACATCTATATATATATATATATATATATATATATATATATATATATATATAAAAAGGTAAAACCCAAAAATGCAATAAATCAAATTGGGATATATAAAATACATACTGTTGTGCTTGCGTTTTACAGAAACGCGAAAAAAAGACAATTGCGATACACATCACAATTAGTACGAATTTTTTTTTTTAAACCATGGTTCAAAAACATAAGCACCACACCTATCACATAGATAACATTGAAACCAACACCTACCACATCCATACAACAGAGAACTTTTTTTTTTTTGGGGGGGGGGGGAGAACAAGCTATGAAAACCACAAAGACTAAAGTAAAACACAATATGATATGCAACAAACGAAAAAAAAATGAAAGTTTTCCATTCAAGAGTATGCAATTGGCATATAAAACCCAAATATAGAAACCCATGAAAAAGAACCTACTACACAACCAAAACCCAGAGGCAAGCAAAAAAGCCCCCATTTCCAGATGTAATGAAAAGAAACATCCTCCAAAACCCATCACTAACACACTCATCAAACCCCATCCAAACGAAGGAGTCCCACCCATCTAACATGATAGAACCCATGCAGAACCCCCCATCCCCCTCCACACGCACATCCTTCAATATTGGCACTACTAAGACACTCCAAATTCCACAGGGAAGCTGGTCATCCAAGTCCTTCCATATAAAAACCTATTTCTACAAACTGTCCTGTAGACATGTGCTGCGAGCGCTCTCACCCTACAAACCCCATGAACCTCCCACATACTCCAAGAAACAAACAAAAAATCCGCCACCACATACATAACGGCCCTTCTAACATCCTCTGCGACACACATCAAAAGTTAAGGCCCTTAGAGACGATATGCTACGCCCCCCCACCAGACGGAAGACCCCCACTAACCACTCCCTTACAATTCCCAATGTTTCACAAAAATAAACTGCAGGGAAATCCGCCTCCTCTTCCCCACAGCGCCCACAAGTTCCCTCACTCACATAACCCATCCTACATAAAACTGACTTGGACGCCAGAATCCCCATAAAAAACCTGTAGACCAATTCCCGTACCCTAGGGGTCAGCCGAAGCTTCCGAAAATCCTCCCAAATGCCCCGCCAATCATACATAGGATAATTGTTTACTCCCTGCACCACCACCCCATGACTTCCCACCTTCTCCAAACGGTACACCTGCATCTTCCTCACATCCCGTGCTGCCAACAGAAACTTCACCATATCCTCACACACCAACAAATCTTTCCCCCGCCACCATTTCCGTACATCAATTATAACCTCTTCTACCCTTTTACCCTTTTCCCCACCCACTCTGGGGAACCTCTGTTTTACGTAGACCGCCTTTACTCGAGACTCCAATGGGATGAGGCCCAATCCTCCCTGCCGGACATTCGTCATCACAACTTCCCTCTTTAACCACACCCTCCCATAACCCCAGACATATCGAAAAACTCTCCTCAGCAGTTCCTGAATATCAACTGACCTCAGAGGAAACACCTCCGCCACTCCCCACACCTTACTAAAAACGAGGGTGCTCACCACCACCACTCTCTGCTGCAAAGTAATCTCCCCAGCCCGCAAACCTCCAAGCCTACCCAGGGCCCGACCTACCACTGCCTCCGAATTCACCCTCTGCGCCACCCGGACATCTGCCAAGTATACAATCCTGCAAATCCGAAGACTATCCACAACAAACCACCCATACACCTCGCCTAAGCCCCCCCACCCAGGATCCTACCTCGAGCAACCTTGACTTTGCTCCATTAACTCGCATGCCCGTCGTTGCCCCAAACATTTCAGTCACTCTACCCACGTTTTGCAAACCTACCTCCCCATCCACCAAAATCGTGGAATCGTCCACATAGCCCACAATCCCCACACCACTAACTCCCCCCTCACCCTTCTCCCGAACCCCTCCCTCAATAAGCCTGTTGACTTCCACATCTCCCCTACACTTAGCAACATCGTTCCTTTGAGTAGAGAGGACGTGATCTACACTGCTGCCCTCTATAGCTGATAGGTGGCAGTTCCATTTTCTCAACATGGCGCAGGCAGGCAGACGCCACGTCAATACTGTGTGCATTGAATTAACCCGTGGGGCAGTGCTTGGACCATCGACGGCGATATTATTGCCAGCAATAATCCATGACACCTATGGTATAGCCAATGAGGATTTGTACGGCGCGGCGATGAATGGTGTGACAAGAATCTTTGTGAAGTTTTGCTCAGCTCATGTTTACGAGGCGGTCATCGACAAGTACCAGGAGGGTAATCTAGTGGTTAACCAGGCTGTGTCTGTGAAGCTACACGATGTATCCCACCATTATACATGGGTAAAAGTCAGAAACATACCCTTTGAGGCTGATGTGACTGACATACGTGCTGCCCTGGGTAATTATGGCACCATACACATGGCTACAGCAGGGAGGTGGTCTGATGGGCCATACCTGAGGAAACTTTTTCGGTAAAGATGACATTACGACATCCAATCCCTTCATATGTCATCCTGCAAGACTTCAGGACTCAGGTATTTGTGACTTATGCAGGGCAACGCTGTACTTGTAGGTTGTGCGGAGCATATGATCATCTGGCGGTGCAGTGTAAAAGACGACGAGGTGCCAGGGTTGAACAACCGAGCAAGGACCTTGGGGTGGAAGGTGTAAGGCAAGATGTGACTGAAGCACCTGTGCAACCATCAGGATTGTCTTGGAGTGAAGAAGTTGAGAGGTCTACAGACACGGTGTGTGCTACACTCCCCGAAGTGTCACCTCCTTTGGAGGCAGACCCAGAGGTGGGAATGGCTTCGCAAGACAAGCATGTCAGTGATATGGAGAAATCCATCGTCTCTCTGTTAGACAAATTATTTATGGAGGACAGCATGAGTCCTGCGACGGAACCATCCCTAGACTTGGGACATGCTGCGAAGGCAGACGTGGGACACGAAGTGCAGCGGGTAGTGGATGTCTCTGATGCCTTGCTGAAACATACGGTGGAGGTGGAAATCCACCAGGATTGCACTGTAGAAGACGAAATGCAGGTGGAAAGTGTAACGCGGAAGCGTTCTGCTACTCTTTCAGATTCCGATGAAGTGCTAACGTCAGCCCAACAATCAGGGAAGAAGACTTGGGCAGATGTGGCACAGAGAGGGTCCTGTGCACCCAAAGATCAGGGGTTGATCAAGAGTGCTTCAAGACGGGGGGAAGGGAAAATTGGAAATAAAAAACCTGGTGAAAAACATTCAATGTCGAGAGGAAAACCCCCATTGTCGATTTTAAGTGCCTCACAATAAATATTAATGGTTTGCGAACTGTTCAAAAGTGTGTATGGTTACGTGAATTATTGGTGTGTAATAATGTGGACGTTGTGTTCATACAGGAACACAATCATAAATGTGGTAGTGAGTTGCGGATAGAAGGATATGACGTGTATGTAGAGAATGCTATCCGGTTGAAAGGTGGCATAGCCATCATGATCAGGGAGACTAGCCCGTTTGTTGTGAGACATAGTGAAGGGGGGAGGGGAGGATAATACGGGTGGAAGGACTATGGGGAAGGATGAAGGTGGCATTTGTGTGTGTGTGTATGGTCCTGCAGAGAATGATGGGCGTGTAAAAACTAACTTTGTGAAAGAGGTGTTAATTTATTATTTGAGATCACTCCCTGAAGTAGTTATTGTAGGCAGGGATTGGAATTGCGTGATCCGGCGTAAGGACGTAGAACCCCGGGGAAGGGGATACTTTTCACGTGCATTGGGAGATTTAATGATGGGGGTGGGATTAATGGACGTGGCGGGATGGGGGAAAGGTTGAGCATACCTTTGTACGTAGTGGTTATGCAGCGTGACTTGATAGAGTGTATGTGCCGCGCACGTCGTAGTTAATAGTGTGCATGTCATAGATGTAGTGTTTTCTGATCATAGAGGGGTTCTCGTGGACGTAGGGTGGGAGGGTTTACCAAAGAGGGGTCGTAGTTATTGGAAATTGAATGTTAAATTGTTAAAAGGGGAGGAGAACAGAAAATCTTTTGAGTCTTTTTGGGAGGGTTTGTTAGCGGGAGCTCCTGGGGATGGTGAATTGGCTAGGTGGTGGGATATGGTGGTTAAGAAACGTATTCGGGATTATTATGTTCGGCGTGGGCGGGAATATAATCAAATGTTGTATGGGCTTCAGGGGTATTTTGAAGGACAGTTACGCTATTGTTGTGTGGGTGATAGTGCACGATACCCTGTGGAGGAAATTGAAGATTTAAAGCAACGTATAAGGGACTTGCATAATGATCGATTTGATGGTGCACTTGTGGTCGGAGGTTTGGAGGAGGTTCTCTATGGGGATCGGCCGTCGGCGTGCATGTTAAGGGAACAGAGGCAGCGGAGGGCAGCCACGGAGATGATGGGGGTTAAAAGTGCATGCAGGGAGAGAAGGCTATCTTGATGGCCAGGTGTTGGTGATGACGGAGGGCATGAGCGGGTATACTGATGCTTGGTTTTAGACTTACATGTCTAGCGTTGGGATAAGTAATATGGCATTATGGGAAATTGGTAACAGTATGCAGTGTAGGCTTAGTACGCAAGACAGAGAAACATTGAAAGGGCCTATTACAGATATGGTAGGCTCTGGCTGGGGTGAGTTTAGGTAAAGCACCTGGTATTGATGGGCTACCAAGTGATTTCTATGTAACAAATTGGGGCGTGATGAGGGCGTTCTTGGTACGGTTGTTTAATATATTAAAGACTGACGGGGTTATGGAAGAATTGCAATGGACGGCAGTGGTGGTATTGGTGCCAAAAGGGGATCGATCAACAGTTCTGGACTATAGGGCCATTTCACTTATGTGTGGTGATTACAAGTTGTTCGCGAGGATAGTGGGAAACAGACTGAAAAAGGTGATAGAAAAAGTTATAGACAGGAGACAATATCGCATACCAGGCAGGTCCATGTTTGAAGGTCACAGAATGATTCGTGGTTTCATAAAAAGGCGACAGGTGTCGGGTGGGGAAGGAGGGATTTTAGCTTTGGATTGGGCTACTGCATATGATAGTGCAGAAAGAAGAGCTTTGTGGCAGTTCATGCGTTGGCAGGGTGTTGAGAATGAAATCATCTCTTGGGCACAGACTTTATACAAAGGAGCGATTATGCGTGTGCAGGTTAATGGTACGTTAGGTGTGCTAATTCAGATGGGTCGGGGTTTGAGGCAAGGTTGTCCCCTTTCACAATTATTGTTTGCGTGTTTTCAAGATCCTATTTATAGGGCGGTGTGGGCGAGAGTTTTGGGGGGTTTGGGGGGTTATGAGAGCGATGGGTGACCTGGTATTGTGGGTTACGTAGATGATACATCGGTCTTGGTAGGAGGTGGTGTAGACTTGCAGCAGGTGGAAGGAATCGTGGACGTGTTAGGAGAGGCGACAGGGATGAGAATTAATGCCACGGAGACTAAGCTCATGGCAGTGGGAAATTGGGATCAAGTGAGTGGGGGCATGAGGGGTAGGTGGAGCGTGGTGGACCAGCTTAAGATATGTGGGATTGTGTATGTTTGTGATCGGTTGTGGCACGTGAGGTGAACTCGGTGAGGGCCGTGGATAGTGTGTCAAAAAGATTAGGAGGACTGAGGTCTGCAAATCTCACGTTGCACCAAAGAGTAATTGCGACAAACGTACTATTATATAGTAAATTATGGCATGTGGTGGTCATGTATCCGTTACTGCGCTGAGAGGTCACGAAATTGTTGCGTAGGGTTTATCGGTTTATTTGGGGATCTGGCTGTGAGTGGTTAAGCAGAGGGGTAATGACTTTGCCGATTGGCCAAGGAGGGCTGGGGCTCATACCGCTGGAATGAAGGATTATGAGTATTTATGTGAAACGGAGTTTTTTTGCAGGATGGTAGGAATAAGGGGATCATCGAGAAAGTGCATGTGGACATAAAACGTTGGTGGGCGGGGAAGGAACTGCGAGTAGGGGAGGCGATGTTGAGAGTTTTGATGGTGGCGAGGGATCCAGCTCGAATCAGGCTGCGCATAATCGAGAGAGTGGGGGGAGGGTTGGAGGTGGCTCCTGTGGAAGGAACATTCCCAATGTATGCCTGGCGCGACATATGGGAGCGTCTACGGAAGTTGCGCATTAGTCCGGGTGTGCGAGAGGTGATGTATCGCTTTTTACGCGGGATTCTGCCGTCTGGGATCGTCTTATTTAATCGAAAGCTCAGGGAAGGTGGGGAGTGTCGAGCGTGTGGTGAAGTAGAAACCATTTTTCATGTTGCATATTTTTGCAATGCATAGGCAGGGTCAGGGAATGGTTTGGAAGGGTAATTCGATTTATGGGAGGGGGTGGATTGCAGGTATTGCGAGTGTTAAGTTTAGATACTGATGGTGTGGGAGCGCAGGTTAAAAATACAGTGGCATATCTGGTAACTGATTTCGTGTTCACATCATGGGCAATGAGAGATGTTGGAGCCGGTGAAAGGATAAAGGTACTGGCAGCGACATTTTACAGATCTAAGTGCCGCAATCGGGAAGTATATGGTAGGAAATGGAACACTGAATTTACAGAGGGTTATAGGAATTTTCGGCTGTGTGATTTATGGAATTTGTAGGTCAATGGGAAGCAACCGGCTAGCCTCCCGTTCAGAGGCGTGCAGGTGTGAGTGGACATGAATGTAGGTGTGGTATGTGTGAATAATGAGTAATATTTGGAAGAGTGGATGAGGGGAAAGCGTGTTACACTGGTTGTATGACACCATTGTTTGATTTAAGATAAGATAAGATTTCGTTCGGATTTTTAACCCCGGAGGATTAGCCACCCAGGATAACCCAAGAAAGTCAGTGCGTCATCGAGGACTGTCTAACTTATTTCCATTGGGGTCCTTAATCTTGTCCCCCAGGATGCGACCCACACCAGTCGACTAACACCCAGGTACCTATTTGCTGCTAGGTGAACAGGACAACAGGTGTAAGGAAACGTGTCGAAACGTTTCCACCCGCCGGGAATCGAACCCGGGAGCTTTAGCCACCAGGCCACCGGGCCACCTCCACCAGGCCACCGGGCCACCGGGTGTTTTTCCTTGGCTATGATGGGGCGGCGATGGAAACGTACGTTTATATAAATATGTAGGTGCGTGAGTGTGTGTATATATATATAAGTGTGCATATGTACGGAAATATACATAGATGTATTTATAAATATATTCACGTGTGTGCGAGGGCATGTAAGACCAGGAGAATATAGTGGGTGACATGGTGTAGCATATTAGTCATGAGATGCTTACCAAATATACATTAAGGTGAGGAGTTTCATTTGTTCATGATTTATCCATAGTGAAAATTGAACTAAATATAAGCTGATCTATAGGATTGTTTTTGGATTTAGTGTATAATTATTATAAATGTCTGTAACGTGACTATTGGCATAATATATATTACAAGCCTGTTGAGGTGTATGTTTTTTTAGCTGTAATTAGTAGTTAACATTATTTGTGTCATGTAGGTTCTGAATTTAGGTGTTTTATTCTACATTGTCTGTATAAAAAGGTGCCACTTTTTTTTTTTTTTTTTTTTTTTTTTTTGAGATCGTTGACTAGCGTCTATTACTTTTAGGTTTATGGGAGATAACAGGGAGCACACTTCACCCGGCTGGGTGGTCGGTGTGCGCACGGAATTATCTAGGTTCCATACGAAGAATGCAAAATTTGGATATGATCGTCAGTAGCGAGTTGTGAATGGTGTTGAATAGGATGTGATGGCAATCGAGTCAGTACACATATTATCCTTGTGATCAAAAGTGTAACATTTAGTATGTTATATAATGTTCAATGTATGTGGGGACAATGTCATAATCGTGAGGTGTGTTTTGGTGTGTAGTGTATACATTAAAGGTCAGAAGAATGGTGTTTGTTTGTATAATCAGGTAGTGAAAGTATACTTTTTGAGGGGTACTGTAATTTTGTTTTTGTATCATTCTTGTTATTACTCACAAGGGTGGGCGAGTATTGGTTGTGTAAGTTACAGACAGCGTTGTGCTGTCATGATGTCTCATCGTGTGTAACCCAGTAGATTGAGTACTGGAACCATTACTTATAGTTCGTGTTTGGTTTCTTTATTATTCATGTTCATATTGTTATATTGTCATAAATTTGTGCCCCCCTAAAATTCTAATACCCCAACTACTTTTGATTGTCATTGTTGTATACAACGACCATTCTACCTCATAGTCTTAATTGTGTTTAATATCTACAGAATCTATCTCCTTTTTTACAACTTACCACATCACTGTTCTATCTTATTTTATTATAAACTAGCCATAACTTGTCCCCAATAATTCTACCTCACTTTAAGAAATACTCAATTGCCCAATTTTATTCTAAAATCCCTGTTATTGCCCAATTTTGCTTTAAACTATATTGATCAAACTTATTGTAAACTTCTTTTATTGACCATTTTTATTCTATACTTTTTTAAACTAGTATTTTCAACTACAACTTTTATATTATCCTGTCTACCATCTTACTAGCATATTATAACCAAGTCATTGCCATTTTTATTTTTATAATTTTTTTTATTATTCTTTTACTACCTTAACTTGTGTATTTTATCCTGTCAATTTAAATCTAGTTATACTCTAATTCTTGTAAACAACTTATATAAGACCTTAGTGCAATTACAATTTTTTTTTTTATATTTTATTTAGAACAATACAATACAAGAGATAGATAAAGACAAAAACAGGTCTTACACAGATAAATCATTAACAACCACACAAACATGAACTTGAGATAACACAAATAACCCTCCACACCCATACATGAAAACCCCTACACCTATGATAACCAATAAACGACTAATTCCAATTGCATTGGTATATGATTAACAAAACACACCATAATATGCATATATTGTCACTTTGTAAATTATAAAGTAGGACACCGTATACGTTAAATACAATTAACGTAATGTATTGAGAATAAGGTAAAAACAATATGTTCATCAAACACAGAATATATTAATAAACAAGGATCCAACACACTGACACCTCTACAAGCATCTAACAACATGCATATGAGTAACATATATAGAACAATGTCCTACTGCAAAATCAAACACATATATTGAGTATACTCGTCACAGACCATGAATACACATCATACGCCCAAGTTCATACACATTCACCCGCTACATACCAGGAGGCGACCCCGTTTTCACCCCTGACAGCCCATCAACATAACACATTGTACCATCCCTACCCTGCCCCACCCACCTAATTTACAAATTTAATAAAATCTCTAATGTAAGGTCTCTATATCCCTCAGAGAAATCCCGCTCCCACCTCCTCCCATAAAGTTCTCTATTACGGCACAACGTTTTAGAAAACGTAACAGCCAATACCCTCCTCTTCACCTCACTTACCCCTTTCCCCCTCATTCCCCACATAATGTAGACATAATCTACCATAATGTACCCCACAGCCCTAATAATACTTTCATCCATACCCCCCACATCAAGACTCAATGCCCGCAGAACAGAGAAGTATTGACCACTTATCTTATGCAACACCCTGCTCAACCAACCCCTGACGCTCCCCAACCCCTCACAAAAATACACTACATGGAATGCAGAATCCTCCCCTCCACATATTCCACATACCCCCCCCCCTCAACCACTCGTCTAGCTCGTAAGACCACTCCCGATGGTAAAATCCCATGCAAAAACCGATACATCACCTCACGTCCACGGGGTTGTAACCTTAACCTACCAAACCTTCTCCATATACATCCCCAGTCATACATGGGGAAAATCCCCTCCACCGGAGCCACAACCCTTTCCGCCGACATCCTACACAGCCTTCTTATTTTTACCTTACCCAGATCCCTAACCATCACCACTGCCCTCAAAATAGTTTCACACTCCCTCAACTCCGTCCCAGAAAACATGCATTTCAATTTATTGTGTACCTTAACCAACCCCCCCCCACTCACACCCTCCCTCATCACCTCCCTTTTAATAAAGATACATTTGACCCTCCTCTTTAAGTTCATTAAACCCAACCCCCCCTGACGCACAGGTAACATTACTACATCCCTTCTAAGCCAATCACAACCTGAACCCCACAAAAATTTAAAAACCCCTCTAAGTATAGTTGCAATTGCCGTCCCCGTTAAAGGGAACACGGCAGCCACATGCCAAACCTTGCTATACAATAAAACGTTAATTACAATGGCACGCTGCACAAGGGTCAAATGATAAGGCCGCAATGCTCCCAATCGACCCAGTATCCTTTCTACCAACCTGACCGAATTATTAACACGTGCAACCTCAAGATCATCTGCATAGATTAGACCACAAATTTTTAATGACATCACCCGCTTCTTTACGACTGCACTACCCCACTCGACCCGCTCCCCCCAAGTTCCTAACCCCATAACCATGGACTTCTCCGAATTTACCCTCATACCAGTTGCACATGCAAACGTGTCGACCACTCCATCTAAGGCGTTTATGGACATCCCCTCTCTAACCAATACAGTGGTATCATCTACATACCCTATGAGAACAGGCCAAACGCCCCCAGTACCCCCCCCCAACCCCGTCACTAACGCCCATATGGCGCTCCACCATTCTATAAAAGGGGTCCTGTATGCATGCAAATAAAAGCTGTGACATAGGACACCCCTGTCTAAGACCTCTGCCCATTACAATCCTCCCCCCTAATCTTCCATTAATCTGTACTCTCACCATTGCCCCTCTATATAACGCCTCTACCCATCCCACTATTTCTTCCCCATAGCCCTGTTTCCTAAGGATAGCTCTCAACGCCTCTCGCTCCACCCTATCATAAGCTCCTTGCCAGTCTAGTGCAACCAAACCCCCCCTTCCCCCCCTTTTTCTTCCACGAAATCCCTTAAAAGACCATGTCCCACCCCCATAGACCTACCTGGCAACCCAAACTGGGTTTCCGATACAACCCTCTCTACAACACACTTGAGCCTATTTCCTAAAATTTTTGCAAATAACTTATAATCCGCGCATAACAACGATATTGTTCTATAGTCCCTGAGCGAACGCTGTTCCTTACCCTTCGGTACCAAAACTACTACAGCTGTTGCCTGTCTTTCACCCAACCTTCCCCTTACCTTCATCAAGTTCAGTAGCCTCACCAAAAAACCTTTTATTAACTCCCAATGCTGTTGATAAAACTCCGCCGGCAGTCCATCGATTCCCGGTGCTTTGCCCTTTCGCATGGCACTCAAAGCTCTCCATATTTCCCCCTCAGTTATGTCCCCCCCCAAAGCTTCCCTATCACTGTGTCCTAACCTACATGGCACACTTCCACACACCCTCTCTAAATCCCCTAATCCTACCCCTTCCTCCCGCCAATACTTTTCGTACCACGTATCCGCAAATAACCCCATCCCATCCGTAGTGTGGATAACCTGACCCGCCCTATACCCTCCCACCGACTCAAGAACCTCCAAACATGGAATAGCTGTTGCCTGCTGACGTTGTTTTTGTCTGCGCAACACACACGAAGACGGCCTATCTCCCCATAACACCTCCTCCACCCCCGCCATTACTCTCACCGCTTGGAACCGCTCGTCCTGAATTTCCCGCAACCGCTCTTTAAGTATCATAATGTCGTCCATCGGATAGACACCCTCTACTGTCCCTTTTACATAACAACCCCGTAACCTGTCCTCCAAATAATTAATCAACCCAAATTTTAAAGAATTAATCCTTTTCCCCTCCCTCACATAATAATGCCGAATCCGGTCCTTAGCCACACCATCCCACCACGTCACCACGTCCTCCACACCTTGTACCTCCTCAGTTAATCTCTCCCACAGCTCCATAAAACCCCCCAACCCCTCCTCATCTTCCAACAGACTCGTATTTAATTTCCAATATCCCCTAGAGATACAAGCTAGAGAATCCCACTCTACTTCTGCGACAACCGCCCTATGATCTGAAAAAGCTAGTTCAATAGTACGGACAGACGTTGACAATACCTTATGAGATATATACAACCTGTCCAACCTAGCTGCGTAACCTCGCCTCACGAAAGTATGCTCCACCTCCCACGCTCCCCCACCTACCACATCCCTCAACTGAACGTCCACCAAAAGATTGCGTAATGCTGTCAACATATGCCCCGCCCCTCGTGGTTCCACATCCGCTCTCCTGATCACACAATTCCAGTCCCCACCTACGATGGCCACTTCAGGTAAACCACGGAAAGCAAAAACTAGATCATCACACACAAAATCCCTCTTGACTTTCATATCATTTTCAGCTGGTGCATACACACTTACAAAGGTTACCCTCTGCCCCATCCACCACCCATCCACACGCAACACCCTCCCCCCCCCACCCCCTTCACGTCTTTGCAACACAAACTGGCTCGCCTCCTTTATCAATAAACCCACACCACCTTTCAAACGTGCCGATGGCAGAGTTAACACCGTATACCCGTCCACCTCGAGCACTCTACCCTCCCTGAAATTATGCTCCTGTAGAAAGACTACGTCCACTCTGTATCGACGTAAGAGCATACGAAAGCATTCCCTCTTCACACCAGTACACAGTCCATTCACATTCACAGTCATGCACTTAAGGCCTTTCTAAAGCTTCCAACCCTTTCTCCTCTCACCCTTCCCAGGGCCTCTTGCCCCAGGGTCAACATGTGGTTTGTCACCATCCACCCCCCCCCCTCTTCGATGCCTCTTATCCTGGCTGTCACGAGAATATACATCCTTCCTCCCAGACCTCTGCGCGGGCGTCAGGACATCATCTGGGTCTGACGCAGCCGCCCTCTTCCTCGTAACACTCTCTACCGCCATACTGTCTACCGAAGATTCCTCACAGTGAACATCAACCTCTACTGTGACCTGTCGCACAGAGCTTCTTGACTCCTCTCTGTGCCTGCAGTTGTCCTCCTTCCTTCCCGTGCCTGTCCCGCCACACTCTCCTTTCAACTCAGGCACCATTTCACGGACCAAGCCATTATCCTCGCCCGAAGAAGGTAAAGTTTTCAATACCTCGTCGAGCTCCTCCTCCAGCTCTTGCACCTCCTGCTGAATGAGCACTTCCTCCCCCGTCACCGGCAAAGTGGCCATTTTCGGCTCCACACAACTCGTGCCCCGCTCAACATGCACCACAAGAGACTCTTCTACAATTTCACTCCACAGACGGCCATCTCCTCGGTTTCCTTTGGAATTCTCCTCTACGACATCCACACCTGTAACTGGTGCACCACCTGTTTGCGCCGGCGCCCTCCACTGCCTCCCACACGTCGCCGCCATATGGTCATACTCTCCACACAACCTGCATGTCCGTCGCTGCCCAGCATACGCCACTAGAATTTGGGTCCTAAACTCCGGCATCACGACATATGACGGGATCGGGTGCCTCAGTGTCATTTTGAGGGAGAATGTACCCTCCGGACGTCCCACGTACGCACCTGCCGCCCACTTGCCTTGGGTTGCCAGATGCACGGTACCATAAGCTGCAAACACCTTCCGTAAGTCCTCCTCGTCAGCCTCGAAGGGGACATTGCGCAACTTCACCCACGTATAGTGGCGAGAAACGTCTATGAGTCGCACTTTGACAGCTGGAGTTACATCAATACTCACATGCTCAAATTTCGTCACTAACGACTCGTACACAGCCGTCGAATTTAACTTGACGAATAGACGATAGGCCCCATTCAGGGCCACACCATAAACCTCATCATCCTGCACTCCGTACGTTTCCCTGATGATTGCCGGAAGTAACACCTGCGCCGTAGAGGGGGAAATCGCCCCACGAAGCAGCTCCACGCCGACAGTGTTCACCCTACGTCGGATACTCAGCGCCATATTGTTGCTATGAGAGCTCTCCTGACAAAACAGCAGAGGGGTGCTGTGCACAACCGCACTCCACCGCAGTCAGGCAGCTAATTAACTTTTGATTGTCATTGTTGTATACAACGACCATTCTACCTCATAGTCTTAATTGTGTTTAATATCTACAGAATCTATCTCCTTTTTTACAACTTACCACATCACTGTTCTATCTTATTTTATTATAAACTAGCCATAACTTGTCCCCAATAATTCTACCTCACTTTAAGAAATACTCAATTGCCCAATTTTATTCTAAAATCCCTGTTATTGCCCAATTTTGCTTTAAACTATATTGATCAAACTTATTGTAAACTTCTTTTATTGACCATTTTTATTCTATACTTTTTTAAACTAGTATTTTCAACTACAACTTTTATATTATCCTGTCTACCATCTTACTAGCATATTATAACCAAGTCATTGCCATTTTTATTTTTATAATTTTTTTTATTATTCTTTTACTACCTTAACTTGTGTATTTTATCCTGTCAATTTAAATCTAGTTATACTCTAATTCTTGTAAACAACTTATATAAGACCTTAGTGCAATTACAATTGAGAGTCTTGTGCCTTTTTTATATTATTAGATTAATCTCAGTTGTACTTTAGCTCATTGTAGCTCAATACATAGTCAATACCAAATTCATTATATTAGACCATAGTGCAATTACTAGTGAGAGACTGGTGCTATTTTTAATTTGTATTTTTGTATTTTTTTTATATTTTATTTAAAACTCAGGTACAAAAATATATGGGTACATAATCAATATGTAACAAGATACAGGCAGTGAACAATAATCAACTGTGACTACACAGTACTGAAGAAGCACATATATAAACAGAACTGGCTGCACTCAAATCAAACACCTCTTGTACGTACTGTGCTTCACATGAAAAGGTGGTCACATATACATACGTACATATATACATATATATATATATATATATATATATATATATATATATATATATATATATATATATATATATATATATATATATATATATACATATACACACTCATACACATACAACCCACCCAGTAAAGCTTACACTCCCCCCCCCCATGAAAACGTGCCACTTTCACCTTAAATACACAGTGACAAATCTCTTATACATACACATTTGCAAAAGCATTAAAAACTTCAATGACAATATATATATATATAAACACAATCCAGCCAGCTAAACGGCTGACACTATAATACAAGGAATGTCTGAACCTGATGGTTCACATCCACCATAGAACACAATCCACCCTACCCTCATATGCCCTATGGTAATAATTAATATCGTGCACGGTGGTGGGTTTAAGACACTACCGCTGACACTTCAACCCCCCCGCCACACATGCCTAGTAACTGTGTCTGCCATCACCACTCATAACCACCAACAGTTCTTGATAGTAATTAGCATCTTATATATCACCCTAAAAACACGCTACACACATAAACCTACCACAATAATAAATAAATTTACACATTATTCCCTCCTGCAGACAGATTATTTACACTGTCGGAGATAATCTATACATCACATCCTACAGAGAATGGACAACATTAGACATCTAAAATATGACATGTGTATCACATGACCTGCTATTGCAGAGATTACTTAAACTCCTACCCCCCCAAATGAAAAAAAACTGACCAGTTTCACCTGGCAATACACAAGATCAAAAACTCATTCACTTGAACATATATAATGAAAATGTGAAAAAAAAAAAAATCTGTAACAATATATAAGCAAAAACACCCCAGGCAAGATCTTACATTATATACAATACCAGAACGTTCCACTAGTTAAAGAACAGGTATGAAACCTCATTATTATGACAAGTTACATTGCTCATATATAGGTAGACATGTATAATTACAGTTTAAAATATGCTTATATACTAACATGCTTATGTACATCCTTACAAAACATGAAGGAATCCTTAGATAAATTATAATCATCGGTGTTCACAATAACACCAAGACATTACATTGAATATCACATTGAATATCACCTCAACATCCTTTCCTCACACAATTCCACACACACTCACACAATCGTTCTCTGCAACACCCCCCTTCCTGGGAAGGCCAGCCCGTTCGTGCCCCTAACCGCTTATAAAGACCATAAATCCCTCAAAAGAAAGTCCCTGTAGCCCTCCGAGAAATCCCTCTCCCACCTCCTACCATATATTTCCCTGTTGCGACACTTTGTTCTATAAAAGGATTTTGCTATGGCCATCCTACGTTCCTCCGCCCCTTTGTCTCTCATTGCCCATGATATATACACAAAATCAACCATTAAGTAAGCCACTGCCCTTTGAACCTTTACCCCAACCCCACCTACATCTAAACTAAGCGCTCTCAAAACCGACAACCCTTTCCCCCCCACATACCGGATTACTTTCCCTAACCATTCCCGCACAATCCCTAGGCTTTCACAAAAATAAACTACATGAAAAGCTGATTCATCTACCCCACAAACCTGACACACCCCACCCTCCCTTATTCGCCTATTTCGTAAAACAACCCCAGACGGCAATATTCCGTGAAGAAACCTATACATTACCTCCCTCACGCATGGCCGGATGCGTAACCCTTTTAATCGGCCCCAAATGTCTTCCCATGCGTACATCGGGTACACTCCTTCCGTTGCCACTACCACCCTAGGCCATATCTTCCTCTCCATGGACCCTACCCGCATGTTTCTCGGCTCTCTGACCATCATCAATAGACGCAACAACTCCTCACCATCTCTCAAATCTTGTCCCTTCCACCATCTCCGAAGATCTCCCTGCAGCATCCCCAACCCTCCACTCCCTTCCCCCCGAGCCCTTAGCAACCCATGTTTCACATATACACACTTCAACCTTCTTTCCAAATGAATTAACCCCAGCCCTCCCAAGGCCACCGGATGTGTTACCACCTCTCTTTTCAACCAATCGCATCCCGAACCCCAGATAAAACGGAAAACTCTGCTCAACAATCTCCGGACATCCCCATACACCAAAGGGTACAAAGCTGCTACATGCCATATTTTACTGTACAAAAGCACATTGACCACAATGACCCTCTGGTGTAGCGAAAGATGTGTCGGCCTCAATCCTGACAATCTTCCCAATACCCTATCTATCACACCCTTTGAATTATTCTCCCTCGCCATCTGAGCATTACCCATATACACAACTCCACAAATTTTCACCCGGTCCACGACACTCCACCTCACCCCCCCCACCCCCGCCCTCCTGCCCATCCCATTCACCCAATATCATGAGCTTAGATTTATGCACATTCACTGCCATACCTGTTGCCATCCCAAAAACGTCTATAACTCTCTCCAGACCCTCCAAGCCCTCCCTCCCACTCACTAGGACAGTTGTGTCATCAACGTAACCTATGATACTGGGACTCCCACCTCGTATGTCCTCCCTTACCCCCTCCTGTATGCACCTTTCCACTGCCCTATAAAACGGATTCTGTAAACATGCAAATAATATTTGTGACAACGGGCAACCTTGCCTCAATCCCCTGCCCATTTTCACATGTAACCCCACCCTCCCATTTATCTGTACACACATCCCAGCTCCCCAATATAAAGTACGTGCCCAATTCACAATGTCCTCCCCGAACCCTTGCCACTCCATGATTCTCCACAGAGCCTCCCTCTCGACACTGTCATATGCCGTTCTCCAATCCAACGCCAATACCCCACGTTCCCCCTCTTGTGGACCCTCAATAAACCTTCTAATAACCCCATGCCCCTCATACATTGATCTCCCCGGAATCCCATATTGACCCCTCACTATTACCTTTCCAATGACCTTTTTTATATGATTACCCAAAATTTTTGCAAAAAGTTTGTAGTCTGCACACATGAGTGATATCATCTGGTAATCTCTCACTGTGCACTGACTTTCACCCTTTGGCACCAAAACTACTAGTGCTGTCGCCTGCAAAGGTCCCAACACACCCCTCTCTTTTATGATATTAAATAATTGCACCAAAAAATCTTTTAATACTCCCCAATGCTGTATGTAAAACTCCGCAGGCAGCCCATCTATCCCCGGTGCCTTACCCCTGCTCATACTCATTAAAGCCGTCCACACCTCTTCCTCCACAATAGGCCCCTGTAACTGTTCCCTGTCGTCCCTGTCCAGCACACTCTGCACCCATCCCCCTGTCTCTCTTAAAGCCCCCTCTCTCACACCCACACTCCTCATATGTGCACTAAGCCAAGAATCAACATACCCTCCCATCCCCTCCGTTGTCACCAAATCTTGTCCCTCCCTATACCCCTCTATGTCCTCAAGAACTCTCAAACCCACCATTTCCATTGCAACGCGCCGGCGCCCCTGCCCTCGCAGGACACACGCCGATGGTCTATCACCCCACATGACCTCCTCCAACCCCCCTAAAACCCTTGCCGCATCAAACCTCTCATTTTGCACTTCCATTAGGCGTTCCTTCACTCCTTCTATGTCAGCCACAGGGGCTCCCATCCCCCCCCTTCCTCTCTCATGATACTCCCTTAACTGCCCCTCAAGATACCTAATACGCCCATAAGCCAACTGATTTTCGTGCCTTCCCTGTCGGACATAGAACTCTCGAATCCTCGTCTTCGCCGTCACATCCCACCATCTCAACACATCCCCATTGACTTCCATCCCTTCCCATCAGCCTTTCCACCATTGTGCAAATAGGACCCTCCCCTCAACATCTTGAAGCAACCGAACATTCAATTTCCAATAACTCTTATACCTGTTCGGCCGCCCCTCCCATCCCAAATCCACCAAAACACCTCTATGATCAGAAAAAAAGACATCCAAAACCCTTACACTCTGCACCACAGCTTTCCTTGTCACGTATATCCTGTCCAGCCGTGCAGCATACCCCTGCCTCACAAAGGTGTGCTGCACCTCCCACGCCGCCCCCCCCTCTACATCCACCAACCCCACCCCTGTTAACAGGTCCCTCAGAACGCCAGAACAATATCCTGCTCCCCTAGGTTCCACATCCTTGCGGCGTATAACGCAATTCCAGTCCCCTCCCACCACAGCTAATGCTGGAAGCGACCTTAAGTGATACACCAACACTTCACGTACAAACTCATTCTTCACTCGACTGTCCCCCTCCGCCGGACCATAAACACACACAAAAGACATCTTATCTCTTCCCCATGTCCCATCCACTCTTATAACCCTCCCCTCACCCCCCTCCTCACAATGATGTACAGTAAACGGGCTAGCCTCCCTCACCAAAATAGCCACTCCTCCTTTCAATCTCGTTGAGTGTGCCGTATATACAGTATACCCCTCAATCATCAACATACAACCCGGCTTGTGGTTGTGCTCTTGCACAAACACTACATCTACACCATACCTAATGAGCATCTCATGAAACCATTCACACTTCCTAGAATTTTTCAGACCATTAACATTTATAGAGAGACTCTTGAATTTGTCAATGGAGGTTTGCCTTTACGTATTGCACCACCTTTATCCCCCTTCCCCTTTATACGCCCTTGATCTTCAATCACCATTCTGTGATCTGCTTTCACATGCCCCTTGCCCCTGGACCCCCCAGGTCCATGCTCAACCACTTCAGCCCACACCTTTTTGCCCGAACGCTGTGCCGGAGTGAGCACATCCACATCGTCCACGTCCGAGGGCACTGCCGCTCTCTTCCGTGACACTCGAGCCTTGCTCCCCGCCTCCACCTGGAAGCCATCCCCGTGCACTTCCGCCACCACCGTGCCAATTTGCAACCCAGCCTCAACCTGGGTCTCTGACATGCCTCCCCCCCTCTCACCACCTGGAACCCCAGCAGCATCCAGGGCACCCACAAGCCCCTCAACTGTGACCTCTCCTGGGGTCCCTAACAGGTCGTGGAGGACTGAATCAATGGTAGCCTCCACGGCCCTGTCCTCACCCAGTGACACCACATCTTTGGTCTCCGGTGCCTGCCCGGCAGTGCATGTCTCTCTCGGAAGAGTTACACACTCTTCCTCCCTCAAGGCCTCCTCGACCTCCACACTCCAAGCCTTGTTCAAGGAAACCGACTCAGGTCGTGCCAAATCCAACGTCTCAAGGTCCTCTGATGCCTCCTTATGCTGCTCCTTCGCCTGTGTACCCTGTTGTTTAACACACTGCGCAGCAATGTGATCATATGCTCCACATAATCGACAGGTACGTTGTTGCCCTGCGTAAGTCACCATTACTTGAGTCCTGAAGTCTTCTAGGAAAATATAGGAAGGAATAGGATGCCTCAATGTCATTTTTAAGGAAAAACTTCCTTCAGGCATCCCAGAATACGATCCTTCCTTCCATTTCCCCAATGTCGCCATATGAACAGTCCCAAACTTCTCGAAGACAGCACGTAGGTCTGCCTCATTAGCCTCAAAGGGTACATTTCTTATCTTCACCCACGTATAATGGCGGGACACATCATGTAGCCTTACCGTCACTGCAGGATTCACTGGTACACAAAGATCTTGGAACCTGGCGACTATGTCCTCATATACACTTGCATTGAGAAATTTCACAAAAATTCTATATGCCCCGTTCAAGGCTACACCATACAGCTCTTCGTTGGCAATGCCGTATGTGTCCCTGATGATGGCAGGTAATAAAACTTGAGCTGAGTGGGCATGCACAGCCCCACGCACCACTTCTATGCCGACAGTGTTTACCCTTCTTCTTGCCGGCTGCGCCATTTTGAGAAAACCAAGTTGTCACCGGCTGACAGCAGAGGGCAGGCTCAGCTCACGTCCGCTCGTCCCAAAGGTTGAGCGACGAATGATGTATTTTTGTATTATTAGATTAAACCTAGTTGTACTATAGCTCATTCTAGCTCAAAACATAGACTCCACGAAAGTCATTATATTAGACCTTAGTGCAATTACAAGTGAGAGTCTTGTTCTATTTTTAATTCGTATTTTTATATTACTAGTTTATACCTAGTTGTACTTTAGTTCATTCCAGCACAACACATAGACAACATCAACTACATTATGTGTAGTAGTGACTATACTCTATTTGACCAAAATACTCTAGCTGTATACTTGTCCAAACTTCCCACCACTACAGATATCAGTACTAGAACTCAACACACAACTCAGGATATAAATAACCATAATTCAAACCTAGAAGATGATTGATCACGTTGACCCTGATCTAAACCTCCATAATCTGACACCCAATCAAAACCTATTGGAAAGTAACTGCCTTTATTACACAGCATCACAAGCCAGCACTATCCTAAACAATGCTAAAAGTCTATCAGTACTTAACTACAACATCAGGTCCTTAAGCAAACACTATGATGACCTCCTGGCACTCCTTGAATCACTAAAGACACCCTTCTCCTGCATTATTCTTACTGAGACCTGGCTTAAGCAGGACACAATAGATATCTACCCTCTACCAGGATACACAGCAATTCACAACTGCAGACCAAACCAAGTTGGGGGTGGTATTGCAATCTATTACTCTAACCAATTATCTTGTATTAACACCACTTGCTTTAGTGATGAATATGGGGAATACATTTTTGCTAATTTTACTGTAAAAACCCTTAAGACACCTATAACAATCGGTGCCATTTACCGGATACCTCACACAAACATCCCAAATTTCAGTGAGAAATTAAAGTCACTAATAACAAACAGACAAATGAATAAGCACCACCTTCTCTTAGCTGGAGACTTCAACATCAACCTTGGCTTACTAGACGATCAGCCTGTAACTGATTTCATCAACAATATGAACAACACACTCCTCATACCAACAATAACTAAACCAACCAGGCTCACTGAGACAAGTGCAACCATAATAGACCACATATGGACCAATATACTAGCCCCCCTTAAATCAGGGATAATCACAGATAGCACTACAGACCACTACCCTACCTTCCTCCTGACAAACATTAGTAAACCAACACTTGAATACAACAAAGTCTCATTGAGACCCCATGACGAGGCCTCAATAAGGAAGATCACAGCTGACCTAGAGACTGTTGACTGGCCTACAGAATTCGCCAAGGCCAATGGTATTGATGACTGGACAGACATTTTTCTTAACAAATTACTTAGACTATACAACAAACATTGTCCTATAAAAACGAAACAGATCACAAACAAACGGCTTGGTTGTCCATGGCTAACCAGCACCATTCTGAAATCCATTGACAAGAAACACCAATATGAAAAGCAATATAGACAGGGCTTAATACACAAAGATATTCTTAAACACTATTCATCAGTTCTCACCAAAGTAATAAAGAAAGCCAAACAACTATACTACTCCAGTAGATTCACAGACACTAGAGGAGATATAAAAAAAGACCTGGAAAACACTCTCTCAGATTCTAGGGACCCACAAACTGAAAAAAAACAAGAATATTGTCCTAACTAAACCTAATGAAACACCACTACATCCCACTGACACAGCTAACAAGATAAACGACTTCTTCTCAACCATAGGATCTAATCTCGCCAATAAAATCCCACATACCAATGCCCATGCTGGGGACTACCTAGATGGGAATTTCCCAAATTCCTTCTATCTTGCACCAACTGAGCCCTCGGAAGTCACCGAGATTATAAAGTCACTTAAAAATAACTCAGGGAATCTGTCTCATGTCCCACCATTACTGTACAAGCGAGCGGCCCATGTCCTTTTGCATGCCATTTCATTACTTTTTAACAAGTCACTAGAAACTAGCACCTTCCCGAAACTACTCAAGATGACAAGGGTTACACCAGTACATAAAGGTGGTGACCCTACAGACTTAAACAACTATAGGCCAATATCAAACTTACCATTGCTATCCTAAATCTTTGAGAAACTCGTGCACAGGAGACTATATTCATTTATAACGGCTCAAAACATACTCAACCCCTGCCAATTTGGATTCAGGAAAAATAAAAGCACTAATGATGCAATCATAAAAATGCTAGATCTGCTTTACACAGCATTGGAAAATAAGGAATATCCACTAGGAATTTTTATTGACCTAAGAAAAGCTTTTGACACAGTAGACCACGACATCCTACTCCACAAACTTGACCATTACGGTATAAGAGGCCATGCGCTTGCTTATTTCAAATCTTACCTTACTAATAGGTATCAGTATGTCACCATTAAAGACACAGCATCACCAACACGGCCACTTGATACTGGAGTTCCGCAGGGAAGTGTCCTTGGTCCCCTGCTCTTCCTCATATACATCAATGACCTTCCAAACGTATCCCAACACCTGAAACCCATTCTCTTTGCTGATGACACGACTTATGTCATCTCTCACCCTAATCTTGCCACCCTCAACACCATTGTGAATGAGGAGCTGATTAAAATATCGACTTGGATGACAGCCAATAAACTTACGCTTAACACTGACAAAACCTACTATATTATGTTTGGTAGCAGAGCAGGAGATGCACAAATTAACATTAAGATTGACAACACTCTACCAGAAATAATGAGGGCAAATTCCTAGGCTTATACCTTGACAACAACCTGAATTTCAGCACCCATATCCAGCATATAACCAAAAAAGTATCCAAAACGGTTGGGATCCTCTCCAAGATACGATACTACGTGCTGCAAAATGCCCTTCTCACACTGTACCACTCACTTATTTATCCATACCTCACCTATGCTATTTGTGCTTGGGGATCAACTGCAGCAACACACCTAAAGCCAATAATAACCCAACAAAAAGCTGCAGTAAGAATAATCACTAAATCCCATCCCTGGAGTTTACCTGGAGTTTACCTGGAGAGAGTTTCGGGGGTCAACGCCCCCGCGGCCCGGTCTGTGACCAGGCCTCCTGGTGGATCAGCGCCTGATCAACCAGGCTGTTGCTGCTGGCTGCACGCAAACCAACGTACGAGCCACAGCCCGGCTGATCAGGAACTGTCTTTAGGTGCTTGTCCAGTGCCAGCTTGAAGACTGCCAGGGGTCTGTTGGTAATCCCCCTTATGTGTGCTGGGAGGCAGTTGAACAGTCTCGGGCCCCTGACACTTATTGTATGGTCTCTTAACGTGCTAGTGACACCCCTGCTTTTCATTGGGGGGATGGTGCATCGTCTGCCAAGTCTTTTGCTTTCGTAGTGAGTGATTTTCGTGTGCAAGTTTGGTACTAGTCCCTCTAGGATTTTCCAGGTGTATATAATCATGTATCTCTCCCTCCTGCGTTCCAGGGAATACAGGTTTAGAAACCTCAAGCGCTCCCAGTAATTGAGGTGTTTTATCTCCGTTATGCGCGCCGTGAAAGTTCTCTGTACATTTTCTAGGTCGGCAATTTCACCTGCCTTGAAAGGTGCTGTTAGAGTGCAGCAATATTCCAGCCTAGATAGAACAAGTGACCTGAAGAGTGTCATCATGGGCTTGGCCTCCCTAGTTTTGAAGGTTCTCATTATCCATCCTGTCATTTTTCTAGCAGATGCGATTGATACAATGTTATGGTCCTTGAAGGTGAGATCCTCCGACATAATCACTCCTAGGTCTTTGACGTTGGTGTTTCGCTCTATTTTGTGGCCAGAATTTGTTTTGTACTCTGATGAAGATTTAATTTCCTCATGTTTACCATATCTGAGTAATTGAAATTTCTCATCGTTGAACTTCATATTGTTTTCTGCAGCCCACTGAAAGATTTGGTTGATGTCCGCCTGGAGCCTTGCAGTGTCTGCAATGGAAGACACTGTCATGCAGATTCGGGTGTCATCTGCAAAGGAAGACACGGTGCTGTGGCTGACATCCTTGTCTATGTCGGATATGAGGATGAGGAACAAGATGGGAGCTAGTACTGTGCCTTGTGGGACAGAGCTTGTCACCGTAGCTGCCTCGGACTTTACTCTGTTGACGACTACTCTCTGTGTTCTGTTAGTGAGGAAATTATAGATCCATCGACCGACTTTTCCTGTTATTCCTTTAGCGCGCATTTTGTGCGCTATTACGCCATGGTCACACTTGTCGAAGGCTTTTGCAAAGTCTGTATATATTACATCTGCATTCTTTTTGTCTTCTAGTGCATTTAGGACCTTGTCGTAGTGATCCAGTAGTTGAGACAGACAGGAGCGACCTGTTCTAAACCCATGTTGCCCTGGGTTGTGTAACTGATGGGTTTCTAGATGGGTGGTGATCTTGCTTCTTAGGACCCTTTCAAAGATTTTTATGATATGGGATGTTAGTGCTATTGGTCTGTAGTTCTTTGCTGTTGCTTTACTGCCCCCTTTGTGGAGTGGGGCTATGTCTGTTGTTTTTAGTAACTGAGGGACGACCCCCGTGTCCATGCTCCCTCTCCCTCTCCCTCTCCCTGGCAACACCCCCCCCCACTCTTCATAGACCTAAACTTACTCCCAGTTCAGTACATCCACACTTACTACTGTGCAATCTACATCTACAGGGCCTTAAACTCTAGTATCAACCTTGACCTAAAACGCTTTCTTGATAGTTGTGACAGAACCCACAGGCATAACACCAGACACAAACATCTCTACGACATTCCCCGTGTCCGACTAAACCTTTACAAAAATTCAATGTATGTCAAAGGCCCTAAAATCTGGAATACCCTACCTGAGAACTCTAGAACTGCAGACACATTCATCACCTTCAAAACTACCATTAGAAAACATCTTATCTCCCTGATACACCCCGTCAACTAACTACACGAATATTACCTGGTGGTTCACACTTACACTCACTCACTCATTTGACCATAAACAGAAATATTAATCTCAATCTTAAAATAATGAATCCTGTGATACTCCAATACTGAAACTATGTACTGTGCCAAAACAAAAGCATTCACATTGCTAAACTCACAAACTAGTATTTATTCACTTAGCCATAATACCAACTTACCTCATAATTTGTAATATTTTACAATTAAGAATAAAACTAAGTCTGCCCGAAATGCCTAGCCATGCTAAGCGTTCTAGTGGTACACTCTGTAATCACAATTTTACTACATGTAAACCACACAATAACCAAATTTCTGTAAACTCAGCATTGTAATCCTTATAGAGAATAAACTTTGAATTGAATTTGAATTAGTATTGGTGTAGTATTGTTGCGTGGATTGTATATTAGGAGTTATTTGTGAATGGACCGCTTGTGGCCATAATTTTTTAAGCTTTTATTCATTTTCGTATTGTGATAAGTTTTAAATAAAATATAAAACAAAAATTAATGTCAGGCTTGACAAACTAAAGAAGAGACAACGATATGACATGCAAGAACTCTATGTACCTGACAGAGAAAACCCTCCCCTTTCTTGGGTTATCCTGCGTGGCTAACCCTCCTGAAGTGTTTAGTAATTCTGAACAAATGAGCAACTCTGTGGCACACTGGCCCACTACCCCTTGTTGCTTGTATATTGTCGCATCTAAATAATTTGTACCCTGGTAGTCATTATTATTACAATCCAATCTAAGTGCTAAACCCACAAGGGTCATACAGCCCTGGTATCTATATTTTTCAATTGACTCTGTGAGGGGGTCCACTGATGAAAATTATTTTGTTGTTGGTTAATGGTTTTAAACTCTGTATATCTGCAAATGCAAATGATGTTGCATTGCTTGTTTTTTGGGGGGCTTTATATCTTGGCACTAATGTCTCTTGTTCTGGAGTGGAGGCCACTGATTATGCCTCCACTACAGTGTTCCTCTTTTATTTTCTTACCAAACATCAATAGTTATGCCCAAATATTGTCGTTTTCTTTTATTCACAGAAAACGTATCATCAGCTTTACTCAGTAACAAATTATTTAATTAATATACTTTTCCAATAAAATCAATGTTTTTATTTGATTTTTTTTTTCAGGGAGCACAATTTACTCAAAGGTTTCTTCTCTTTTCGTTGATTGCTGATTCTTATTAAATTGAAAGGGAAAAATTTGTTTAGCTATTTTTTTGAACGTTTTGCGTTTCCTTCTCGGTTCTCACAATAAATAATAAATAATAATATCTTTATTTACTACAGGTACATGTGCAAGGTATACAGTCCTAGCTGATATCACTGGCATACTACTACGTATATAATTCAGGTGCTATTTTATGGCTTTAGAATGTTTACTTTGTCTTATACTTAATTCTAACTATAGATTCACTATAAATTTTATGATAACTAGCATTAATCCTGATACCAACCTCTTATCTAATGACTTAAATGAATCAAACAGTAACTGTAATTACTACACAGCAGAACAATCAAGGGCACTTCTCAGAGCCAACAACAACATAACTCTCTTTAACTACAATATCAGATCTTTAAGTAAACATTACGATGACCTCACAGCATTACTAAATCCCCTGCATGCCAGTATCTCCATCATCTCTTATCATAATGATAAATGGATTACCTATCACAAAACTCACAGAGGGAAAATTCCTAGGAATCCACCTTGATAATAGACTCAAATTTCAAACACATATAAAACAAATTTCCAAAAAAAATTCCAAGACCGTAGGCATACTATCGAAGATACAGTACTATTACCTGGAGTTTACCTGGAGAGAGTTTCGGGGGTCAACGCCCCCGCGGCCCGGTCTGTGACCAGGCCTCCTGGTGGACCAGCCCCTGATCAACCAGGCTGTTGCTGCTGGCTGCACGCAAACCAACGTACGAGCCACAGCCCGGCTGATCAGGAACTGACTTTAGGTGCTTGTCCAGTGCCAGCTTGAAGACTGCCAGGGGTCTGTTGGTAATCCCCCTTATGTGTGCTGGGAGGCAGTTGAACAGTCTCGGGCCCCTGACACTTATTGTATGGTTTCTTAACGTGCTAGTGACACCCCTGCTTTTCATTGGGGGGATGGTGCATCGTCTGCCAAGTCTTTTGCTTTCGTAGTGAGTGATTTTCGTGTGCAAGTTCGGTACTAGTCCCTCTAGGATTTTCCAGGTGTATATAATCATGTATCTCTCCCTCCTGCGTTCCAGGGAATACAGGTTTAGAAACCTCAAGCACTCCCAGTAATTGAGGTGTTTTATCTCCGTTATGCGCGCCGTGAAAGTTCTCTGTTCCACAGTCAGCCCTCCTGGCCCTATATCACTCACTTATTTGCCCCTATCTCACCTATGGAATTTGTGCATGGGGCTCAACAACAATAAACCATCTCAGACCACTAATCACCCAACAAAAGGCTGCAGTCAGAATGGTAACAAATTCCCACTACAGGCAGCACGCTCCACCAATATTCAAAACTCTAAACCTTCTCACAATACAAAACATCCATACTTATTACTGCACCTACTACATACATAGAACACTTAACTCTGACATAAACCCTCCCTTCAAACATCTCCTTACCAACCTCAACAGAACACATGACCATAACACAAGACACAGATCACTCTTTGATGTTCCTCGTGTCCATCTCACGCTATGCAAAAACTCAATGCACATAAAAGGCCCTAAAATATGGAATTCACTACCTGTGAATATAAAAGAAACACTGTCTGTTTATAAATTCAAGTCTCTTCTCAAAAATCACTTACTGACCCACAACTAAATAAATACTGAATAATTGTATCTCATAAATTGTATCTCATATATGTATCTCATTATTTATCTCATATATGTCAACCTGTGACCCAATCAAACTTTATTACTATTTAACTTCATTACCAAACAGAATACTCCATTCTACTGATTACACAGCAACACAGTAAATGACCATATAACCTGTCTTTGTAATACTAATTTGTACTAAATTGTTGTCTGTTTTACAATAATTTTTGTACCACTGAATATATCATTGCTTGGTTAATCTTAAGTTAATTTTAAGCCAGACCGTAATGCTATGCATTCAAGTGGCTTTGGCATGCTGCATTTAACTATATTTTTTTGTACTTCACTGTATCATGTTCAAATTAATAAATAAATAAATAAATAAATGCTGAGCATTTCGGGCAAATGTCAGTTTTGTCCCAGGATGCGACCCACACCAGTCGACTAACACCCAAGTACCCATTTTATTGATCAATCAATTAGAGAGCCAAGGCCGGGTCACCACTACTTGGAAAAGACCCGGGCCGGGAGAATACCGGCGAATAAAAAAAAAATCAAGTTTATTCTCTATAAGGGTTACAATGAGGGGTTTACAAGTTTTGGATATTGTGTGGTTTACATGTTATAAAATACTAATTACAGAGGGGGGGCACTAGGACACCTAGCATGGCTAGGCATTTAGGGCAGACTTAGATTAACCCCTCCGGGGTTAAAAATCCGAACAAAATCTTATGTCTTATCTTAAGGCTGCGCGTAACCTCTTCACCATTGGACAAGAATATTTCATTCCCTACACTAAGAATTTAAGTGAGATCTTAGCATATATTCGCTGAGAGAAATACACTTCTTGGTGTATATATCATGAGAGATATAACTAGCCATAGGAACAGCCAAGAATATATTCTCCGAGAGGTGTACTTGTGTACGTGTTTCTGAATGAACTTACGTGGCCTGGTGGCAAAAGCTCTCGCTTCTCACGGTGAGAGTACGGGTTCGATTCCCGGGGAAGGGGTGAAAGCATTGGACTTGTTTCCTTACAATATTCATTACTTTTTAACAAGTCACTAGAAACTAGCACTTTCCCGACACTACTCAAGACAGCTAGGGTTACACCAATACATAAAGGTGGTGACCCTACAGATGTAAACAACTATAGGCCAATATCAAACTTACATTGCTATCCTAAATCTTGGAGAAACTCGTGCACAGGAGACTATATTCATTTATAACAGCACAAAACATACTCAACCCCTGCCAATTTGGATTCAGGAAAAATAAAAGCACTAATGATGCAACTGTAAAAATGCTAGATCTGCTTTACACAGCATTGGAAAATAAAGAATATCCGCTTGGAATTTTTATTGACCTAAGAAAAGCGTTTGACACAGTAGACCACGACATCCTACTCCACAAACTTGACCATTATGGTATAAGAGGCCATGCGCTTGCATATTTCAAATCCTACCTTACTAATAGGTATCAGTATGTCACCATTAAAGACACAGCCTCATTAACACAGCCACTTGATACTGGAGTTCCGCAGGGAAGTGTCCTTGGACCCCTGCTCTTCATCATTTACATCAATTATCTTTCAAACATATTCCAACACCTGAAACCCATTCTCTTTGCTGACGACACGACTTACGTCATCTCTCACCCTAATCTTGCCACCCTCAGCACCATTGTTAACGAAGAGCTGCTCAAAATGTCGACTTGGATGACAGCCAATAAACTTACACTTAACACTGACAAAACCTACTATATTATGTTTGGATGCAGAGCAGGTGTTGCGCAACTTAATATTAAGATCGACAACACTCTAATTGCCAGACATAATGAAGGCAAATTCCTAGGCCTATATCTCAACAACAACCTAAATTTCAGCACCCATATCCATCACATAGCAAAAAAAGTATCCAAAACGGTGGGGATCCTCTCCAAGATACGATACTACGTGCCGCAAACTGCCCTTCTCACACTATACCATTCACTTATTTATCCATACCTCACCTATGCTATCTGTGCTTGGGGATCAACTGCAGAACCCACCTAAAGCCAATAATAACCCAACAAAAAGCCGCACTAAGAATAATCACTAAATCCCATCCCTGGCAACACCCCCCCCCCCCCACTCTTCATAGATTTAAACCTACTCCCTGTTCAGAACATCCACACTTGCTACTGTGCAGTCTATATCTACAGGACCTTAAATTCCAATATTAACCTTGACCTAAAACGCTTTCTTGATAGCTGTGACAGGACCCACAGGCATAACACCAGACACAAACATCTCTATGACATTCCCCGTGTCCGACTAAACCTTTACAAAAATTCAATGTATTTCAAAGGACCTAAAATCTGGAACACCCTACCGGAAAACTCTAGAACTGCAGACACATTCATCACTTTCAAAACTACAGTTAGAAAACATCTTATCTCCCTGATACACCCCGTCAACTGACTATAAACACAGAAATACTAATCTTAATCTTAAAATAATGAATACTAACTAGTCATAAGTTTGCCTATGATACTCCAATATAGACACTTTGTATTTTGCCAAAACAAAAGTATTCACATCGCTAAACTCACAAATTATAATGTAGTCACTTAGCCTTAATACCACAATCTGTAAGAATTTAATGTTAAGAATTAATCTAAATCTGCCCGAAATGCCTAGCCATGCTAGGTGTCCTAGTGGCCCCCTCTGTAACTAGTATTTTATAACATGTAAACCACACAATATCCAAAATCTGTAAACTCCGCATTGTAACCATTATAGAGAATAAACTTGATTGATTGATTGATTGATTGATTCTCCTCGCTTCTCTCTCTCTCTCTCTCTCTCTCTCTCTCTCTCTCTCTCTCTCTCTCTCTCTCTCTCTCTCTCTCTCTCTCTCTCTCTCTCTCTCTCTCTCTCTCTCTCTCGGAAGAAGTCAATGGCGAATGTAAATAACAAACAACACTTGACCTTACGTTCCCCAGGGTCGCACCCGGCACATTCTATTGTCATCCCGTGTGTGTGGATAAGTTGTTTCTTTACTACAGTGCATCATAAAAAGTGAGTGGAAGGTAAACAGTGAGTTTCTAGCAATATTTTATGGGCCGTTTTCCTTCAAGGAGAAGGGAAGGAGGAAAGGAGGGAAGGAGGGAAGGGAAGGGAAGGATGGAAGAGGGAATGCGTTGATGCTGATGGAGAACTCTTAACCCAAAGAGATGAATCTTCGTTCTAGAGAGACCTAACTTCATTATCTCCCATTCTCTAGGCTCTGATTGAACCCTAAAAGCTTGGCGTTTCTCCTTTGGTGAAGGTTTTAAGATTTATCTACCCTCTTGGCTAGCTTTCCTGCTAGAGTGCAGATCATCTAACAGGCTTCTATTTCACACTCCTATGAGAGGACGATAGTATTTCCCCTGGATGGTCGCTGATAAGTAGTCTACTATCTGATGTTTTTCTCTCACACACCAATAATGCGAGAAAGCTATTTATTCCGTAACTGACAAGGAGGCTCTTGAAGCATCTTAAGTCAACACATGTCTTAGCAAAACACCAAAACACACTTTCCCGTTTTCTCTAACACGTGATGGCTGAGGAAAACCTCAATTTACAATACCTTACCTTGGAGTACAGGATTTTATCCAAAACAATAATGATTCAGCAAGGGCGTCTTCATTTGCCAGCTTCTGTATATAAGGAATCCACTACCAGTGTGGAGAACATAAGCCTCTTGGGACCTCTCTGACTGCTTCCAGTCCTTCCGGAAAGACCGGCGACTCTCCTGCCATGGTAAATATTTCTGTCACGCATGTTTGGTTTCAATAGGTTATTCTGGTTATTGATTGACATAAACACTAATATGATACACAAATATCCGCAAGTAAGAGAATGGAACTTATGACGACGTTTCGGTCAGACTGAGACGTGTTCATGAGTTTCAATGTGATATGTGCAGGTATTTGTGTATTGTTCCAGTCACGGTACTGTGCATTTTTAATTCATTAATATAAATAATAATGTTGATGTTATTATTTTTACCGCACCTATCATCTCCCATCATGGTAAGGCGGCCCAAATAATAAGAAACACGTTCACCATTATTCATTCATTAGGGGTCTTGGTAGAAATTTTCAGATATTGCAGCTCTACGACATTCTGAACAGCAACATCTCCACCTCCCCTCCTAAGTACAGGTACTAAACTTCCTACATCCAGGACTCAAGCTCGGTGACCCATTTTCTTGAATCCATTCAGAAATGTTACCTTGTTCACACTGCAATAACACGTCAATGATCTGACACCCTCTTATACGCCTGCTGGATGCTCAAGCCCGTAGCACTCAAAACCTTTTATATCCTCCCTCCAACTTTTCTCGGGACTATCCCTATTTCTCTTTCCTTCCATCCAAAATTTGTTCACCTTTTTGGTCATCCTATCCTGCTCCGTCCTCTCTAAATGCTAAACCACCTCAACAACCCCTCACCCACCCTCGGAATTATATCTCTGGTAACCCCAAGCCCTTATAAAATCTATATTTTCCAACTTCTCTGCATTGTTTATATAACATAATGCTTTCAGTCATGACATCTCTACTGCCTCCAGCCTCTTCATTGCTGCTACGTTTAAAGCCTATGCCTCACCCCCATATAAAGTGTTGGTAACACTGTCCACCTCGTTTTTCATTACCCTGTCTGTCGATATGTTCACTCTCAAACATCTAAATACGTACATTCACTTCCTAAATATTCTCTCCCTTCAGTCTGACATCTAGTCTTTTGTTGCTCATTTCTAAGCTCGCTTTTCATTTTTTTTATACACATCCGCCCAACTTTCTCCACCAACCCTTTACATATCTTCAGACGCTCCCAAAAGTATGTTATCTTCTAATTTAAGGTTAAGAATTAATCTAAGTTTGCCCGAAATGCCTAGCCTTGGTAGGTGTTCTAGTGGCCCCCTCTGTAATTAGTATCTTATTACATGTAAACCACACAATAACCAAAATCTGTAAACCTCGCATTGTAACCCTTATAGAGAGTAAACTTTGATTTGATTTGATTAAGAGCAATTGTGAGAACTCTCACTTCGCACCAGAATCACTATCTGGTGGCCTGGTGGTTAACGCTCTCGCTTCACACGGCGAGGGCCTGTGTTCGATTCCCAGCCAGAGTAGAAACATTGGGCGTGTTTCTTTCCACCTGTTGTCTATGTTCCCCATCAATAAAATGGGTACCTGGGTGTTAGTCGACCGGTGTGGGTCGCATCCTGGGACACTGACCTAATTTGCCCGAAATGCGGAGCATAACAAGGGACTTACTATATAGTAGTATGTCATTGTTGTCAGCTAGGACTGTATACCTTGTATACATGTACTTGTAGTAAATAAAGATATTATTATTATTATACCATTCCTCTCCCTAGCATTCACGGATTATACAACCTCATCCTTAAACAGGTTAAATAATTATGATAACATTAAACATCTGTTTCTGAAACCTATATTTACTGGATTATAGTTGCCTCTCTTCCTTACACTTCATAACGTCCACCTTACCCCCACCAACTCGCATCCACCCACGACGTCGCCTCCACTCCATACCAAAGCCTCTTCTACACCACGCCACATTTCTCCTTACATTGAAAACAACTTATTATTATTAAAGATTCGCTTTAACGTGCTTTAGTTCTCAAACACTAGAAAATAAGTGTCGGGGCTATAATAATAGTAGTAGTAATAATAATTAAAATAATAATAATAATAATCTTTATTTCTACAAGTACATGATACAACTTATGCAGACCTAGCGACATCAATGCCACTGTATACAGAAAACCCCTTGTTACGCAGGGCATTTCGGTCAAATTAGGGCAATTTTGTCCTCAGGATACGACCCACACTAGTGGACTAACACCCAGGTACCTATTTACTGCTAGGTGAACAGGGACAGCAGGTGTCTTAAGGAAAAACATCCCAGTGTTTACACCAGTACCCGGGATCGAACCACGGACTTCAGTGTGTGACCTAAGTGCGCTACCAACCCACGAGACACATTTCTGTACGTTAACCTCTCTAACTGGTATTACACAGCCTCACACTCTTCATAAAAACTCTTAACTATTATTGGTTTACCTACTATCTATTTCATACATATGCTACTTCTGCCACATTGCTTTCCCTATCTACCCTATCCCATGCCTTTTCTAAAATCATGTGTGCATCAAATGGCTCCTTACCCTTATCTAAATATTCACCACATATATGCTTCAAAGTGAACAATTAGTCTATGCATCCAGTATCCTTCGTAAATCCTCCGCGTTCCTTTGTAATCCTACTTTTCCTCTAGTCCCTAGCTCTTTCAATAATAATTCTACCATATACCTTACTCGGTATAAGTCATGAAGCTTATTTCATTATAATTCTTGCATTCTGAAAGGACCCCAATAGAAATAAATCACTCTGACTTTTTTGGGTTATGTATGATAGTCTATGTAACTGTATTTGTGTATACCTGAATAAACTAACTTACTTATTCCCTAATAAAAGGGAATTATTCATGCTCTTAGCATAATTCTTTCATGCAATGTTGATCAAATATTCCAACCACTCTTAGACTTCCAGCAAGCGTGCGTGAGCGTGTTAGATAGGAGTGAATGGAGACGAATGGTACTTGGGACCTGACGATCTGTTGGAGTGTGAGCAGGGTAATATTTAGTGAAGGGATTCAGGGAAACCGGTTATTTTCATATAGTCGGACTTGAGTCCTGGAAATGGGAAGTACAATGCCTGCACTTTAAAGGAGGGGTTTGGGATATTGGCAGTTTGGAGGGATATGTTGTGTATCTTTATACGTATATACTTCTAAACTGTTGTATTCTGAGCACCTCTGCAAAAACAGTGATAATGTGTGTGTGGTGAAAGTGTTGAATGATGATGAAAGCATTTTCTTTTTGGGGATTTTCTTTTTATTTTGGGTCACCCTGCCTCGGTGGGAGACGGCCAACTTGTTGAAAAAAAAATATTATTATAATGGTTATAGATCTGTTTTTTTTTTTTTTGGTGGGGGGGGATCTATTATTTTCTGTTTGCACTCTTTAAATTTCTTCAAACTCACTCGCTAGTTTTATTCGGATAAGAGGAAATTTAAAATACGCATTGTCTTATCAAGACAATAAGACTTAAAGCGGAGAAAAGACAGACGCTGCAGAACACGCTTTCAACCGGACAGCTACGTCTCGCTCAGTGTAACTCTCCATCATGTCTTGACAAAGTGAGAAACAGAGCTAAACGTTGTCCCAATGGAAGCCTCTCCTGCAACAAGATACAACAAAATAAATAATAATAAGATACATAATAATCCTGATAATTGTAAACTCTCATATAAATCAATATTATCTTTCACAAGCCTGATACAATGACTTCTTAAAAAAACACAATCTAACAGCGCTGCATTTGAGGTGCAATATATATATATATATATATATATATATATATATATATATATATATATATATATATATATATATATATATATATATGTCGTGCCGAATATGTAAAACTGGTCAATTAGCAAGAACTCATTTAAAATTAAGTCCTTTCTGAAATTTTCTCTTATGCGTTTAAAGATATATTTTTTCATTAATGTTAATGTAAAAAATTTTAATTTTGCAACAAAAGAATCTAAGAAAACTTACCTAACCTTATTATAACAAGAACAATTTATTTTAACCTAACCCAACTAAATATATTTTAGATTTGTTTACAGTAATTTAATACTAAACAAACGCAGTGAAATATGTTTTTTTTCGTTAGGTTCAGAATGATTTTGGCGAAATTATTGCATACACAAACTTCTGCTTGTCCTATATGGCAAGATGAGCGTTGCTATTTAGGCCAAGATCGCAAGTTCTGCCTATTCGGCACGACATATATATATATATATATATATATATATATATATATATATATATATATATATATATATATATATATATATATATATATGCAAAGAATTCGCGAGAACAGGCGAAATATACACAAACACTGATCACTGGCTGAAGGAGACTCGAACCTACGACAAGGTACGCAGTGCTTTACCAATCTACCAACACTTGACAATACCTTGGCGTGTAGCTTGAGCTACACGCTTGATCCAAGGCAGCCAGCTTTCAGGGAGAAGGCTTACAGCTTTTCATCTCATCCCCTGCATGCATCAGCCTCACTAGAGATTTTCACAATGCAAGGAATTCGCGAGAGCAGGCGAAATATACACAAACACAGTGTGGGTAGATTGGTAAAGCACTGCGTACCTTGTCTTAAGGTTCGTAGGTTCGAGTCTACTTCAGCCAGAGATCATTTATATATATATATATATATATATATATATATATATATATATATATATATATATATATCTATATATATATATTATAATCACACTGGCCGATTCCCACCAAGGCAGGGTGGCCCAAACAAGAAAAACTGTCACCATCATTCACTCCATCACTGTCTTGCCAGAAGGGTGCTTTACACTACAGTTTTTAAACTGCAACTTTAACACCCCTCCTTCAGAGTGCAGGCACTGTACTTCCCATCTCCAGGACTCAAGTCCGGCCTGCCGGTTTCCCTGAACCCCTTCATAAATGTTACTTTGCTCACACTCCAACAGCACGTCAAGTATTAAAAACCATTCGTCTCCATTAACTCCTATCAAACACGCTCACGCACGCCTGCTGGAAGTCCAAGCCCCTCTCATACAAAACCTCCTTTACCCCCTCCCTCCAACCTTTCCTAGGCCGACCCCTACCCTGCCTTCCTTCCATTACAGACTGATACACTCTTGAAGTCATTCTGTTTCTCTCCATTCTCTCTACATGTCCGAACCACCTCAACAACCCTTCCTCAGCCCTCTGGACAACAGTTTTGGTAATCCCGCACCTCCTCCTAACTTCCAAACTACGAATTCTCTGCATTATAATCACACCACACATTGCCCTCAGACATGACATCTCCACTGCCTCCAGCCTTCTCCTCGCTGCAACATTCATCACCCATGCTTCACACCCATATAAGAGTGTTGGTAAAACTATACTCTCATACATTCCCCTCTTTGCCTCCAAGGACAAAGTTCTTTGTCTCCACAGACTCCTAAGTGCACCACTCACCCTTTTCCCCTCATCAATTCTATGATTCACCTCATCCTTCATAGACCCATCCGCTGACACGTCCACTCCCAAATATCTGAATACATTCACCTCCTCCATACTCTCTCCCTCCAATCTGATATCCAATCTTTCATCACCTAATATTTTTGTTATCCTCATAACCTTACTCTTTCCTGTATTCACTTTTAATTTTCTTCTTTTGCACACCCTACCAAATTCATCCACCAATCTCTGCAACTTCTCTTCAGAATCTCCCAAGAGCACAGTGTCATCAGCAAAGAGCAACTGTGACAACTCCCACTTTATGTGTGATTCTTTATCTTTTAACTCCACGCCTCTTGTGAAGACCCTCGCATTTATTTCTCTTACAACCCCATCTATAAATATATTAAACAACCACGGTGACATCACACATCCTTGTCTAAGGCCCACTTTTACTGGGAAATAATTTCCCTCTTTCCTATGTACTCTAACTTGAGCCTCACTCTCCTCGTAAAAACTCTTCACTGCTTTCAGTAACCTACCTCCTACACCATACACCTGCAACATCTGCCACATTGCCCCCCTATCCACCCTGTCATACGCCTTTTCCAAATCCATAAATGCCACAAAGACCTCTTTAGCCTTATCTAAATACTGTTCACTTATATGTTTCACTGTAAACACTTGGTCCACACATCCCCTTCCTAAAGCCTCCTTGTTCATCTGCTATCCAATTCTCCGTCTTACTTTTAATTCTTTCAATAATAACTCTACCATACACTTTACCAGGTATACTCAACAGACTTATCCCCCTATAATTTTTGCACTCTCTTTTGTCCCCTTTGCCTTTATACAAAGGAACTATGCATGCTCTCTGCCAATCCCTAGGTACCTTACCCTCTTCCATACATTTATTAAATAATTGCACCAACCACTCCAAAACTATATCCCCACCTGCTTTTAACATTTCTATCTTTATCCCATCAATCCCGGCTGCCTTACCCCCTTTCATTTTACCTATTGCCTCACGAACTTCCCCCACACTCACAACTGGCTCTTCCTCACTCCTACAAGATGTTATTCCTCCTTGCCCTATACACGAAATCACAGCTTCCCTATCTTCATCAACATTTAACAATTCCTCAAAATATTCCCTCCATCTTCCCAATACCTCTAATTCTCCATATATATATATATATATATATATATATATATATATATATATATATATATATATATATATATATATATATATATTATTGCGTATCGTGAAATGCTCCAGCCGCTGTATTGTAACTTTTGTTTTCTTACAGAGGTTGGCTACAACAATAGCGCTGTTGACTGTGCTGGTGTTCACTTGTCGAGCCTCACCAGGGAGGAGGTATGGCTCCTCCAGTGGTGACTCACGGTCTGGAGGCCATTTTAGCAGCGGTCGAAGCTCATCGGGAGGTGGAGGCGGCTTTATCGGAGGTGGTGGACACGGAGGTGGCAGCGGCTTTGGAAGTGGCAGCATATCCTTCGGAGGTGGAGGACATGGAGGTTCGTTTGGAGGAGGAGGTTTCGGAAGTGGGAGCATATCCTTTGGGGGTGGAGGACATGGAGGAAGCAGCTCCGGAAAAAGGAGCTCATTTGGAGGCAGAGGTTACGGAGGGTCGTTTGGTGGTGGAGGAGGTGGTGGTGGTCACGGAGGTTCGTTGGGAGGAGGAGGTTTTGGAGGCGGGAATAGTTTCTTTGGAGGAGGTGGAAAAGGAAGTTTATCCTTAGGCGGAGGAGGAGGAGGTTTCAGTAGTAGTGCCTTTGGAGGCGGAGGAAGCGGAGGAGGTATCTATGGAGGAAGAACCAGCTCTTCTGGAGGCGGTGGTCACGGAGGGTCGTTTGGAGGAGGTGGTTTCGGAGGGTCATTTGGAGGAGGTGGTTTCGGAGGTGGTGGTCATGGAGGCTCCGGAAGCGGAGGCTTTTCAGGAGGATTTGGAGGCTTCTTTGGTGGTGGGGGTGGTACACGACATGGGAGTGGTGGTGGTAGCAGGTACGGGGGTGGTGGTGGTGGTGGTAGTTTTGGTGGAGGTGGACACAGTAGTGGAGGTGGTGGTGGTGGTTTTGGTGGAGGTGGACACAGTAGTGGAGGTGGTGGTGGTGGTTTTGGTGGAGGTAGATACAGTAGTGGAGGTGGTGGTGGTGGTGGTGGTTTTGGTGGAGGTGGACACAACAGTGGGGGTGGTGGTTTTGGTGGAGGTTGACACAGCAGTGGTGGTGGTTTTGGTGGAGGTGGACACAGTAGTGGAGGTGGTTACGGGAAATAATTTTTTTGGGCCTATAACTGAAAACACGGAAAATCATCACTTTAAAAGTGTCATAAACTTACTAAATCATCACACATCACTATAACAGTCACCATCAACCTTACGACGTCATCGCTTGACAATACAATAGTCACCATCAACCTCAAGAAACTACCACACATCAATACGAAAGTCACCGTCAACCTAATGACCTCACCATACATCACTACAAGCCACTATCAACCTTACGAAGTCACCACACATCACTGCAAACCGCCATCAACCTTACGAAGTCACCACACATCACGTCAAGTTACCATCAACCTTACGAAGTCACCACACATCACGTCAAGTTACCATCAACCTTACGAAGTCACCACACATCACGTCAAGTTACCATCAACCTTACGAAGTCACCATCAACCTTACGAAGCCTCCACACATCACTGAAACAGTCACCATCAGCCTTAAAGGATGTCAAGCATCCCATCAGATACAAATTCACATCCTAAAAGGCTTTAAATCTTAATCATTCTTGCGAACTCAGAAATAAAAGTCACAACTCTATAATAACATAATGAGTTTTATTTTCAAATGAAAACAGTTTTCGTATTGTACAAGTGAATAATAAAACGTGAGTTTTTTTGTTAATGTTTTAATTAAAATTCCCTTTTTTTGCATATTATCTCTTTCACACTTTCTCTTTGTTTAAATTTTTTTGAGAGGTGAAGCAATTATGAGATAAGTGATTTAAGTTCTTGAATTTAAAACATTCTTGGCTTGGAAAAACGTTATGAGAAAAAGTTAACGAATTAACGTTAAGTAAATTCTATCAATATAAATCAATCTTTTTTCAATGACAGGTTCCCTTTTTGCAAAAAAAAAAAAAAAAAAAAAAAAAAAAAAAAAAAAAATAAAAATAATAATAATAATAATACCAATACACAGGATACATACACCGAAATGCGTCTCTCTGAGCGTATGTACGCCGAGAGTTTACACTGAGAGTTTATACTGAGAGTTTATACTGAGAGTTTACACTGAGAGTTTACACTGAGAGTTTACACTGAGAGTTTATACTGAGAGTTTATACTGAGAGTTTATACTGAGAGTTTACACTGAGAGTTTACACTGAGAGTTTACACTGAGAGTTTATACTGAGAGTTTATACTGAGAGTTTATACTGAGAGTTTACACTGAGAGTTTACACTGAGAGTTTACACTGAGAGTTTATACTGAGAGTTTATACTGAGAGTTTACACTGAGAGTTTACACTGAGAGTTTACACTGAGAGTTTATACTGAGAGTTTATACTGAGAGTTTACACTGAGAGTTTACGTTAGTCCCGATTTTAGTGATCAAAGTGTTTTCACTCGGTGGTGAACAAGTGCCATGCAGCCTTAATGACCCTCATGCACTCGATAAGTTTTAAATGCCATTATCCATTAACCTTGACATGAGTACTGGAAGCCTTTGTAACCTGTAGTGAAAAACTTCTGCACGGATTTCATTGAACCACAGCTTGGAAAAAATAATTTCCCTCTGCCAGCCGTATGACTGAGGTATGTTGAGGATATACCTTTCTAGTGGCCATGTGCTTTGTTATTTAGTTAATAAAGTTCACTATTGATAGTGTATTAAAGGGAATTTTTTAAGGAATTTTCGTTCTTTAAAGATTAATGCTTAAAAGCACCAAGAATTTTTTTTAAATAATTCTTACTTTTATATTAACGAGGGTTCTGAATTATTATTATTATTATTATTATTATTATTATTAATTATTATATAAAGGGAAGTGATAAATGTAAGGGGTCACAGCGCCTGGGAAATGAAAGGCCAACAATTTCGATCTTAAGGAGAGACCGGGTCTAATTCCTTCGATTAAGAGCCCTTTACCAGCATCAAGGAACCACTCATGAAGGGGAAGACACGGGAAAACAAATAGTCCTGAGCTCTCTGTTCGGTAGGCTGATAAAATTTACGAGATTCCATCCCACTTATAATACTTAACAAAAAATACTAAAGAACTGAACTAAACACAGAATACGAACTAAACACAGAATACGAACTAAACACAGAATACGAGCTAAACACAGAATACGAACTAAACACAGAATACGAACTAAACACAGAATACGAACTAAACACAGAATACGAGCTAAACACAGAATACGAACTAAACACAGAATACGAACTAAACACAGAATACGAACTAAACACAGAATACGAACTAAACACAGAATACGAACTAAACACAGAATACGAACTAAACACAGAATACGAACTAAACACAGAATACGAACTAAACACAGAATACGAACTAAACACAGAATACGAGCTAAACACAGAATACGAACTAAACACAGAATACGAACTAAACACAGAATACGAACTAAACACAGAATACGAGCTAAACACAGAATACGAACTAAACACAGAATACGAACTAAACACAGAATACGAACTAAACACAGAATACGAACTAAACACAGAATACGAACTAAACACAGAATACGAACTAAACACAAAATACGAACTAAACACAGAATACGAACTAAACACAGAATACGAACTAAACACAGAATACGAGCTAAACACAGAATACGAACTAAACACAGAATACTAACTAAACACAGAATACGAGCTAAACACAGAATACGAACTAAACACAGAATACAACCCTAAGTATGTCTTGGTGTTATTATACAATGACAGTCTCTTTCTCACGCACCTCATGCAATTAAATATTTTAATGGCAAATAATATTGTGGAAATAATATTGTGAAAAGCTCTCCCGTGGTGTCTCTGGGCTGAGTGTATTCTGTCGAAGGAAAAATTTCAGCAAATTTTGTATAGGACTAAAGGGAAACTATGACGTGGCTTCTGGCCAAGAAGTCAGTGTTTAGTTTACTCGTTCTAGAGACACAAGCCATTTGGGTAGTGTTTTGTTTACTCGTTCTAGAGACACAAGCCATTTGGGTAGTGTTTTGTTTACTCGTTCTAGAGAGACAAGCCATTTGGGTAGTGTTTTGTTTACTCGTTCTAGAGACACAAGCCATTTGGGTAGTGTTTTGTTTACTCGTTCTAGAGACACAAGTCATTTGGGTAGTGTTTTGTTTACTCGTTCTAGAGAGACAAGCCATTTGGGTAGTGTTTTGTTTACTCGTTCTAGAGACACAAGCCATTTGGGTAGTGTTTTGTTTACTCGTTCTAGAGAGACAAGCCATTTGGGTAGTGTTTTGTTTACTCGTTCTAGAGACACAAGCCATTTGGGTAGTGTTTTGTTTACTCGTTCTAGAGACACAAGTCATTTGGGTAGTGTTTTGTTTACTCGTTCTAGAGACACAAGCCATTTGGGTAGTGTTTTGTTTACTCGTTCTAGAGACACAAGCCATTTGGGTAGTGTTTTGTTTACTCGTTCTAGAGACACAAGCCATTTGGGTAGTGTTTTGTTTACTCGTTCTAGAGAGACAAGCCATTTGGGTAGTGTTTTGTTTACTCGTTCTAGAGACACAAGCCATTTGGGTAGTGTTTTGTTTACTCGTTCTAGAGACACAAGTCATTTGGGTAGTGTTTTGTTTACTCGTTCTAGAGAGACAAGCCATTTGGGTAGTGTTTTGTTTACTCGTTCTAGAGACACAAGCCATTGGGTAGTGTTTTGTTCACTCGTTCTAGAGACACAAATCATTGGGTAGTGTTTTGTTTACTCGTTCTAGAGACACAATCCATTGGGTAGTGTTTTGTTTACTCGTTCTAGAGACACAAGCCATTGGGTAGTGTTTTGTTCACTCGTTCTAGAGACACAAATCATTGGGTAGTGTTTTGTTTACTCGTTCTAGAGACACAAATCATTGGGTAGTGTTTTGTTTACTCGTTCTAGAGACACAAGCCATTTGGGTAGTGTTTTGTTTACTCGTTCTAGAGACACAAGCCATTTGGGTAGTGTTTTGTTTACTCGTTCTAGAGACACAAGCCATTTGGGTAGTGTTTTGTTTACTCGTTCTAGAGACACAAGTCATTTGGGTAGTGTTTTGTTTACTCGTTCTAGAGAGACAAGCCATTTGGGTAGTGTTTTGTTTACTCGTTCTAGAGACACAAGCCATTGGGTAGTGTTTTGTTCACTCGTTCTAGAGACACAAATCATTGGGTAGTGTTTTGTTTACTCGTTCTAGAGACACAATCCATTGGGTAGTGTTTTGTTTACTCGTTCTAGAGACACAAGCCATTGGGTAGTATTTTGTTTACTCGTTCTAGAGACACAAGCCATTGGGTAGTGTTTTGTTTACTCGTTCTAGAGACACAAGCCATTGGGTAGTGTTTTGTTTACTCGTTCTAGAGACACAAGCCATTTGGGTAGACTGAACTAATATCAAAGAAATATTTCCTTGTAATTTTGTTGTTCATCATTATAGAGGCCTCTCTCATAAAGCATATATCACAATATAGACCTCACTTAACAATGTAGACATCTCAAGCCGCAAGGGGATGGAAATGTTTTTCTCAAGACCTTTTGCACTTTCGTGCGTCGTCATGAGCTATGTAATGTTGCAAGTCTAGCAAAATAATTCCCCTCTCTCTATCTGTTGCTTGATTTGAAACATTGCATAGCTCCTGACGACGCACGAAATTGTGAAAGATCTTGAGCTAAAGAATTCCCCATATTCTGCCTATATATATATATATATATATATATATATATATATATATATATATATATATATATATATATATAATATATATATATATATATATATATATATATATATATATATATATATATATATATATATATATATATATATATATATATATATATATATATATATATATATATATATATATATATATATATATATATATATATATATATATATATATATATATATACATGCAGCCACGCTGGTTTCAATAGGAACATTTTATAACTGTCACTTCTGTGACAGGTAGCACCAGCCTCCACTGTTTATAACATCACAGGGCCCTCCCACACCACAACAACTTTCTCATACATTTGATTCTCTCTGCATCCTTTCACAGAAGTGACGGTTATGAAAGCATCCTATTGAGAATACCGCAGTTTAATAATATACTGTCCGGCTTGCTACGCGCAGGACCTCGATTCCTTTTCCTTCCAGTTTTCTGTTCTTTGATTGACAGTCGTTTATCACGACTAATTTTGGATTTAATGAATAGAGTATGAGATATATCCTCGAGCTTAAGATCGCCTGTTGCGATTCTACTTCAGATGCGCATATTGCAGTATGTTAGTTCATATCTATTTATCTGTCACAGAAAGATAACTTATTTATAAAAAAATTATTTATAAAATATTCTTATTTAACCACTCTGGCCTAGCCCAAAACACGAATTAGTAGAACAATGGAGTATTAATATCTTAGAATTTATTTCTGTCGACTTTACGAGGGAAATTAAAACTGCATGGCGCCTGTCTACAAGATACTTTAATGTTTATTATAATCAGGATTAAGGATTACTCTGAGAGTTCCTACACTGACCACTCTGTGTATATACATTACTGCTCTCTGCAGTAGGGGACCTACATTTTACGGGGACCCCTTCGCAACCCCTTCTGGTACAGTAGACCCAAAATTTTTAAAGAATGTGAACTATAGTCGGTTCTGGAGCCCCTCGGGAATTAGGGGCCCTAAAGCTTAAGTTTCATTTGTTTCACGGTAGAGTCGCCCCTAGGTTCTCAGTGACTGCAGGCCCGTCATGAGACGTACACATCAGATTTTATATACGAACTGGGGTTGGGGGAAGGTATTACCACGTAATATTGTTTTGTCTCGGAGTTTTACACTTGAAAGGAAAAGACTGACAAATACTGGCACACGCGCAGAACCACGAGCCGTGACTGTGTACGTGAATGGAGAAAGTATTATACTACCTAAAGCACCCTTATCAACAGAGAAGTTCTAATACTTGATAAAAATGCAAATATATTTTCTTGATAGCTTCGTAGCATCATTCCTTATGGAAAATATAATAAAGAAACTTTCTTAATTAAAAAAAAAAAAGAAATAGTTAAATTTTTCCGCAAGTTATTTCGTCAGGGTCACTTACAAACAATAGCTACAAACAATAGCTGCCCTTGTCACTTGTGCTGCCCGCCGCACATGGGTATACATACATGGATATAAAAGCTTCTGTTCTGGACCTGGTTTTCAGTTCACTGGCTGAATCAAGCACGTGCAGATATACGCTAAACATGGTAACCATATATATATATATATATATATATATATATATATATATATATATATATATATATATATATATATATATATAATGCACAAACAATCGATAATATTATGCTTCAAAAGAAAATGTTGTTATACCCATTTCTTCCTAATTTCTCTAGATTTCTAGCTAACCCTTGTAATATCTTTGAATGATTAAGCTTCTGACGGCATGTTCCGAAAGGCCTAAGCAGATTTTCATTATATTGTGGCTTAATTACATTACATATATATTGCATGTGTAAAAAAAATGTTTTGCGTTTTATTGTGAATGCTTCCACATGTGTGGCCTCGCCTAATTGTGGTTACAGGGGTCGATTCATAGCTCCTGGCTCATGTGGGTGTGCGTGTTTAAATTATATATATATATATATATATATATATATATATATATATATATATATATATATATATATATATATATATATATATATGTATATATATATATATATTTCTTGTAGTCAGGAGTTTGGTAAGAATTCATTTAATTTCATCCATCTTTCTCCCTTTCCTCTCTGTTATACCATTCTCTTCCCATTCCCTTCCTTAAATTCTCCATTCCTTTTTTCCCATTTCTAACTTACCCTTTCTGTATCTATTTCTTAAAATAAGTCATAAAAGAAACTTTTTTTTGTTAATTTTCATAAGGTTTCCCTAAATTTCAAAACATATTAACTACGTATTTCAGTGAATTAACATGTCTATCAGTATGTATTTTGATTTACAGAAACTATTATTCCTGTCAGCAATTGCAGCGCTCCTAGTGGCCACTTGCTATGGTGGATATGGCTACGGGGGCCATGGAGGATATGGCTATGGGGGCTATGGTGGAATTAGCGGTGGAAGCCATCCTGGATATGGATATTCTCATGCCTCTTACTTCCTGAGGAACCCTAAGGGTGGCTATGGTTTCGGCGGACCTGGAAACGCGGGAGTACATGGCGCACACGGTGGCTATGGACACGGTGGTGGATATGGGTACGGTGGCGGATATGGATACGGCGGTGGATATGGATACGGCGGTGGATATGGATACGGTGGCGGATATGGATACGGTCGCTGAGGAAGTAATAAACCAACTGGCTGAGGTGGACACGCTGCTAACATAGGCCAGTAGACCCAGTGCTCTACTCCTCTGTTTATATATAGAGGATACACTGTCAGGCATTTGACGTTAAAAACATTGAAAATAAATATATTTATGACAGCTTATGACGAGTTCTTTCACTTCCTTATTGTGGTTCATCATCAGAATTGCGTTAGGATTTTGATGCATTGATTACAACGCATTTCATACAATCCTCGCTTAGGAGACTGAAACTAATGTCGATGTTTCGGTCCGACTTGGACTATAAACTAGTAACACAATGGTCCAAGTCAGACGGAAACGTCGTCATAAGTTTTAGTTATTTGTGTATTGTTCCTGTCACGGTATTGTGTTTTGTTATTCAATACATCGTGTGAATTTTATTTATTTTAAAAGTAGTATTGTACACACGACCGTAACTTGTGTGTGTAATTACCAATTTGAGTAAGTCGGGGGAGGGCTGTGTATGTGTGTGTGTGTGTGTGTACTCACATATATATGGTTGCAGGGGGTCGAGTCATAGCTCGTGGCCCCGCCTCTTCGCTGGTTGATACTAGGTCATTCTCTCCCTTCTTCTAGAGCCTTATCATACTTCTTCTTAGAGCTATGTATTGAAATTGCCTTCACTACTTCACTCTCCAGATTATTCCATTTCCTGACAACTCTAAGGCTAAAGAAGTACTTCCTAATATCTCTGAGTCATCTGGGTTTTCAACTTCCAGATGTGGCCCCTTGTTCCTGTGTCCCATCTCTGAAACATTCGAGCCCTGTCCACCTTGTCAATTCCTCTCAGTATTTTATATATCGTTATCATGCCCCCCTACCCTTCTTATACTCTAAAGTAATTAGGTTGAGTTCCCTTAACCTCTCCTCGTAAAACATACCCACACACACAGTTCCTCTCCTCCTTCTCTCAAGACCCAAGGAGATACGTTATCTGGGCCCACCGCCTTCGAGGTATCTAGTTCACCTAGTAGTTTCTTCACCTCCTCCCTGGTTTTGTGTGTACTCACCTATTTGTACTCACATATATATGGTTGCAGGGGTCGATTCTTAGCTCCTGGCCCCGCCTCTTCACTGGTTGCTACTGGGTCCTCTCTCTCCCTGCTCCATGATCTCTCTCCCCTGCTCCATGTGTGTGTGTGTGTGTGTGTGTGTGTGTGTGTGTGTGTGTGTGTGTGTGTGTGTGTGTGTGTGTGCATACTCACCAATTTGCTCTCCTTGGAATCAAAATAAAGTTCTTGGATCGGCGATTTTAATTATTAATCGACTGGTGTGATATCACCTGAACCACAATAATTTTGAATCAACATTCAGAGATAGCGTGGCTGAAAGACGAACTGCCGATAGAAATGAAATCACACTCGTGTAGCAGAACTCTCTTTTAACTGGCCATTTACACTCTAGGTACAACTTTTAATCTGTCTTGTGAAAGCTCTTCTCTGATTGAAACGTGATCCATATTTTGTTTTACGTCTATGATTGAAAAGTTCACTTAGATAAGAGTGGAAGTATGAGTGGTGAATGCAGTATAATTGGCAGTATGAGTGTTCTGAACGGGGTGTGAGTCATTACCTTTAGCCCCTCCCCCCCCCCCTTTCTCCACCCGGTGGGAGTTAACAAGGGACCTGGCTGACGAAGAACCATCACTCGGCTTTCTGCTTTCATCGCGTCTGTGAGTATGGACTTCCACTCTTGATTATTTGTGGGGTTTTCAGTTTAATTCGAACAAGAATTCTAGTCTTGTTAGGTGTACTTTGTTGGGGTTTCAGTTTAACTTTACTCGACTATTACAATGTTAATGTAATCTTCATAATCCTAAAGATCTCTTCTAATGGCTTTCAGCTTGAGTGACTGCTTGTCAGGGTTGTAGTCTTATTCCCATCATTGCTATGCGGTTTGGGTTAGATGTTAAGAACATCTAGGCATACATCTGAAAATTCCTAATTTTCAGAACTCTTCTCCCACCAGGACCGAGGTACCACTTCTACAGCGACCGGCAACAGTTCCCTTAAGCTGCCAGTTGTATTTGCAGTTGCTACCTACTGGAACTATACTTCACAATGGTCACAACTTATGACCATTGCTACCACCGGTTTCTTCCCACTACTTAATCCCAAACGCTCAGGCAACACCAATCTGAGGACTGTCTAATCAAAGCTTCACTTAATTTACTTGGCATATTTTTCAATCTGCTTCAGTAAAGAGTTCAGTACTTTAACTTCCAGTTCTTATTTTAAATAAATTTCCTTATTTGAATCTTCCTTTCACGAGAACTTAATGTCTTGTGGGGCCCTTACAATGACCATGTCTTGTCCATTCATAATCCTTTGTATTCAAAATTGACTTTACCCTTTTGTAACCCACGCTTATTTATCTTTTTACTTAGTGTGACTTATTTTATTCCTTCTTGGACCCCTCGGGGAAGGTTCCTTTATGCTGGTGAGGGGCTCTTGATCTAGGGAATTGGATCTGTTCTAAAGTTCACTGAATTAAACTTTAATACCTTCCACATCCCCCCTCAGGCGCTGTATAATCTTACGGGTTTAGCTCTTCCCCTTGATTATAATATTCCTTCTTGGCCTTTGTCAACCATTACTGCATCTGACTCTCGCTAATTTAAATCTTAACAGTACTGAATAAATATTCAGTACTGAAGAATAAGGAAACTACTAAGTTATCTAGTAACTTCGCTACAATTAAACTTTTTCATACAAACATACTGTAACAGTTATTACTGCATGTGGGAACGGTGATCGACGTCATACACAGTAAGCAAACAAACTAGTGATTCAAGAAAAATCCACTGGACACAAATCTAAAACCCTTCAACGACTCGTCCTCGTCAAATCGCATTACTGTTGAAAACACATTTTCAGTAATCTTTTTTTTAATAATTTAGTTAAAATCAAATACTTTAAAAAAAAAATACATCATGCCAGCTTTAACATCCATACAACAGCCCACTCTTCTACAAAAAAAACTTAAGTGGTTTCGCTTTAAGATAATTAGTATTAAATTAGCACCAGCACGCGTGGATTTGTTTAAGAATCCACAAGTCCCCTTTCCCTATTCAATCGAAACCTTTTATCGCCTTTATTCACTTCAATGGCAATATGGTATATTACTAGGATTGTTTTGCTAATTAACAATTATGCATTTAAACCACCGAAACCTAAAAATGGAACTTCGAAACTTGCTTTTGGTTTTATTTCCAAGGCCAAAATTAGTGGCCAGACTGCAAATTTGACTTGGATCGGAGGAGTCTCGTGAATTCAGTCATGGGTGTTAGACTACCTAATCTCCTTAGTCACTAAAATCCAAATGTAATAAGGCAGGTTATACAGGAGACTACCCATTTTCAGCTTACCGTCCTCTTCAAGGGGGGGGGGCTCCTTGTAGTGAAGAGGCTCTTGGTCTGAGGAATTAGACCTGTCTGTCTCCTTCCTCAGACCGAACCTAATTACCCCCCCAATCCCCCCTTTCCCTATCCCTTCCTCCCCTTTTTCCTTTCCTCTTCCTCCTCATCCCTCCCTTTTGCCCTTCCTCTTTTTGGCCTTTGGGATTTCTCCCACAGGTGCGCTAGTTCCTAGGTAGGGGAAAGGATACCGGGGTCCATCCCATTCCGTTGAGGTTCTTGGCGGTGGCGTAGTTTGCCGTGGAATCTGGATCGCCTGGGAATGTCCCGATACCTCTCCGGTATCCCTCCCGGAGTGTAGCTTTGGGTGTCTTTCGGGCGACGGGTGTATCTCTGGAAGCCACCTTTCGGATTCCGGGGGTGGTGGCCGAAGGAGGTATGCTTTGTTGCGGATATCCGGCCGCCCTCTTTTGTCCACTGTAGCTCGGCAGACGTGAGGTTGCTATCCCGGATTGCTGGCATGAAGGGTAGGGTATGGCACGGGTTCCATGCTGCATCTGCGGTGCTGAGGTCCTCTTGGGCGCAGAGGGAGATTTCTGGCCCTTTCATTCCTCCTGGGAACTATTCCTCCCTGCTCCCTTTTTTTTTTTTTTTTTATTTTTTTTTTTCTTTTTTTTTTTTTTTTTTTTTTTCTTAAACAAAAAGCAAAGGAGTAACCCAACCATGGAGAACCCAATCCATGAACCCACTACCCCTGGGCCCCCTTCTTGATACCACACCCTATTCTGACCCTGCCTTGTTTTTAGACCACTCTTCAGACACTCCTGATGCCCCTGTACCTCTTGCTGGTGCCGTTTCCTCACCCGCTTCAGGTACCGGGGTTTCAACTGACTCCTTCGATTTGTCTGACCTTCACTCTCCTTTGACTGCTTCCGGCCTCTTCCTCTACGGTACGGCAATTTTCGAATCTCCAGCCCATTTCACGATGGACCAACTCCGGTCCTACTCCTAAACGTCAACGTCAATCTCCTGATGTTCCTTTTTTACCTTTCCATTCTACTTGGAAAAGACACACGTCATGCACTCCCTCTCCACGCTCAGTTTTGGACCACACAATGGACTAAAGTCTTTACTTTAAGACACTTCTTCTGCCTATCTTTTTGACCATAGTATTGGCAAAGCGCTCCTGTGTCATGTTGGTAGAGATATTTCATTTCATGCTCTCAAGAACGGTACGTGTATCGTCACTGTCCAGAATGCTACCCATGCTCATGATCTCTCTCCTTTCGCATATCGATACTACTCCTATCACTATTGAAAAACATCATTCTCTCAAATCTTGTAGTGGTACCGTCATTCTGCCCCCATACCATAGTCCAACAGAATTTCCAGTCATGTGGCAATGACATTCTTGAACAGCTGGAACTCCAGGATCTCCCAATCCTCAAAGTCGACACTTATGTCCTTCCTGCCCGTGGGCAGAGACGTTACCCTTGCAATGTGGCTCGATTAACTTTCGACAGCCGAGAACTCCCATCCCTTGTTTATGTCGCGGGACATAGGTTACAAGTTTGAAAGGTGATCCCTACACTGCAACAGTGTAGAAATTGCTGGCGTTTAGGTCACCCAGTGAAATATTGCAGATCTATAGCCAAATGCCCAGTCTGGTGCCGACTACCATTCTAGTACATCTTGCAGTCAACCTCCATCTTGCCTTAATTGTAATGAAGCTCGCCCTTCGTACTCCCGCCGTTGCCAGGTCTACTTAAATGAGCGTGAAATCCGTTGCCTTAGAGGCAAAAGGTCTCCCTTATGCTATGGCAGTTACTCATCTCCGCCTCCAAGGAAAACTACCCAGTGTTTCTTATTCTCGTGTTTCAAAACATCCCCCCCACTTCTGGGGTCCCATCTTCTGCAGCCTCCTCTGTTGTTACCCCTCCCATAGCCACTCCGGCATCTAATCCTTTTGCTGTCCTTGGCTCTGATATCCCGACTACAACTCGGTCTGTTCTCACATCTTCGTGTCCTTCCTCACAAGCCCCAGTATCGACAAGACCTCGTACAACACCTTATACCAATCGCCCCTCTACTTCTCAGAAGTCCAAAAAATCCACATTGCTCAAATCTTCTTTGCCCCTTCCTTCCCTTCTTCCACCTCAACACTTTACCTTTCCAGTCTCTGTGCCTAGTTCTTCCCCTCTCTCTGGCTCTATTACAAGTGTGGAGGCTCACCCTCCTCATACTATGCCTTCCACCCCCGTTCCCTCCCAAGTTTCTCCCTCTTTTACCATCTCCCAGGTTTCTGCCTCTTCTGTCCCCCCCCCTGCACTTCATCTCCAGTCCCCTACACTCTTTTTGTCCCCCTCTACTTTGGTACAGTCCATTACTGTCCCAATCTTTACTCACCCTCCTCCTACCTCCAATATGGTCTCCCATACATCTTTGAATTCAGAAACACTTGAAGCCATTTCAGAATATATTGCAGAGACTAAACCTTCAATGGACACTAATTCACCTCCTGTTCCTTCTCTTCCCTCTCCTCCATCTTCACAACTCCATTCTTCGCAACGCTCCATTCCTTCGCTGCTTGAACGTCTTCCAATGCCACCACACATTGACTTTTCTAACCCCTCTAGTCTGTAGGTGCCCTTCCCTATGGTTTCCTGGTATTTTCTTCATTGCCAATCATGGCCTATTTACAGTGGAATATCCACGGCCTCAGGGGTAATCGGGGTGAGCTTCAGATGTTGCTTTCCAGGTTTTCCCCTGTTGGTGCTTGCTTACAAGAACCAAAATTACACTCGGCTGTTTTCCAACCTATCTCGGGCTATAATTTATTGTATTCTTCGGATCCTTTCTCAGATGGGACCTTTAATGAAAGTGCCCTTCTACACAATGATATTCTGTACCGTCGACTATTTGTCCACACCTCTCTGCATTACACTGCAGCCCGTATCCACTTGAATAAGTGGTTTACAATATGTTCTTTATATCTCTCTCCTTCTCGAGCATTTTCTATCCCAGATTTTGCCTTTCTAGTTTCATCCTTACCACCACTTCTGTTACTTGGTGATTTTAACGCCCACCATTTCCTCTGGGGTCTCATTGTGACTCACGTGGCATTCAGTTGGAGGCTTTTCTCGCTCCTCACCCCCTCCATGTTTTAAATATGGGTACTCCCACCCATTTTGATCCTCGTACTCATACTCTATCTTGCATCGATCTATCTGTCTGCTCTTCCTCCACTGCACTAGACTTCACCTGGTCTGTTCTACCGGACTTGCATGACAGCGATCATTTTCCAATCATTCTTACTTCTCCTTCATATTCACCACCTTTCCGTAGCCCTCGCTGGCAATTTGATTGGGCAAATTGGGACCTTTACTCGCAACTCACTGCTTTTAGTGAGGTTCCTTCTTCATCCCATTGATGAGCTCCTACACCTCTTCTCGACGTCAGTTTATACCGCAGCTTCTCATTCTATACCCCAAACCTCAGGCAGGCATTCTCAGAAGTGCGTGCCTTGGTGGTCTCCTGCTCGTGCAGTACGTTTGAAACGCGCTGCATGGGGCAGGTACCGATACAATAGAACCAATGAGAGACTTCTTGATTTTAAGCAGAAGCGTGCGATCACTAGCTGTGTCATTCGTGATGCTAAACGCACTTGCTGGCGAGACTGTTTCCACCATCACCTCTGCTTCCTCTGAGTACAGTCTGGAAAAAAGTGAGGAAATTGAGTGGTAAACTCTCCTGACCTGGCTCCTGTTCTACGGGTCGCCGGTATTGATGTAGCAAACCCTCTTGACATTGCCATTGAAATTGGCACTTATCTGATCCATGTATGCAAGGGCTCTAAAGGAATGTAAAGAGAAGCTTAACAAACCTCTGGCTAATCTTTTCAACATATCACTACAGACTGGCATAGTGCCTGATAAGTGGAAAATGGCAAATGTGATACCTAGGTATTTTCAAAGCAGGTGACAGGTCCTTAGCTTCGAACTATAGACCAATAAGCCTAACCTTCACAGTGGGGAAATTTATGGAATGAATAATTGCCGAGGCAGTTCGTAGCCACCTTGAAAAGCATAAATTAATCAACGAATCTCAGCATGGTTTTACAAAGGGGCGTTCCTGCCTTACGAATTTATTAACTTTTTTCACTAAGGTATTTGAGGAGGTAGATCATGGTAATGAATATGATATTGTGTATATGGACTTCAGTAAGGCTTTTGACAGGGTCCCACATCAGAGACTATTGAGGAAAATTAAGGCACATGGAATAGGATATTTTTTTTCCTGGATAGAGGCATGGTTGACAAATAGGCAGCAGAGAGTTTTCATAAATGGGGAGAAATCAGAGTGGGGAAGCGTCACTAGCGGTGTTCCACAGGGGTCAGTGTTGGGCCCTCTGTTGTTCGCAGTTTACATAAACGACATTGATGAGGGCATAAAGAGCGACATAAGCAAGTTTGCCGATGACACCAAAATAGGCCGTCGAATTCATTCTGACGAGGACATTAGAGCACTACAGGAAGATTTGAATAGACTGATGCAGTGGTCGGAGAAGTGGCAGATGCAGTTTAATATAGACAAATGCAAAGTTCTAAATGTTGGACAGGAAAATAACCATGCCACATATAAACTAAATAGTGTAGATCTTAATAATACGGATTGCGAAAAAGATTTAGGAGTTCTGGTTAGCAGTAATCTGAAACCAAGACAACAGTGCATAAGTGTTCACAAATAAGCTAACAGAATCCTTGGCTTCATATCAAGAAGCATAAATAATAGGAGTCCTCAGGTTGTTCTTCAACTCTATATATCCTTGGTTAGGTCTCATTTAGATTATGCTGCACAGTTTTGGTCACCGTATTAAAGAATGGATATAAATGCTCTGGAAAACATACGAAGGAGGATGACAATGTTGATCCCATGTATCAGAAACCTTCCCTATGAGGATAGACTAAGGGCCCTGAATCTGCACTCTCTAGAAAGACGTAGAATTAGGGGGGATATGATTGAGGTGTATAAATGGAAGACACGAATAAATAAAGGGGATGTAAATAGCGTGCTGAAAATATCTAGCCTAGACAGGACTCGCAGCAATGGTTTTAAGTTGGAAAAATTCAGATTCAGGAAGGACATAGGAAAGTACTGGTTTGGTAATAGAGTTGTGGATGAGTGGAACAAACTCCCGAGTACAGTTATAGAGGCCAGAACGTTGTGTAGCTTTAAAAATAGGTTGGATAAATACATGAGTAGATGTGGGTGGGTGTGAGTTGGACCTGATGGCTTGTGCTACCAGGTCGGTTGCCGTGTTCCTCCCTTAAGTCAATGTGACCTGACCTGACTAGGTTGGGTGCATTGGCTTAAGCCGGTAGGAGACTTGGACCTGCCTCGCATGGGCCAGTAGGCCTTCTGCAGTGTTCCTTCGTTCTTATGTTCTTATGTTCTTATTTCCCGGGGGCTCCATCTATGCCCCTCGTTTCTTTCCAAATTCTGCCAGAGAGTTAGTACCCTTGGACTTTTCTTCTCAGAGAAGAACAGTATAATGCGCCTTTTACACTTCAGGAACTGGAGGCAACACTCAGCTTGCCGATAATCGGCAGCTGGACCTTACGACACTCATATTCGTATGTTACAACATTTACATCAGTCAGCCCTTGTAGTCCTCTTACACCTCTTCAATCTTATTTGGGCACAAGGAGTTCTTCCACAGCTGTGGAAATTTGCCATTTTTCTCCCTTTCCGCAAGCCGAGTACTACAGGACATGGTGCCTCCCACTATCGTCCCATCGCTCTTGCTAGTGCAGTTTGCAAAGTGATGGAACGTCTGGTAAATCGACGTTTAATGTGGTATTTAGACACACAACAGTCTCTCCGCTAGTCAATATGGCTTTTGTAAGGGCCATTCTACCATAGACCCCTTACTATGCTTAGATACGTATGTTCGTAATGCCTTTGCGAATAATCACTGTTATTGCCATATTTTTTGACCTTGAGAAGGCATATGACACAACCTGGAGGTATAACATTTTGGCCCAAGCCCACTCCTAAGGCCTCCGAGGCAATCTACCATCCTTCCTTAAGAACTTTTTAACTGACAGACACTTCTGTGTTCGAGTCAATAATGTGCTTTCCCCGGATTTCGTCCAAGCTGAAGGTGTCCCTCAGGGATGTGTTCTGAGCACAACACTTTTTCTCCTAGCTATAAATGATTTGGCCTCTGTTCTTCCACCCAATATTTGGTCATCACTCTATGTTGATGACTCCGCTATTGCTTGTGCAGGCGCTGACTGTCATCTCATTGCAGTTTCTCTCCAGTGTGCAGTCGATTGTTTCCACTTGGGCCACCACATATGGGTTTAAATTTTCCAGTACCAAAACTCACCAAATTACTTTCACTAGACGCTCTGTCATCTCCGATCATCCTTTGTATCTCTATGGCTCCCGTATCCCCGAACGTGATAGTCAGGTTTCTAGGCCTTCTCTTTGACCGTAGGTTATCCTGGAAACCACACATTACCTCTCTGAAGGAAATTTGTCACAGCTGGCTAAACCTTCTTAAAACCCTTGCTCATCTTTCCTGGGGAGCTGATCGTCGAACTCTGCTTCGCCTACATTCAGCCCTCGTTTTATTGAAACTCGATTATGGTGACCAGATTTATTCAGTGGCCTCTCCTGCTACTCTCTAGCCTTAACCCCATCCATCACCAAGGATTACGTTTATGCCTTGGTGCTTTTCGCTCTTCCCCTGTTGAGAGCCTATATGCAGAAGCGAATGTTCCATCCTTTTCTGATCGCCGTGATGCCCATTGCCTTCGCTACTATGTATGCTCTCGCGATCTTCACAATCCTTCCATTTATAGAATGGTCACCGATATTATTATTTTTTTTTTTTTTATTATCACACCGGCCGATTCCCACCAAGGCAGGGTGGCCCGAAAAAGAAAAACTTTCACCATCATTCACTCCATCACTGTCTTGCCAGAAGGGTGCTTTACACTACAGTTTTTAAACTGCAACATTAACACCCATCCTTCAGAGTGCAGGCACTGTACTTCCCATCTCCAGGACTCAAGTCCGGCCTGCCGGTTTCCCTGAATCCCTTCATAAATGTTACTTTGCTCACACTCCAACAGCACGTCAAGTATTAAAAACCATTTGTCTCCATTCACTCCTATCAAACACGCTCACGCATGCCTGCTGGAAGTCCAAGCCCCTCGCACACAAAACCTCCTTTACCCCCTCCCTCCAACCCTTCCTAGGCCGACCCCTACCCCGCCTTCCTTCCACTACAGACTGATACACTCTTGAAGTCATTCTGTTTCGCTCCATTCTCTCTACATGTCCGAACCACCTCAACAACCCTTCCTCAGCCCTCTGGACAACAGTTTTGGTAATCCCGCACCTCCTCCTAACTTCCAAACTACGAATTCTCTGCATTATATTCACACCACACATTGCCCTCAGACATGACATCTCCACTGCCTCCAGCCTTCTCCTCGCTGCAACATTCATCACCCACGCTTCACACCCATATAAGAGCGTTGGTAAAACTATACTCTCATACATTCCCCTCTTTGCCTCCAAGGACAAAGTTCTTTGTCTCCACAGACTCCTAAGTGCACCACTCACTCTTTTTCCCTCATCAATTCTATGATTCACCTCATCTTTCATAGACCCATCCGCTGACACGTCCACTCCCAAATATCTGAATACGTTCACCTCCTCCATACTCTCTCCCTCCAATCTGATATTCAATCTTTCATCACCTAATCTTTTTGTTATCCTCATAACCTTACTCTTTCCTGTATTCACCTTTAATTTTCTTCTTTTGCACACCCTACCAAATTCATCCACCAATCTCTGCAACTTCTCTTCAGAATCTCCCAAGAGCACAGTGTCATCAGCAAAGAGCAGCTGTGACAACTCCCACTTTGTGTGTGATTCTTTATCTTTTAACTCCACGCCTCTTGCCAAGACCCTCGCATTTACTTCTCTTACAACCCCATCTATAAATATATTAAACAACCACGGTGACATCACACATCCTTGTCTAAGGCCTACTTTTACTGGGAAAAAATTTCCCTCTTTCCTACATACTCTAACTTGAGCCTCACTATCCTCGTAAAAACTCTTCACTGCTTTCAGTAACCTACCTCCTACACCATACACTTGCAACATCTGCCACATTGCCCCCCTATCCACCCTGTCATACGCCTTTTCCAAATCCATAAATGCCACAAAGACCTCTTTAGCCTTATCTAAATACTGTTCACTTATATGTTTCACTGTAAACACCTGGTCCACACACCCCCTACCTTTCCTAAAGCCTCCTTGTTCATCTGCTATCCTATTCTCCGTCTTACTCTTAATTCTTTCAATTATAACTCTACCATACACTTTACCAGGTACACTCAACAGACTTATCCCCCTATAATTTTTGCACTCTCTTTTATCCCCTTTGCCTTTATACAAAGGAACTATGCATGCTCTCTGCCAATCCCTAGGTACCTTACCCTCTTCCATACATTTATTAAATAATTGCACCAACCACTCCAAAACTATATCCCCACCTGCTTTTAACATTTCTATCTTTATCCCATCAATCCCGGCTGCCTTACCCCCTTTCATTTTACCTACTGCCTCACGAACTTCCCCCACACTCACAACTGGCTCTTCCTCACTCCTACAAGATGTTATTCCTCCTTGCCCTATACACGAAATCACAGCTTCCCTATCTTCATCAACATTTAACAATTCCTCAAAATATTCCTTCCATCTTCCCAATACCTCTAACTCTCCATTTAATAACTCTCCTCTCCTATTTTTAACTGACAAATCCATTTGTTCTCTAGGCTTTCTTAACTTGTTAATCTCACTCCAAAACTTTTTCTTATTTTCAACAAAATTTGTTGATAACATCTCACCCACTCTCTCATTTGCTCTCTTTTTACATTGCTTCACCACTCTCTTAACTTCTCTCTTTTTCTCCATATACTCTTCCCTCCTTGCATCACTTCTACTTTGTAAAAACTTCTCATATGCTAACTTTTTCTCCCTTACTACTCTCTTTACATCATCATTCCACCAATCGCTCCTCTTCCCTCCTGCACCCACTTTCCTGTAACCACAAACTTCTGCTGAACACTCTAACACTACATTTTTAAACCTACCCCATACCTCTTCGACCCCATTGCCTATGCTCTCATTAGCCCATCTATCCTCCAATAGCTGTTTATATCTTACCCTAACTGCCTCCTCTTTTAGTTTATAAACCTTTACCTCTCTCTTCCCTGATGCTTCTATTCTCCTTGTATCCCATCTACCTTTTACTCTCAGTGTAGCTACAACTAGAAAGTGATCTGATATATCTGTGGCCCCTCTATAAACATGTACATCCTGAAGTCTACTCAACAGTCTTTTATCTACCAATACATAATCCAACAAACTACTGTCATTTCGCCCTACATCATATCGTGTATACTTATTTATCCTCTTTTTCTTAAAATATGTATTACCTATAACTAAACCCCTTTCTATACAAAGTTCAATCAAAGAGCTCCCATTATCATTTACACCTGGCACCCCAAACTTACCTACCACACCCTCTCTAAAAGTTTCTCCTACTTTAGCATTCAAGTCCCCTACCACAATTACTCTCTCACTTGGTTCAAAGGCTCCTATACATTCACTTAACATCTCCCAAAATCTCTCTCTCTCCTCTGCATTCCTCTCTTCTCCAGGTGCATACACGCTTATTATGACCCACTTCTCGCATCCAACCTTTACTTTAATCCACATAATTCTTGAATTTACACATTCATATTCTCTTTTCTCCTTCCATAACTGATCATTTAACATTACTGCTACCCCTTCCTTTGCTCTAACTCTCTCAGATACTCCAGATTTAATCCCATTTATTTCCCCCCACTGAAACTCTCCTACCCCCTTCAGCTTTGTTTCGCTTAGGGCCAGGACATCCAACTTCTTCTCATTCATAACATCAGCAATCATCTGTTTCTTGTCATCCGCACTACATCCACGCACATTTAAGCAACCCAGTTTTATAAAGTTTTTCTTCTTCTCTTTTTTAGTAATTGTATACAGGAGAAGGGGTTACTAGCCCATTGCTCCCGGCATTTTAGTCGCCTCATACGACACGCATGGCTTACGGAGGAAAGATTCTTTTCCACTTCCCCATGGACAATAGAAGAAATAAAAAGAACAAGAGCTATTTAGAAAAAGGAGAAAAACCTAGATGTATGTATATATATATATGCATGTGCGTAGACATTAGTAGACATTATTTGTTCGCCACCCCTGTTTGCTCCGTCCCTGTTCTCTTCGCTTACATTCGCTCTCGTCTTCCCTTCAGTTACCACCTTTATATGTTCATGTAGCATCTCACTTTTCCCTACCCCCCTGGGAAGTTCCAGCTCTTCGGGTCTGTTCTTTCTCACTCCCTTGCTTGAAAGCCCAACTGCCTACGGTGGCTTCCCGCTCTTTTTCTTGATCACTTCCACTCTCATTCTCATGCCATCGCTGTGTACACAGATGGCTCTAAGTCTTCAGATGGCGTCAGATTCGCAGCAGTGTTTCCGGACAGCATCGTGCGGGGGCATTTATTATCTTCGGCTAGCATTTTTACTGCTGAATTGTATGCCATTCTTGCAGCACTTATTCATATCACATCTATGCCTGTGTCATCATTTGTGGTAGTCTCGGACTCCCTTAGTGCTCTACAGGCTATACAAAAATTTGATACATCTCACCCCCTAGTTATCCGTATCCAACTTTGGCTATGCCGTATCTCTACCAAGCATAAAGATACTGTTTTTTGTTGGGTCCCTGGTCATGTCGACGTACAGGGCAATGAACAGGCAGACACTGCTGCGCAGTCAGCAGTACATAACCTACCAATTTCCTATATAGGTGTTCCATTTCTGGACTATTTTGCTACAATAGCTATCCACCTTCACACCCGTTGGCAACAACATTGATCAACTCTGCTTGGTAACAAACTTCCTTCTATTAAACCGAGCATAGGTTACTGGCCGTCTTCTTGTCATCAGTGCCGAGGTTGGGCGACCACTCTCTCCCGCCTTCGCATTGGCCACACTCGTCTTACTCATGGGTATCTCATGGAGAGGCACCCTGTTCCTCTCTGTGAGCAGTGTCAAGTTCCAGTATCGATTAGCCACATTCTGTTAGACTGCCCTCTCTATCAACGTGCACGCAGAATTTGCCTCCAATGTCGTCTTCGTTCTACTACTCTCTTTACCTTCCCTTCTTGCTGATGAACCCTCCTTTAATCCTGACTCTCTCATTGACTTCTTGACAACGACTGATTTACTCCACAAACTCTGATGATGATACCTGTCGCACTCCCCTCAGCCCTTTCTAGCTCAGTCTCTTGCTGCCCTTTACCCTTTCACCATCCACTGCCCCACTGTTATCTGTAACCTATTACTCATCCATCTCCCTTTTGCCACCTGATGCCCTCGCTTCCTTCCTGCCCTGCAGCGCTGTATAGCCCTTGTGGCTTAGCGCTTCTTTTTGATTATAATAATAATTCAGCTTACCGTGCATAACCTTAAATACTCTAAAGATAATATCACTAGTGTTTAAGACTCCTCATACTTAATCCAGTAAGTTAATAAATTTCACACAGGACGAAAACTCTAAACTATTGCTTAATTCACGTCAAAGAATCTAAGTCCATTTTAGAGAACATGAAAATATTTTTTATTTCACAGTAAATAGTTTAATTCTAGAAAGTATAAAACAAATTTTCCACCTCCAGGTGAAGAGATCGTGGTCCCTCGAAGAAGGTTCCTTGACGCTGGGGAGGGGCTCTTGATCTAGGAAATTATATTTGTACTAAAGTTCCCTGAATGGAACCTGAATGCCTTCCATTTTCCCCCCACAGGCGCTATATAACCCTAGGGGTTAGCGCTCCATGAATATAATCTTGGTAGTTTCGATGATTATTAATACGTAATCAGCAATGCAGAAAAGCCGAGTAGCTTAGTGCATATACACAACCTTGGATCAAATAAAATCTCGTTCCACTAACACTGATCTACGAGGACTTCGTTGCCAATACATTTCCATGGGGGAAGTACAGAAGTACCTTCTTCCGTAACCCACGAGTGTTTTAGAACTAAAATAGAGGGCTCTGGTGGTTAACGCTCTCGCTTCACACGGCGAGGGCCTGGGTTCGATTCCCAGCCAGAGTAGAAACATTGGACGTGTTTCTTTCAACCTGTTGTCTATGTTCCCCATCAGTAAAATGGGTACCTGGGTGTTAGTCGACTGGTGTGGGTCGCATCCTGGGACACTGACCTAAGGAGGCCTGGTCACAGACCGGGCAGCGGGGGCGTTGACCCCCGGAACTCTCTCCAGGTAAACTCTCCAGGTAGCAACCCCTTACGCTGCATAAAGTACTAATCCTGAAACTAACTTGGGATACTGCCAGAGAGTTCAAGAAATTTGAGTGAAATCTGTAATCATTAAAGTAATTTAACTGATTAATTATGTTGGAGACTATCACGCCAAATAAAACAAGGTCATTTAGTGAACGAAGGTACCACATTATTTTCAGAGTAGCATGTCTCCTCAGTGATTAACTTCATGGAACGGAATCAGCAAGACATCCTATTGGGAAAAGTGTTCCACAAGGAAGCGTGCTGGAACCATTATGGAATTTCTACTTCAATGACCTTCATCTCATCCCAGAATCACACGCATATGCAGACGACTGTACACTGACATTCACTTATCCAAGAGAAGAAATGCCAGCTGCTATAAGCTACATCAATCACCAGCTAAGAGCTATATCAGCTTGGGGGAAATAGATGGCAAGTAACATTTGCACCTGAGAAAACGCAAATGACGATAGTCTCTAGGCGTCATGATGGTAATGCTGGTGCAGTAGTAAGGATGAACGGGAGGGTGTTGGCACCTGGAGAAGTTGATATCCTTGGTGAAATTTGACTCCAAACCATGAAGAACAATGTTGTAAATCTTGCAAACAAGGCAGCCAGGAAGCTTACAGCACTTCGCCGTATCTCGCATCTGCTTGACAGTAGGGGTTGCAAGATTCTGTACGAGGCACAAGTACGCTCACACCTTGAGTATGCTCCACTTTCTTGGTTTGCCTGCCCCCCCCCCTCCCATCTGCGACTGCTTGACAGAGTAGAGAACAGAGCAAGACGTCTCGTCTCTCGCCTGGATAGATCTGTCATTTCAGCAGAGCATTCAACACAGGAGGGATGTGGGTGGCCTTACTGTTATGTACAAGGCCAATATTGTCAAAGTGCCACACTTGGATCCACTTCGAGGACAGCGTGAAACAAGCTTTTATGCCACAAGACGGGCAGAAAGCAGCAACTTCACTCTGGCTGTACCCTTCTCCAGAACATCACTCCATCTGAGATCATATATACCCAGGATGACTCGAGTATGGAACACATTCATACGGCATAGTGTCAACGAGATAGTCAGTTGATCAAATGAAAATGCTGGCACACAGATGGCTCAAACTTCATCCTTTTCCCTACTTGTATATCTCATAATAAAAATGCTTTCAAATGAGCTGATGTAGGTAACAGCTCTTAGCTTGTCAATAAAGTTAGGAATCCTTAACCTTGTCAATCCCTGTGTAAAAAAAAAAAAAAAAAAAAAAAAAAAAAAAAAAAAAAAAAAAGTGACCCAAGTCTGCTCATTACTACAGCTGACTGAAAGTTTTTATTTGCTCAGAAGTTTGAATAGTTTTGTCAGTACTTATACTGGGTTTTACTTATGGAACCAGACTGCTAAAATATTCCTTGATATTGGAGTTTTTTTTTTTTTTTGCAGGTTCTTGTGCTTTGGAAGTCTATCCCCCTCAAGGATTCTTGATCCAAGGAACTGGACCTGTCCTCCCTTTCCTTGGATTGGATTGAATCTGATTGCTTCCCTTGGCGCTGCATATCCCATATGGGTTCGGTGCATCCCAATGATTGAAAACAAAAATGGAGTGTTCAAGAGAGGAATTTTCTTCTACCAAGTTGCTTATGTAGGACTCGGTGGCTCTTAACCAATGACATCAAACATAATAATCCAGAATCGATTCCGAACACATCCAGCAGCAGCGCAATTCTTTTTTTTTTTTTTTTAAGATTTTTATATACCCGCTGGGCTGAAGTGACAGCCTGAATGAGTTTCCCTACCTTGTATACCTTTTTCCCTCCTGTCCCATACACATTTTCTGTTCCATGCACCAACCAGAAGATCGTCTGGTACTGGACTGTTGGGGCAATGATCTCCCAGGAACTAATAATTATTGGTTGTAACCATAATTTTTAAAGGGGGGTTGATTATAATAATCATGGGAACGCTAAACCCGTTGGGCTATACAGTGCACGTAGGGAGGGGGTATGAAAGGTATTTAGGCTCAATTCAGGGAACCGGAGCACAGATCAAATTCCCTACATCGAAAGCCCCTCACCAGTGTCAAGGAACCTCCCTTGACGGGAGGGGGAGTGGACCAGTAAGCCAAAGGAAGGCCTCAGTCAGATGACCAAAAGCTCTAGCTGCTAGTCATCATATGGCTAAGACCCGCGTCAGGAAACATTTGTTTCCTGATAAACCTTCCAGAAGCGAGAACATTTAGGAGGTAGACAATTATCAAAACGAAGCGCTAAACCTGCAAAAGTCAGAGGAATAAGTACTGAGAGGATATTACTGTTCGGTGGAAGGGCGCAGAATCACCCCCCCCCCCTCAAGGGAGGTTCCTTGATGATGGTGAGGGGCTCTTGATCTAGGGAATTGGATCTGTGATCCGGTTCCCTGAATTGAGCCTGAATACCTTTCATCCCCCCCACATGCGCTGTATAATCCTACGGGTTTAGCGCTTCCCTATGATTATAATAATAGCGATTTCACCGAAGTATTTTATTTAAAAACTATGGAAATAAATTACCAAGTATTTTTTCTATCTGCAATAAAGGCATAAAAATATTCTACCTTTTCAGTCTTTATTCACGAATTTACAATACAAATAATTCCTATTAAACGTTTAATTTGATCTTATTTCACTAAGTTTTAAGTCGCGTTGCCTGTAGCTTATTTGCCATATCCTCCACCGTATCCACCACCACCATGGCCACCACCACCGTATCCACCACCACCATGGCCACCACCACCGTATCCACCACCACCATGGCCGCCACCACCGTATCCACCACCACCATGGCCGCCACCACCGTATCCACCACCACCATGGCCGCCGTATCCACCACCACCATAGCCGCCACCGCCGTATCCACCACCGCCGCCATATCCACCGCCACCACCTCCATATCCACCACCTCCTTTGGGTCCTGCTAGGTTGAAGTTATTGTTTGATGCTCCACCGACTCCTCCGTAGCCACCACCACCGTGTCCTCCACCTCCGTAGCCACCACCACCGTGTCCTCCACCTCCGTAGCCACCACCACCGTGTCCTCCACCTCCGTAGCCACCACCACCGTGTCCTCCACCTCCGTAGCCACCTCCTCCGTGTCCTCCACCTCCGTGTCCAGCATGGGTCACGGAGACCAGAAGACCCACACCCAGGAGAGATAATAGTAACTTCTGAAATAAAAGTGGATAAAAAATTATTACAATGAAAATGAATCCAGAACAAAAGGAATGTATAACTTTCAATATGATCAGCAACACAAAACAGGAAACATCCCCTGTGGTAAGTATCTATGATATACACTACAGGAAGCATCCCCTGTGGTAAGTATCTATGATATACACTACAGGAAGCATCCCCTGTGGTAAGTATCTATGATATACACTACAGGAAGCATCCCCTGTGGTATCTATGATATACACTACAGGAAGCATCCCCTGTGGCAAATATCTATGATATACACTACAGGAAGCATCCCCTGTGGTAAATATCTATGATATACACTACAGGAAGCATCCCCTGTGGTAAGTATCTATGATATACACTACATGAAGCATCCCATGTGGTAAGTATCTATGATATACACTACAGGAAACATCCTCTGTGGTAAGTATCTATGATATACACTACATGAAGCATCCCATGTGGTAAGTATCTATGATATACACTACAGGAAGCATCAACTGTGGTATCTATGATATACACTACAGGAAGCATCCCCTGTGGTAAGTATCTATGATATACACTACAGGAAGCATCCCTGTGGTAAATATCTATGATATACACTACAGGAAGCATCCCCTGTGGTATCTATGATATACACTACAGGAAGCATCCCCTGTGGTATCTATGATATACACTACATGAAGCATCCCATGTGGTATCTATGATATACACTACAGGAAGCATCCCCTGTGGTAAGTATCTATGATATACACTACAGGAAGCATCCCCTGTGGTATCTATGATATACACTACAGGAAACATCCCCTGTGGTATCTATGATATACACTACAGGAAGCATCCCCTGTGGTAAATATCTATGATATACACTACAGGAAGCATCCCCTGTGGTAAATATCTATGATATACACTACAGGAAGCATCCCATGTGGTATCTATGATATACACTACAGGAAGCATCCCCTGTGGTAAGTATCTATGATATACACTACAGGAAGCATCCCCTGTGGTAAGTATCTATGATATACACTACAGGAAGCATCCCCTGTCGTAAGTATCTATGATATACACTACAGGAAGCATCCCCTGTGGTAAATATCTATGATATACACTACAGGAAGCATCCCCTGTGGTAAGTATCTATGATATACACTACAGGAAGCATCCCCTGTGGTAAATATCTACACCGTACTTCAGTCAAATAAATTAATGTTGATACATCACACACCTTTAGATTACTGTGTATTACATACCTTGAAAGATGTGTATCTCTCAGCGCATATACACAGAAAGGTGTATATCAGCGTATAACTCTTAGAGTTTACCTTAATGCCTATTTAAAAGGCTAAAACCATTATTGACTGGAGATGTAAGATTAGGGAATTATTGGCCAACGGAGAGGTAATTTTGAGGTGTAAACTGCCTCAGTCTTAAAAAAAGAGGAGGTGATGTAAGTATAATAGTCTTGTTTCAAGGTGGCGAGTCTCTTACCGCGAAACGTAGTCTCAGGATCCCATGAACAGTCAATAAGCTTTGCACGTAACATAACAGGAAGCCAGTTACAGCAGAGGCGGTTAAAACCTCCATTTCGTCAGACTAATAATATCACTTCACAAAAATCAAGTACAATGTTTCTATAGCCGAGTCTTCTGTAACTTAGTGCTCTATTTCCTGTTGGTTTTATTCTCTCCACCTTTAAGGGAAGCGTGTTAGTGTTAGTGAGGAGGTCGTGATCAAGGGCTGTATGCTTCCCTACTGTCAGGTCACATGCAAAAGACCCGGGCCAGAACCCGTCCTGACCCTGGTATGCTCTCTTTAATACATTGGTGAAAGTGGAAGCTTCCCTTCTGACACACAATTCAAAATAAAAATAATTTTTGAACCCTGATAATATTCTTTTCTGTCATGAAAGGTGTGATATCTATCTCATAAGTCCATCCCCTTTAAAAAAAAAAAAAAATTTGCGCAAAGCGAATTTTTTAGTGAGTCTGTAGCAATTAGTGAAGGAAGGATCTAACCTACATCACTCCATAATGTTAAATGATCAATAGGAGTTAGTGCTTAGCATAAAATATAATTAATGTAACTCCTTCGAGTCTTCACAGACTCCATCACTCTCGCAACGTCAATAACATGATTCATAACTCTTCCTTTGTTATTGTAAATGCTTGTCACTCCCGGTATATTGTCAAATGTTCTAACCTTCAGGACATATGTGATACAAAGAATAAAAGTCACAGTACCGTCTCTGGAGTAATTCACCGTAAAAATCCCCACTTGGAGAGGACCCTTATGAATGTTTTGGCTCGTCCAGGACCACTGTCAAGTCACAGTAGGGGCGAGAAAAGTAGAGAAGGGCAAAAGACCGTAACGGTAGGGAGGTTGGGGAATTAGTTTCACACTTGATATAACATATATTTAATTTCAGCGCTTCATCAGCTCCGTCGTCTCACCATATCTCACAAACTTGACGTCTCGTTTGACTTCAAGTGAGACTTAATTCCGTCGATTTAAACCAGAGCATTTATAACCCAGGAGTGATAATTTACTTTCATTAGTAACATTGAACGGTTCGACTTCGGCTCCTGAACAAGTCATCAAAAAAAAAATTATTGTCCAGCTTTTTGAATTTTATTTTAAATATCTTAATATATCAATTACTTTGAACACGACGTTTGAAACTAAGCGAGATACCTCAAACCAGGTTCCTATTTACTACAAGGTGAACAGAAGCGAAAAGTGTAATGAGATTTGCCCACTTGTCTTGCCCTACTAGGAAATCGAACCCGGATCCTTTCAGTTTGTGATGCAAGTTTAGAAATAAGACACTTGTGCAGTATTGTGTGTGTACGATGCATCCGGCATTGTGTTCAGATCATGAACACAAAAATTAAAGATACAAAACACAGCAAGAGAGGAAGTAACACGAAGAACTGTAAAAAACATTACCATGATGTGTGTGGGAAGGTCGGAGGTCTGAGGCAGACTGCATCATCAGCTGGAACTCCACGTCATTTTATACCCATTTCTTCGCTTGACGACTCACAAAAGAATCAATGCGATTTAGCCAATTTGTGATGAAACCAAATTATGAAATGGTGAGAAAGATTACTGAAAAGGCTTCATTTACGATTCGAAATATTTCTTTTATTGACTTTGTTTTGCTTTTATAACTTAAAGAAAAATTCAGAAAAAAATCTCAGCTACTATAATGCACAAATATTCTTGCCTTAAAATTAATAAATACAGATCGATGAAAAGTGAAAAAAAAAACAGACAAATGAAGCACAGGCTAAATGAGATTTGTACATTTCGGCCTCAGTAGTACTGATGAAGGTATGTGAATGGAACTGAAATTTTCAGATGTCTTTCATCCCGGATTTCATTTTTCTGTCCAGGTTATATTTGACTTTTCATGCATAGATATGTTGATGTAAGAATCACCACAGTGAATTTCATATTAGCTGAAGAAAATCCATCCATGTGAATGTGAAAATACCGAAAAAACAGAATTAAGCCATTAACTGATGATTCCAGTTCTGTACTCATAACTGATGACTCCATTTTTTTACCCAGAACTGATGACTCCAGTTCTGTATCTGTAATTGATAACGTTAATCATACATCTTCACCTTATGACCCCAGTCCAGTACTTGTAACTGCGACCCCATCATAGGGCCACAACACTGAACGAGCTTCGTTATGATGAGAATGACTCACGAAATCGTTCTGGGGTTTTATGACTCTCTGATCGTGGGTTCTACCCCCCAACTACAGACATCCCAGACTGCAGGCATCAAAATCGAGGATGCTTGCATCTTCGATTTTGATTGTAGGTTGGTGTTGATGGCTAGAAGTAGACCTTTCACGACGCTAGGGTCGAGGCACAAAATAGGGAGTGGCCGAACTTAAAACCAGGTTCTTGCTGGAGTTTTAAGAAGAGCTTCACCATCGTTGCAGTGAAGATACCACAAGTGTATCACTAGCAGTAGCTAACAGCTACACTTTTATAAAACAAATCAGTAGATACCAGTGCCTACTGGAGCCAAAGACATTCCCGAATGCTTGACAGCAATTATCTGCAGCCTATTCGAAGGGTAGGAGTCACTGGTACTCAGCTTTAGGGCCACTAACACTACTCCCCACTTCTTCATTTTCGAAACTCCTTCGAAATGCCACTAAAAAGACCATCATCGGACTTATATCCGTATCAAGACACCGTTTTCTTGCGAAAAAATATTCACACATGAGTTATAGACGTTAAATAAAAGTTGTTGTTGCCGTGGCCTAATCCAGGACCATCTAGGGCCTAGGCCATCACTTTCACGTATGTCCTTAGACAACTCGGATTTTTCGCTTCCCGGTTTTAGCGTCGACACCAATGAATGAGTCATATTATATAGACCCGTGACCGATGATTTTTCCCGACAAATGATCTATGTTTTGATGAAAAGTGACTTCTATTTTGTTTTCTCCCATGAGGATTAGTTTATGGCACTCTGAGATATACACACACCTCTCGGTGTAATATCCTTCAGCAGAATACAACGAACGACCATTATTCCGTGTCCATTTCGTAATACTAAATGAGTGTCAGTTTGACGCCGTTCCCCAGCACAGCTACGCACAACGCAGGCGTTGCAAATTACGTGCGACTCTTGAACGTAAAAAAAAAAAAAAACAAGAAAAAAACGACCGGCCACGTGTAACGAAGTACCAATTGACTGCAGTTCGTCCAACCTTTAAACTTGTAGCTGGATCTTAACTTAAAGGATGTAAACAGAAGAAAAAATGAACACTGCATTATAGGCTTCCTGGTCCGTACTTGGCAGATTCAATGCACTCTCAATTATACGAAAATCGTAAATGATCGCGAAGAGCACTTTGTTTTTAATTGCTTTCATTGTGATTTGTGAATGACTCGTTCTCTAACATTTGATACTAACGTATTTATTAAATTAGAATGAATCGTTGACTAGGTTTATTATTATTATTATTATTATTATTATTATTATTATTATTATTATTATTATTATTATTATTATTATATTCAGAGGAAAACACTAAATCCGCAAGTGTAATACGACTTTGATGGTATAGAAGAAAACTGGGTATCATTCGTGTAAGGGAAGGCAACCTCTATTTCTTAGAAATGTTTTTATATATAATTTGGTGAGCTTGATAATGACTGGTTTATGGCATTATCTGTAGCTAAGGCCACATACAATATTATTATTATTATAATCAAGGGGAAGCGCTAAATCAGTAGGATTATACAGAGCCTGTGGGGGAGGGGGGGATGTTGAAGGTATTCAGGGTTAATTCAGGGAACTGGAGCATAGATCCAATTCCCTAGATCAAGAGCCCCTCACCAGCGTCAAGGAACCTTCCTTGAGGAGCCACATACAATATATACTGTTTATCTAGAAACATGAAAGTGAGGTCAGACTTAGATCTAGATACATCAATTACTACTTCGTAATAAGTATCATTCAGGAAACTAAACCTGGAAGATATTAACAATTCTTGATTGATTGCCTATTATTAGAGATTAATGAATAGTAGATAAATGAGATGTAACAGAAATTGGAGAAAGCGAGATTAATAAAATGTTGAGAGTATGAAACAGAAAGAAGAATCGAGTTGTTATTAACAAATATCACCCGGAAAACCATGTAAAAAATAATTTTGAGAAATTAATATGCTCCACTAGGAAACTGCAAAGATATACGAATGGAGAAATTTTATAAAAATATGTGGAATATGCAGCAATTGCATGGTGCCCACTCATGAAAAAGAAATTGATATGCTAGAAGCCTAGAGTTACAAAATTGCTACCACAGCTGAAACATGAGTTACGGTGAAGAGTTATTTACATAACAGATGCTCAAGATGGCTGACAAGAGGAAAAGAAGAGATATGATATTCATATATAAGGTTATAAAAGGACATGATAGATCAAAAAAAGCTTTCTTAATAATTACAATAGGAACAAGAAGAAGCTTCAGGTGTAAATTTTCACATAGTGGTAGATCACTGAGATTAATTAAAAGAGAAAATACTAAGGGCTACAAAAAATAGTAATGATGGGACACCATGAGCCAAACCTGTAATTACACACATACACACACACACACACACACACACACACACACAGTCAGGAAGTGGAATAGTTTGGGGCCAGGAGCTATGAATCGACCCCTGCAACCACAACTAGGTGAGTACACACCACAAAAATCACACGTTTAAAAAAATTACTTCTCGTAATTCCTCATCTGACTTTATTCGAATATTTTCTTAAATAATAACGAAATGTCATATAGATGAAGTGTAAATAAGTGGGCAGGAGAATTCACAAGATGTAAAGAAAATCTAATACTAAAAAAAAGCCATCATGATGCTCGGATCATCTTAAACCTCACTACTGAACATCACACAGGTTCAAGAGCTTATTAAAGACAGGTGAGCATTTTATTTCTCAGTTTAACGTAGTTGAATGTAGTTATCTCCCTTCGCTAAGAGACTTGTTCAGTAAAGCTTAAATATTTGTTTATTAGGGGCCACCTGAGGAAATTAAAACAAGACTGCATTTGTTATATTTTGTGTTATTGACAGTGTAGTTGTTGTTCATGTTTTCATTTCTTTTGTTTTTTGTTGCTGATGAGGTTTTATTATTATTATTAGTGGAAGTAGTATAGAAAGTAGTAGCAGTCGTAGTAGTAGTAGTGGTTGTAATAGTAGTGTAGAAATAGTAGCAGTAGTAGTAATAATAATAGCAGCAGTGGATGTAGAAGTCCTATAAGTAGCTGCTATAGTAAAAACAGTAGTAGATGTAGATTACAAGAATTAATATTATAATACTCCTTTTTTTTTTTGTCAGATTTCTTCACTTGTTTTGTAAATTAATGACAGTCAATGAACACCTGTTGTCATGTTGCAATGATTGATAGGCTAACACGCAACTTAAAAATCAAGGGATTTCCGTGCTAGAAACACGGTAGACCCTGTCGGTCAGTGTGTGAGGGTGAAGAATGGGAGGAAATCAGGTCTGAAGCCTTGGAAAAAGATCCAAATTATTATTATTATTATTATTATTATTATCATAATCATGGGAGAGCGCTAAACCCATAGGATTATACGGCGAATGTGGGAGGGGGGTATGGAAGGCATTGAGGCTCATTTCAGGGAACTGGAGCACAGGTCCAATTCTCTAGATCAAGAGCCCCCCCACCAGCGTCAAGGAACCTCCCTTGAGGGGCGAAAGATACAAACCTTGTTATCAAAAGTCCTTCCCCATCTCCAAGAGGACGGGGAGTGTAGCTGGGTATCTAAATATTGCTCGTGTCTTATTTTCGTTATTGTATAACATAAATAACAAGTCTTACAGACCTTTGCAATCACAGACTAGGAGTGGCAGCATCCTAACCATGAAAATATATCACCTAACACCTGATTATGACTGGCAATATTGCATTCTGAAGTGACAGAAGTTCCGCTTCAGAAATATGTTTTCTAATACGGATCAGATTTTTTGTAGTGGCGATCTGGTACTGTCAAGCGTATTCTTTTTTATTTCTTGTTTTCACCAACAGAAATGTGTTACGTAAATTTCCAGCTTAATGTGTACGTTCATGTCATTTTTTGTTGCCTATCTACCTGTTGATATTATTTAAAGTTAAAAGAGCTTATTTTTGTTTGTGGTTTCCTGTGTTCAACATTGAGTTTGTCCCTCAAAATTTAATTTCCTATTATTGTAGCACATGACTCACGAAATCGTAATGACACGATTGCAAACAAACCATACCACTGGCGGGGTTAGAACCCGCTAACAGTCTCAAAACTTGAGCTAGAGTTCGTTACTGCCACGCTAGCTGGAGATTCGTCTGTAAAAACTTGTATTTGTGGTCACAGTGGTGCCTATGCTAACCTTCCTATGGTGTATCAATATACGTACCTAGTTGGTTGAACCTTTTTGTGGCGAGCTGGCCCAGTGGCTAACGCGTCGGTCTGGAGTTTTGAGACTGATCGCGGGTTCTAACCCCACCCGTGGTATGGTTTTCTTTTTATTGTAACACATACTATCTTCTGGATCCCATTCTAGCAATCTGCTACTCAGAAGAAATATAACCAGTGTCACATCTCTCTTCCTCCTGTCTACCAACAGGGACATTTGTGAATGCAGTGTGTCGTTGTGAGTGTTTATAAGTCTGAGTTTATCTGAAAGTCTGGGTCAATATGATTCATAGGAGTTTACAGTAGTTAATAATAATAATAATAATAATAATAATAATAATAATAATAATAATAATAATAATAATAATAATAATTTTTATTAACATGTCAATATTATTGGTGTCCATGGGCAAGCTTCGCCAAAAGTATATTTTTATTCTCATAAACGCTTGTCAGTGCCAGGAGTGACAGCTCAACAATGCCTCAGTGACTTGAGAGCGAATCAACTATGTTTTTTTTAATAGGCTGGACAGTATATTTAAAAAATACTGCTTTTCTTGGACGCGAGAGAAAGAGCCATTAATTCCACGTTATAGTCCGTTGATCTGCATAAAATTTCCAAGAAACGTGACCAAAGATTTTTTTAAGTATACTGATTACTTTAAGGATTTTTTAAGTATACGGATTTTTTTTATGAATAACGATATAATATTTTGAAGCCATGCGATTCTTTGGGTGTTGATGTAGAGCAATACGTTGTAATGCGGAATTAAGAACTCCAGCACAGTGTAAGGAATTTTTATTACGTTCTTTATCAATAAAATTTAATAGATGAATCTAATGCTTGACTGTAAAGTGCATTATGTATTACTGTCGACTATGGAGATATTACTCCCGACCAGTGAGATATTACTCCCGACCAGTGAGATATTACTCCCGACCAGTGAGATATTACTCCCGATCAGTGAGATATTACTCCCGACCAATGAGATATTACTCCCAGCCATGGAGGTGGTATTCCCGATCATGGAGATATTACTCCCGACCAATGAGATATTACTCCCGACCAGTGAGATATTACTCCCGACCAATGAGATATTACTCCCAGCCATGGAGGTGGTATTCCCGATCATGGAGATATTACTCCCGACAAGTGAGATATTACTCCTGATATTGGAGATATTACTCCCGACCATGGAGATATTACTCCCAGCCATGGAGGTGGTATTCCCGATCATGGAGATATTACTCCCGACAAGTGAGATATTACTCCTGATATTGGAGATATTACTCCCGACCATGGAGATATCGCTCCCGACCATGGAGATATTACTCTCGACCATGGAGATATTACTCTCGACCATGGAGATATTACTCCTGATCATGGAGATATTACTCCCGTCCATACAGATATTACTACCGATCATGGAAATAGTACTCCCGTCCATACAGATATTACTACCGATCATGGAAATAGTACTCCCGACCATGGAGATATTGCTCCCGACTATGGAGATATTATTCCCGACCATGGGGATATTATCATGGAGATATTACTCCCGACCATGGGGATATTATCATTGAGATATTACTCCCGACCATGGGGATATTATCATGGAGATATTACTCCCGACCATGGGGATATTATCATGGAGATATTACTCCCGACCATGGGGATATTATCATGGAGATATTACTCCCGACAATGGGGATATTATTATGGAGATATTACTCCCGACCATAGGGATATTACTCCCAACAACAGAAATATTACTCAGCAGCATGAAAACATGAAAAAAATGAGATATTTCTCCCCGACAAAGATTCCCTACCAAATCCATTCATAAAAATCGATTTATGATTAAAAATTCATGATTGCCCTTAAAAATTATTTTGTATAGGCTTGTACAATATTTTTAAAATTATGGGGAAGAGCCAAACACGTAGTCGTACAGAGTAAATTTATTAAAAAAAAAAAGTGAAGTGCTGAATAAAAATTCTTAGTATCCTAGCTGGAACAATTCGCCAAAAAGGTGCACAGACGCGAGGGACATTATGGCGACGTTTCGGTACAGGGCGGACCGAAATGTCATCCTAACGTTCCTCTCATAAGTGTCTTGGAGACCAAAGTTTCTCAAGTCAGAGGCTTGCTAAACCTTGCTTTCAAAGCCTGGTTTTCCGTAATGGTCTTTACCCTTGGTCTCCAAGAATGATCTTCATCCTTGGTCTCTCCAATCTTGATCTTCATTCTTAGTCTCCTTGGTCTCCAAGCGAAGCGTAGTCTACATATGTACAAATTTATCGTATTTTTCTTAAATATTTGGTCGGTATTTTATGCCTTTTACGCCATTGTTTATGTTTATGCAGATAATTATCTCTAATTATTACACTGTGAAGTATTTTGTAACAATGAGATCCGTCTGGATACCCAACATAATGTTTAACACCAACACCTTTCACTTTATCTGCCTCATTTATTTTCACGAAAACTGTATTGCACTGTAGTTGCCTTACGAGGTTTAAAGCCTATCGACTACACTAGGGTCAATAAGGCTACATATCAGAAGTGCACTGAAAGTTTTCTTTAATACCTAAAATGGGGACTAAAATTAACTCTCAGGATGAATACATTTAGGCTGAAAAATATACACCCGACGGTGTATATACTCGGCTATATGTGCTCCTTGGTGTATATGGATAGATATACACTTCTTAGTGCTTGTATTGGGAATACCCATGCATACCTGAGGTTAGTTGACTGTTGTGGGTTGCATCCTGCTACGTAACAGTATACCTTAAGACAGCGCTAGGCTCTAAAATAAGTTGATAAGATACCAACTCTTAGCCTGTGAAAGTGATGTGTAAAAAAAGTGAAAATAAAATATGCATATATAGGCTTTATTTTTATTTTATATTTTGAAGTAAGTACAGAGACTGAATTATTATTATAATCATGGGGGAGCGTTAAACCCGTAAGATTATACAGCGCATGTAGGAGGGGGATGGAAGGTATTCAGGCTCAATTCAGGGAACTGGAGTACAGATCCAATTCCCTAGATCAAGAGCCCCTCGCCAGCGTCAAGGAACCTCCCTTGAGGGGACAGAGACTGAAAAAGAAATCATTAAGTCGCATTTCAGATGGTAAATATACACCTTTTCTCACTAAAGCTTCCCGGTCTTTCATAATTTGGTTTCATCACAAATTGGCTAAATCGCACTGATTTCTTTGTGTGGCGTCAAGCGAAGAAATGAGTATAAAACGACGTTGATTCGTAGGTGACGATGCAGTCTGCCTCAGACCTCCACCCATCCCACACACACCATGGTAATGTTCAGTTCTTCTTGCTACTTCCTCTCTTACCGATTATTTTGTGAATCATTATTCCTCCGGGATGCTAGCCGCATCACAGAGTGCAGACGGCTCATATCCGAAATAACACGGGTTTGTTTCCGGGGGATGGAGGAAAATGAACGCGGACAATTTTTTACTGTTGTTGGCCGGAATATCAGTCATTTTCCACGATAATCAAATTGATTGTAGGGAGAAAAAGTCACAGTCCCACGGCTGAAAACAGTCACATATCTAAACACTAGAATTTGAGATTGAAAAACTTTTCTCTCCACTTTTGACTGTTATCGAGGGAAAAAATGAGATCAGATCAGCGAGAGGAGAAAAAAATGCAGAGGTGATAAAACATTAGACGGAAGATTAGGTCAAGTCCCATGTGTTCTGAAATTAAAGCATTTGACAGTGTACCTTGAGAAGCAAATGTCTATAGAAATAAAGCTTGGACTAAGGTTTGAAGAATATATTACATTATTTATTCCTTAGTATAAGAAGCACTAAATCTGTGTGGGGGTCGACGCAAGATGCAATTGGAAGCACGATCCTGCATCAGATAATAATGATTCACACTATACTTATCTACTTCGCAAAAAGATGACCAGCATATGGGAGGATAAAATCCCTGAACATCACAGGAGAAAAACCTTTGCTATCATTAGCTTGATTGAATCATTCGTATTTTGAAACTCTCGGTCGGGAAGCTGGCCAGAGTTACCAATGTGTTGGAAAAGGCAGGAGTACCAGGAAATAAAGTATAGGTGGTAGGTGAAATATTGTACCAGACTATTAGGAAGTGTAATTTAAAATTTAATGTAACAGCTTCTAACCACCTGAACAGCCTCGCCGACCTGGCTGGTGGGTTAATTGGGTTTAAAGCCTATCAACTACTCAAAGGATCAATAAGGATGCAGGTAACCAGTTCACCACCAGTCAAAAATAGATTAATAATACAAAAAAATAGTGATTAAAGTAAACTGCCGGTGTATACACACCATGAGACATATCTCGCATTGCATATATCCAGTCTGGGCTTTCACTGCGTTGGTTCTACTGACAATGAGTACTGGTACTGTGGTAGTAATTTATTCGTAAGAAAATGGGAAACAAAAATTCCTGACGGGTTTTAGTCAACTGATTAACCATAACTGGATAAGCATCTCCCGTCCTACCTGAGCTAGCTTTTACACCTCTAAAAAAAGTGGAGTCCTGCCTAGTAGTGTCTTCACATGTGTTCTGGTGTGTGATATCTGTTAATATTTATGCGTGTACGGGAAACTATTGCCATTTGTATTGAAGGAGACATGTGTATTGTTTAAGGCCTTTGTATGACTAAAATTTCTTTATATATATATATATATATATATATATATATATATATATATATATATATATATATATATATATATATATATATATAATTTTTAATTTCAGAAGTTGCTGTTGTCCCTTCTGGGTGTGGCTCTTCTGGCCTCCATGATCCAGGCTGGTGGATACGGAGGTGGTGGAGGTGGACACGGAGGTGGTGGAGGTGGACACGGAGGTGGAGGCTACGGAGGTGGACACGGAGGTGGAGGCTACGGAGGTGGACACGGAGGTGGAGGGCACGGTGGAGGTGGCTACGGAGGAGGTGGCTATGGGGGTGGAGGACATGGAGGAGGTGGCTACGGAGGAGGTGGCTATGGGGGTGGAGGACATGGAGGAGGTGGTGGCTACGGGGGAGTCGGTGGAACATCAAACAATAACTTCAACCTAGCAGGCCCGAAAGGCGGTGGCGGTGGCGGCTATGGAGGCGGTGGTCATGGCGGTGGTGGCTATGGCGGTGGCGGCTATGGAGGCGGTGGTCATGGTGGTGGTGGCTATGGCGGTGGCGGCTATGGAGGCGGTGGCCATGGCGGTGGCGGCTATGGAGGCGGTGGCCATGGCGGTGGCGGCTATGGAGGCGGTGGCCATGGCGGTGGCGGCTATGGAGGCGGTGGCCATGGCGGAGGTGGCGTCTATGGTAAAGGCGGCCACGGCGGTGGCGGCTATGGCGGCGGCTATGGATACGGGAAGTAATCAACGATATACACCGATGGATGTTCCACACAAACCAGAAAGAAACATCAACTTCCTGTCAAAAAACATTGACACACTGTAAAGGAACTAACATTTTTTTCATAAATAAAGACTGAAAAGATCAATTATTTTCTATTTCTTTATTCCACAATTACATAAGTTCGAAAAAAGTAACATTTGAAAAAGAATTCTCAATGAAAAGAAAAATAACAGGAATGGTAACGAAGTCCGCAAATTTTTTGATAGACAATTTTTTTTAGGGGGGGTAAAAAAAAAGTATCGTTAATTAAACTGGGTTGAGAAAAGAGAACGGAACACAAATGGTACGTAAATGTAAACAAACTGGATGCAAGAGTTACCCTTATTAACCACAACGTTTCGCTATAAAAAAAGAAAATCTTTATGGAATCACTGCTTTCACGGCTGTTTCAGTGATACTATTCAGTCGTGGAGAGAATTAAAATAATTGGAAAACAGCATATAACACACTTCACTTCTTAGAGAATTCTTATCAAAAATTTAATGTTATTTCGAGCCTAGTGTACATATGCCATTCGTAAGCACACAGGTATATTTTACATGACATTCAAAAAATTGGTTAAAATTAAGAAAACAAAGAACCACAATACCCAATAATGTTACTGTCATTGGGTATTGTGGTTCCTTATTATCGTAATTTAAAAATTTTGACTCATAAAAATACCCGAGTGCCTACGAAACGGCATATGTACACTAATTTTCCGTCATCTGTTTTCTAATCTACACGATGCTTGTGGTAGCTACAATTCACAATGAAACACAAAGTTGTTTTATGTTTGAAGAATATCTTATAACAGCAGAGGGACATCCACTTCTAATTTAGCATGTAAATGCCTTTTTTTTTTTCTACATTAGCATTTAGATATTTTTTTTTAATGACGTACAGAAAGTTTACAAAATAAACTAAGTTGAAGTGCTTCCAGTATATCCAACTTCGAAAACTTGAAACTTAAATTTAATACGTTACGTGACTACAATTATTGCTTTGATACCGAATATATAGAATTTAAGAATTATAAAATGCTTTTTCATTGCAAAATATATAACTGGGCCTAATGATATTAACTCTTTAATTAAGTTGCTTACTTTGAAATAACTATGGGTTACCTATTTTTTTGTGTGTCAATTGCTGTAGGCTTAGTGACTACCTTTAAACAAAAACATTTGTTTGTAGATGAATGGTTCAGAGAACCGACATGTTGATAAATTAGACACATGTGCAAGTCTTGGGTATCTTTATTGAGGAAACGTTTCGCCACACAGTGGCTTCATCAGTCCATACATAGGAGAAACTTGAAGAACAGGAGGAGAATGAGGTAATCAGTCCCTCAACCTTGAGTCGATGTGTTCAGTCCATCAATCATGGACTGATGAAGCCACTGTGTGGCGAAACGTTTCCTCAATAAAGATACCCAAGAGTTGCACATGTGTCTAATTTATCAAAAACATTTGTTTTGATTTCAGCAACGAATCCCGAGGATAATGATTAAATATTCAAGAAAACATTGTTAATTATGAAGTGTAATGCATTTTTTATGAAGATGTCTAGTCTTTCCCAACTCTTATAAAAATATGTTTTTGCAAGATCTACAGAGGTAACTAACAATACTGCAACCAGCTATGAATCGAATCCGGGACATTTAGCCCGGCCCCTGTGAACCAAGCTAACCTCCCGAGACGCCTTAACCCACCTAACCACCATACTATAAATTTCAGGCAGCCAGTGAGTACATTGAATCTGCAACTCCTGTCGTTTCCCCGGCCACAATTGTCCTCGCTTCAGGAGTGGCAGAGCCAGTGTACTCACTGGGTCTGATATTAGTAGCATGGTGGTCAAATGGGTTAAGACGTCGGAAGGCTGACTTGATCTCCAGGGGGCGATCTTAAAAATGCAAAACACACCACGGGGGATGAAAATCTTCCGCTCAAGATCTTTCACACGTCTCCCTGCGTCATCAGGATATATGTGCTACTAGGTCAGGTGCCATGCTCCTTCCTTAAGTGAATGTGACCTGGCCTGACTAGGTTAGGGCATTGGCTTAAGCCGGTAGGAGACTCGAACCTACAAACCTTGGAACATGGAACGCAGTACTCTACCACCGTACCACACTGTTGGTGTTTGTGAATATTTCTCCTGTTTTGCGAATTCTAAACATCCTAAAAATCTCTCGTTGGTCGATGCATGCAGGGGATGAGATGAAAAGCTGAAAGCCACCTGCCTGAAAGGTGGCTGCCTTGGACCAAAACGTCTTGCGTTAGCTGGGCACCAAGCTATTGGACGAGTATGGTACAGTGTTAGAGCACTGCGTTCCTTGTTCCGAGGTTCGTAGTTTCGAGTCTCCTTCGACCTGAGATTAGTGTTTGTGAATATTTCGCCTGTGTGTACTCACCTATTTGTACTCACCTATTTGTGGTTGCAGGGGTCGAGTCCTAGCTCCTGGCCCCGCCTCTTCACCGGTTGCTACTAGACCCTCTCTCTCCCCGCTCCATGAGCTTTATCAAACCTCGTCTTAAAACTGTGTATGGTTCCTGCCTCCACTACGTCATTTTCTAGGCTATTCCACTGCCTTACAACTCTATGACTGAAGAAATACTTCCTACTATCTCTCTGACTCATTTGTGTCTTCAACTTCCAATTGTGGCCTCTTGTTTCTGTGTCCCCTCCCTGGAACATCCTGTCCTTGTCCACCTTGTCTATTCCACGCAGTATTTTATATGTCGTTATCATGTCTCCCCTGACCCTCCTGTCCTCCAGTGTCGTCAGGCCGATTTCCCTTAATCTTTCTTCATAGGACATTCCCCTTAGCTCTGGAACTAACCTTGTTGCAAACCTTTGTACTTTCTCTAGTTTCTTGACGTGCTTTATCAAGTGCGGGTTCCAAACAGGTGCTGCATACTCCAGTATGGGCCTGACATACACGGTGTACAGTGTCTTGAATGATTCCTTACTAAGGTGTCGGAATGCTGTTCTCAGGTTTGCCAGGCGCCCATATGCTGCAGCAGTTATCTGATTGATGTGTGCTTCCGGAGACATGCTCGGTGTTATACTCACCCCAAGATCTTTCTCCTTGAGTGAGGTTTGCAGTCTTTGGCCACCTAGCCTATACTCTGTCTGTGGTCTTCTGTGCCCTTCCCCTATCTTCATGACTTTGCATTTGGCAGGATTAAATTCGAGAAGCCATTTGCTGGACCAGGTGTCCAGTCTGTCCAGGTCTCTTTGAAGTCCTGCCTGGTCCTCATCAGATTTAATTCTCCTCATTAACTTCACATCATCTGCAAACAGGGACACTTCTGAGTCTAACCCTTCCGTCATGTCGTTCACATATACCAAAAATAGCACTGGTCCTAGGACCGACCCCTGTGGGACCCCGCTCGTCACAGGTGCCCACTGTGATACATCATTACGTACCATGACTCGTTGTTGCCTCCCTGTCAGGTATTCTCTGATCCATTGCAGTGCCCTTCCTGTTATATGCGCCTGATGCTCTAGCTTCTGCACTAATCTCTTGTGAGGAACTGTGTCAAAGGCCTTCTTGCAGTCCAAGAAGATGCAATCAACCCACCCCTCTCTCTCTTGTCTTACTTCTGTTATTTTATCATAAAACTCCAGAAGGTTTGTGACACAGGATTTGCCTTCCGTGAATCCGTGCTGGTTGGCATTTATACTCCTGTTCCGTTCCAGGTGCTCCACCACTCTCCTCCTGATAATCTTCTCCATAATTTTGCATACTATACACGTCAATGACACAGGTCTATAGTTTAGTGCCTCTTTTCTGTCTCCTTTTTTGAAAATGGGAACTACATTTGCTGTCTTCCATACCTCAGGTAGTTGCCCAGTTTCCAGGGATGTGTTGAAGATTGTGGTAAGTGGTACGCACAACATATCTGCTCCCTCTCTAAGGACCCATGGAGAGATGTTGTCCGGTCCCATTGCCTTTTGTGTATGTGTGTGTGTGTGTGTGTGTGGTGCCAAATAGGTAAAGCTTTCTATATATAAAGTTACAGTAAAACATAAATAAATATATTCTATCTAACACTGTTACGATAACTGTCCTAACCAACTTACTAACAAATTTCGTGGCAAACGCTCTTGCTTCACACAGCAACGGCCTGGGTTCGATTCCAAGCCAGAGTAGAAACATTGGGCGTGTTTCTTTACAGCTGTTGTCTATGTTCCCCATCAGTAAAATGGGTACCTGGGTGTTAGTCGACTGGTGTGGGTCGCATCCTGGAACACTGACCTAATTTGCCCGAAAAGCTGAGTATGACAAGGGGCTTTCTATATAGTAGTATGTCATTGTTGTCAGCTAGGCCTGTATATCATGTGCATGTACTTGTAGTAAATATATTATTATAATTATTATTATTATTATTATTATTATTATTATTGTATTTTTTTATATTTTATTTAAAAACGCAATACACAATTATACATGTAGACAATGTAAACAATGAAACGTAACCATTATATATAACAACAAAAAGCTCCACATTCCCTACCTTAGCACTAAACTTATACTTAAGAAAACACACGTTCAACTAAAAAGTTTGATACCCCCCCAAAAAAAAAAACCCAACCATCACATATAGTAAACTAAAGACAGCCCACATCTTCAAATACAGGTGGGTTTATTACATCCAAAATTACAGCCATAAACACAATATGCAAAATAACCCAAAGAATGTCACAGGTATTTACATTTTACATAAAACTGTATGTACGAAGACATTCTCAATTATCCAAAAATTCTTTACACACTTATTATTGTTGTATATTAAACTTCATATACAAATACATAATATATAACACCTCAAAAAATTACGAAACAAATAAAGGTTAGAAAATAATCTCCACACCTCACCACAGAAAAAACTAAACACAGTATAATATAACAAATGATTCGTTCCACTCCCATACACTACATCATCCCACAAGCGAACAAACACTACATCATCCCACAAGCGAACAAACACTACATCATCCCACAAGCGAACAAACACTACATCATCCCACAAGCGAACAAACACTACATCATCCCACAAGCGAACAAACACTACATCATCCCACAAGCGAACAAACACTACATCATCCCACAAGCGAACAAACACTACATCATCCCACAAGCGAACAAACACTACATCATCCCACAAGCGAACAAACACTACATCATCCTACAAGCGAACTTACACAATCACGTATATTTAGTAATATTTTTCAAATATAATTTCCATTTTTAAGTAACAAACTTCTACCATATAATAAAATATACATAGTCATTACTATTAAACATTAGCTTAAACAAGTACTATATTCTTATTCTACAGACCGCAGCATTTCTTGCATCACCATCCTAACATTATTATTGTGTTATAAGAACTGTAAATGTCATCGAGTTGTTCATATGAAGCCTCAGTCTTGCTAGGCACAAGGATTGAGACATGATAAGGTCGAGCCTCTGAAGTGTTGAAATAAGGGCCAAAATCAAAAGATAAAAAAGTTATCTACGAAGTAACAATGATCTCTGGTTGCAGAGGAAGATGGTGTAGTTAAGGAATTACCAGGACAGACTTACCTATATATTCTGAGATGCGGTTTTCATAGTTTATTGAGGTTTAGTGATCTAAGATCACAATGCAAAGGATCAATGCATTTAAAAATAAAATGATCCATATTATACGTTGATTAGAGAATACAAATAAAGCGTTAATCTTTGGAAAGGAGTGTTTTGTTAAAATACGTAGTTCCTTACGCATCCTAAAGCTCAGATGGGAACTACATTTGCTGTCTTCCATACCTCAGGTAGTTGCCCAGTTTCCAGGGATGTGTTGAAGATTGTGGTAAGTGGTACGCACAACATATCTGCTCCCTCTCTAAGGACCCATGGAGAGATGTTGTCCGGTCCCATTGCCTTTTGTGTATGTGTGTGTGTGTGTGTGTGTGGTGCCAAATAGGTAAAGCTTTCTATATATAAAGTTACAGTAAAACATAAATAAATATATTCTATCTAACACTGTTACGATAACTGTCCTAACCAACTTACTAACAAATTTCGTGGCAAACGCTCTTGCTTCACACAGCAACGGCCTGGGTTCGATTCCAAGCCAGAGTAGAAACATTGGGCGTGTTTCTTTACAGCTGTTGTCTATGTTCCCCATCAGTAAAATGGGTACCTGGGTGTTAGTCGACTGGTGTGGGTCGCATCCTGGAACACTGACCTAATTTGCCCGAAAAGCTGAGTATGACAAGGGGCTTTCTATATAGTAGTATGTCATTGTTGTCAGCTAGGCCTGTATATCATGTGCATGTACTTGTAGTAAATATATTATTAAAATTATTATTATTATTATTATTATTATTATTATTATTATTATTGTATTTTTTTATATTTTATTTAAAAACGCAATACACAATTATACATGTAGACAATGTAAACAATGAAACGTAACCATTATATATAACAACAAAAAGCTCCACATTCCCTACCTTAGCACTAAACTTATACTTAAGAAAACACACGTTCAACTAAAAAGTTTGATACCCCCCCAAAAAAAAAACCCAACCATCACATATAGTAAACTAAAGACAGCCCACATCTTCAAATACAGGTGGGTTTATTACATCCAAAATTACAGCCATAAACACAATATGCAAAATAACCCAAAGAATGTCACAGGTATTTACATTTTACATAAAACTGTATGTACGAAGACATTCTCAATTATCCAAAAATTCTTTACACACTTATTATTGTTGTATATTAAACTTCATATACAAATACATAATATATAACACCTCAAAAAATTACGAAACAAATAAAGGTTAGAAAATAATCTCCACACCTCACCACAGAAAAAACTAAACACAGTATAATATAACAAATGATTCGTTCCACTCCCATACACTACATCATCCCACAAGCGAACAAACACTACATCATCCCACAAGCGAACAAACACTACATCATCCCACAAGCGAACAAACACTACATCATCCCACAAGCGAACAAACACTACATCATCCCACAAGCGAACAAACACTACATCATCCCACAAGCGAACAAACACTACATCATCCCACAAGCGAACAAACACTACATCATCCCACAAGCGAACAAACACTACATCATCCCACAAGCGAACAAACACTACATCATCCTACAAGCGAACTTACACAATCACGTATATTTAGTAATATTTTTCAAATATAATTTCCATTTTTAAGTAACAAACTTCTACCATATAATAAAATATACATAGTCATTACTATTAAACATTAGCTTAAACAAGTACTATATTCTTATTCTACAGACCGCAGCATTTCTTGCATCACCATCCTAACATTATTATTGTGTTATAAGAACTGTAAATGTCATCGAGTTGTTCATATGAAGCCTCAGTCTTGCTAGGCACAAGGATTGAGACATGATAAGGTCGAGCCTCTGAAGTGTTGAAATAAGGGCCAAAATCAAAAGATAAAAAAGTTATCTACGAAGTAACAATGATCTCTGGTTGCAGAGGAAGATGGTGTAGTTAAGGAATTACCAGGACAGACTTACCTATATATTCTGAGATGCGGTTTTCATAGTTTATTGAGGTTTAGTGATCTAAGATCACAATGCAAAGGATCAATGCATTTAAAAATAAAATGATCCATATTATACGTTGATTAGAGAATACAAATAAAGCGTTAATCTTTGGAAAGGAGTGTTTTGTTAAAATACGTAGTTCCTTACGCATCCTAAAGCTCAGATTTCATAAGGTGGCTTAATATGTAGCATTTATGGACTGTTTAGGTTACCAGAAGCCAAACTTTTCTGTTCAAAATGTTTTGAAAACACTGTAAAACGATTTACTTGGTTAAGATTTCTTTCGAATAATGTACTCATATTTGGTGGCCTCAGCATCGCACTTATAACTTCTGACCCCTAGGTCTGTAGCTGTAATGCCGGCTATGTAGCTTAACCAGTAATCACGGCCCTGTAGTTGTATCCAGTAATCCCGCCCCTGTAGTTGTATTCAGTAATCCCGGCCCTGTAGTTGTATCCAGTAATTCCGGGCCTGTAGCTGTATCCAGTAATCACGGCCCTGTAGCGTAACCAGTAATCGCGGTCCTGTAGCGTAAACAGTAATCCCGGCCCTGTAGTTGTATCCAGTAATCCCGCCCCTGTAGTTGTATTCAGTAATCCCGGCCCTGTAGTTGTATCCAGTAATTCCGGGCCTGTAGCTGTAACCAGCAATCCCGGCCCTGTAGCGTAACCAGTAATCCCGGTCCTATTGCTGAAACTGCTGACCAAAGTCCTGTACTTACAACTGCTGACCACAATTCCATACCTGTATAGCCCTGTTCTGTAAATATTGACTCGTACATTGTACCTGTAAATAATAACCCCAGTGTTTTAGCCGTGACTGATAACCTCAGTCCTGTAGCACTAATGATGAGCTTATCACTTTATCTTTGACTGATAACCTGGGAACTCATAAATGTAAATTATGTCCCCAGTCCTGTATTTATTGGAATTTCGTTTCCACCCGTTTAATAAATTCTCATTAACTTTATAGAATTAGAAGATGACTTGTTGCCATTTACAGAAGAGATATATTCATCCTTGCATCAGTACTTTTATGTATAACGATAGCCATTTTACTGTCTTTAAAGTACAGAAACAGTAAATACAGTACCAATATTACATTCCAGAGCGATAATGAACTTTTTGCATTAAACTTTCTCACCATTTCATAATTTAGTTTCATCACAAATTGGATAAATCGCATTGATTCCTTTGTGTGGCGTCAAGCGAAGACACGAGTATAAAATGATGTTGAGTCGCAGTTGACGAAGTAGTCTGCCTCAGACCTCCGCCCATCCCACACACACCATGGTAATGTTTCAGTGGTCTTCCTGCCACTACCTCTCTTATCAAGTTCCATAAACCTAATTTCGGAGTTAGTAATCCTCCACGATGCAAGCTACATTTAGCATATGCAATACAGATGGCTCACAAATGAAAGTACTTGGGCTCGATTGAAGGGTAGAAAGAGAGGTATGGGCAAGTCTATCGATGGTAAACAGGTACCTAGCTGAAAGTACATTGATAAGATAAAGACTATCCGTCCCTGATACGAAAATCCTGAATGAAAATAAGTGTCAGCTATATAAGTCAAATTATAGCTAACATTCAGAAACAAAGAAATGGAGGTTAACGTGTTATGTTTACTCCAATATGACACGACATATTTCCATGAACATAATTTTTATATTGCTGCCCTAGTGAGTGTCGGCAAATTTCGGACTTTTTCCACGATAATGAAATTAAGTGTATAGATTAAAAATGGCAGTTCCGAGACAGACAAATCCCATGCATAAAAGTTAGAATTAAGACAAAAAGGTTTCTACCCTTCCTAGACTATTATTTTGTCGCGAGAGTGTAGAACCACGATGAAAACTAGAAGATAGATTAGGACAGTAAAAGGCGAGATAGTAGAGGTGATAAAAACATATGAAAAGAGGTCACGTAATTTAGATTAGAGTATTCGACAGTATTAAGATATATTTACAGAAACATATCAGGAGCAAAGGTTCTGCTCGAGATTTTATTTAACATATGGGGTCCGTCAAGGCTGCACGAGGATTAACTTATATAATGGTTCCATAATCTCTAGGTTATAATCTCGCCTCAGTGACACTTATTAGAGTCATCGAAGCGAGCACTTTTGTTTTCTTTGAGTCTTTCGTAAATAAGCAGCCAGAGTTTGTCAGTATACTGTATATGTTTCAATCATCTCTTGTGTGTCCAAATATCTTTGTGCCCTCACAAAACAATATGAAAATCTATTCTACTATCTGTATAATCATTAGTAGATTTCCTAAATAACATCTTACACTATCAAGTTTTGCTACTTAATATGAAGTATGTCATGTTTGAGTAAATATGATAATACATTATTTTTAAATGGAAAGTTTATATAATTACTTATTCAGTCACACGAATTGGGAAAATATAAGATAAAATGTTTTACTGAGTAGAGTTACATTTAGGCTTGTATATTTTTGGGGAAGGCCTGAGAGAGAATCTTTAAAATATTGTTCTTTCTGTATTAGGAGTTATAAACATGTAGTCGTTAATTTTTAAATTAGGTGCTAAATTTAAAGACCTATCTCTAGGAGTCTGATAGCAGCAATCTATTTCGTTAACTCTTCAATATTCTATATTGTCGTTATTGTCCTGGGGGGGAAGTCAATGTTATGTGAAAAGTCCAGAGCCAGAACCATCAAGCAACCCTGGTAAACAGACTTGATTTTAATACTGATGGGTATTATAAAATCCTTAAGTTCAAACCTTCTTTGTTTTGGAGTAGATGACACATATTTCAAGTTAGTACATAATGATATAGTTGATTTCATAAGTTTTGTTCTATTGTTTGGGTAGATGCTAGTGCAAACTAGTGTTCCGGTTTTGTTTACCGATGTCGCTCGTTCAGCCGCTTCTCAGCCAAAACAGTCATTGGCGTATATTGTTAAAGGTGGTTGTGTCTGCTTAACTAGCATGATATATAATGATAGGCTAATGGAATTGAATTTAAATACACTGAAGGATAGAAAAACCAGGAGAGAAATTGATAGGGTAGACAGGAACACGCTATATGAGAGATGAGAAAGGAGAACTAGGGGACATAGCTAGAAGCTCAAGACAAATGTGCCACAGGAATGTCAGGAAGTATATCTACAGTCTCGAGGTGGTCAGGAAGTGGAATGATCTCGGTGAAGAAGTGGTGGAGAGAGGCTCCATACATAGCTTAACATGCGTGCCACTATGATAGTCACTGAAACGGGCCACAGTAGAGCAATTACTGGTGTAATGTCTAGTGGGCGTTCTCGGTGACTGTGATTCTAACTTTTGTTTTAGTGTAAGAGTTATTTACGCTTTTTTTGTATTTATTCACGATTTGTGTTTCAGAAGTTGCTGGTTTCTTTCCTGGGCGTGGCTCTACTGGCCTCCGTGATCCAGGCTGGTAGACACGGAGGTGGTGGAGGCTACGGGGGAGGTGGACACGGTGGAGGTGGTGGCTACGGAGGCGGTGGACATGGAGGAGGTGGCTATGGAGGAGGTGGCTACGGAGGAGGTGGCTACGGAGGAGGTGGCTACGGAGGAGGAGGAGGAGGAGGCTACGGAGGTGGTGGACACGGAGGAGGTGGCTACGGAGGAGGAGGCTACGGAGGTAGTGGACACGGTGGAGGAGGTTACGGAGGAGGACACGGAGGAGGTGGCCATGGTGGAAAGGGTTACGGAGGAGGGGGCTATGGAGGAGGAGGCTACGGTGGAGGAGGCTACGGTGGAGGAGGCTACGGTGGAGGCGGACATGGTGGTGGCTACGGAGGTGTCGGTGGAACATCAAACAACAACTTCAACCTAGCAGGACCCAAAGGAGGTGGAGGATACGGTCACGGCGGTGGAGGCGGTGGCGGGTACGGTGGTGGCGGGTACGGTGGTGGCGGGTACGGTGGTGGCGGGTACGGTGGTGGCGGCTACGGTGGTGGCGGCTACGGTGGTGGCGGCTACGGTGGTGGCGGCCACGGTGGTGGCGGCCACGGTGGTGGCGGCCACGGTGGTGGCGGCCACGGTGGTGGCGGCCACGGTGGTGGTGGGGGACATGGTGGCTACGGAAAATAATCTACAAATATTGATGAATACTCTTAAAACTGAACGGATTTATTGCCTTCATCTTTCTGTCAAAATTCTCAACACATAAAGAAAGAAAATAAGCTTCCATAGATTTGTAATTAAAAGACAAAAAAAAAAATATTCTATGCCTTTTTTTTGCAGTCATATCCAAAAAAGTTACAAAAATATTTAGGAGTATTCTTGATAAAAATAATAATATTCAAAATAGCAAATAAGTCAATAGTTTTGAATAACAAAATTGTTTTGACGAGAAAGGTACAACTTTTATCCATAAACAATATCGAAATAAAATAGCATTTAGGTATTTATTAATCAAATTACTAATTTTATGTATATTATGAGGGTATATTTCACAAAATATTGAAAAAATAGCATGGAAAATGGAGCACTGTTTGTGTCCAAGAGAACATGTAGGTCTGGGTCCAAGAGAACATGTAGGTCTGGGTCCTAGAGAACATGTAGGTCTGGGTCCAAGAGAACATGTAGGTCTGGGTCCAAGAGAACATGTAGGTCTGGGTCCAAGAGAACATGTAGGTCTGGGTCCTAGAGAACATGTAGGTCTGGGTCCAAGAGAACATGTAGGTCTGGGTCCAAGAGAACATGTAGGTCTGGGTCCAAGAGAACATGTAGGTCTGGGTCCTAGAGAACATGTAGGTCTGGGTCCAAGAGAACATGTAGGTCTGGGTCCAAGAGAACATCTAGGTCTGGGTCCAAGATAACATGTAGGTCTGGGTACATGAGAACATGTAGGTCTGGGTCCAAGAGAACATGTAGGTCTGGGTCCAAGAGAACATGTAGGTCTGGGTCCAAGAGAACATGTAGGTCTGGGTCCAAGAGAACATGTAGGTCTGGGTCCAAGAGAACATGTAGGTCTGGGTCCAAGAGAACATGTAGGTCTGGGTCCATGAGAACATGTAGGTCTGGGTCCAAGAGAACATGTAGGTCTGGGTCCAAGAGAACATGTAGGTCTGGGTCCAAAAGAACATGTAGGTCTGGGTCCAAGAGAACATGTAGGTCTGGGTCCAAGAGAACATGTAGGTCTGGGTCCTAGAGAACATGTAGGTCTGGGTCCAAGAGAACATGTAGGTCTGGGTCCAAGAGAACATGTAGGTCTGAGTCCAAGAGAACATGTAGGTCTGGGTCCAAGAGAACATGTAGGTCTGGGTCCTAGAGAACATGTAGGTCTGGGTCCAAGAGAACATGTAGGTCTGGGTCCAAGAGAACATGTAGGTCTGGGTCCAAGAGAACATGTAGGTCTGGGTCCAAGAGAACATGTAGGTCTGGGACCAAGAGAACATGTAGGTCTGGGTCCAAGAGAACATGTAGGTCTGGGTCCAAGAGAACATGTAGGTCTGGGTCCTAGAGAACATGTAGGTCTGGGTCCAAGAGAACATGTAGGTCTGGGTCCAAGAGAACATGTAGGTCTGGGTCCAAGAGAACATGAAGGTCTGGGTCCAAGAGAACATGTAGGTCTGGGTCCAAGAGAACATGTAGGTCTGGGTCCAAGAAAACATGTAGGTCTGGGTCCAAGAGAGCATGTAGGTCTGGGTCCTAGAGAACATGTAGGTCTGGGTCCAAGAGAACATGTAGGTCTGGGTCCAAGAGAACATGTAGGTCTGGGTCCAAGAGAGGATGTAGGCCAGGGTCCAAGAGAACATGTAGGTCTGGGTCCAAGAGAACATGTAGGTCTGGGTCCAAGAGAACATGTAGGTCTGGGTCCAAGAGAACATGTAGGTCTGGGTCCTAGAGAACATGTAGGTCTGGGTCCAAGAGAACATGTAGGTCTGGGTCCAAGAGAACATGTAGGTCTGGGTCAAAGAGAACATGTAGGTCTGGGTCAAAGAGAACATGTAGGTCTGGGTCCAAGAGAACATGTAGGTCTGGGTCCAAGAGAACATGTAGGTCTGGGTCCAAGAGAACATGTAGGTCTGGGTCCAAGAGAACATGTAGGTCTGGGTCCAAGAGAACATGTAAGTCTGGGTCCAAGAGAACATGTAGGCCTGGGTCCAAGAGAACATGTAAGTCTGGGTCCAAGAGAACATGTAGGTCTGGGTCCAAGAGAACATGTAGGCCTGGGTCCTAGAGAACATGTAGGTCTGGGTCCTAGAGAACATGTAGGTCTGGGTCCTAGAGAACATGTAGGTCTGGGTCCTAGAGAACATGTAGGTCTGGGTCCTAGAGAACATGTAGGTCTGGGTCCTAGAGAACATGTAGGTCTGGGTCCTAGAGAACATGTAGGTCTGGGTCCTAGAGAACATGTAGGTCTGGGTCCTAGAGAACATGTAGGTCTGGGTCCTAGAGAACATGTAGGTCTGGGTCCTAGAGAACATGTAGGTCTGGGTCCAAGAGAACATGTAGGTCTGGGTCCTAGAGAACATGTAGGTCTGGGTCCTAGAGAACATGTAGGTCTGGGTCCTAGAGAACATGTAAGTCTGGGTCCAAGAGAACATGTAGGTCTGGGTCCTAGAGAACATGTAGGTCTGGGTCCAAGAGAACATGTAGGTCTGGGTCCTAGAGAACATGTAGGTCTGGGTCCAAGAGAACATGTAGGTCTGGGTCCTAGAGAACATGTAGGTCTGGGTCCAAGAGAACATGTAAGTCTGGGTCCAAGAGAACATGTAGGCCTGGGTCCAAGAGAACATGTAAGTCTGGGTCCAAGAGAACATGTAGGTCTGGGTCCAAGAGAACATGTAGGCCTGGGTCCAAGAGAACATGTAAGTCTGGGTCCAAGAGAACATGTAGGTCTGGGTCCAAGAGAACATGTAGGTCTGGGTCCAAGAGAACATGTAAGTCTGGGTCCAAGAGAACATGTAGGCCTGGGTCCAAGAGAACATGTAGGTCTGGGTCCAAGAGAACATGTAGGTCTGGGTCCAAGAGAACATGTAAGTCTGGGTCCAAGAGAACATGTAGGCCTGGGTCCAAGAGAACATGTAAGTCTGGGTCCAAGAGAACATGTAGGTCTGGGTCCAAGAGAACATGTAAGTCTGGGTCCAAGAGAACATGTAGGCCTGGGTCCAAGAGAACATGTAGGTCTGGGTCCAAGAGAACATGTAGGTCTGGGTCCAAGAGAGGATGTAGGCCAGGGTCCAAGAGAACATGTAAGTCTGGGTCCAAGAGAACATGTAGGCCAGGGTCCAAGAGAACATGTAGGTCTGGGTCCAAGAGAACATGTAGGTCTGGGTCCAAGAGAGGATGTAGGCCAGGGTCCAAGAGAACATGTAGGTCTGGGTCCAAGAGAGGATGTAGGCCAGGGTCCAAGAGAACATGTAGGCCTGGGTCCAAGAGAACATGTAGGTCTGGGTCCAAGAGAACATGTAGGTCTGGGTCCAAGAGAACATGTAGGTCTGGGTCCAAGAGAGGATGTAGGCCAGGGTCCAAGAGAACATGTAGGTCTGGGTCCAAGAGAACATGTAGGTCTGGGTCCAAGAGAACATGTAGGTCTGGGTACAAGAGAGCATGTAGGCCAGGGTCCAAGAGGACATGTAGGCCAGGGTCAAAGAGAGCATGTAGACCAGGGTCCAAGAGGACATGTAGGTTAGGGTCCAAGAGAGCATGTAGGCCTGGGTCCAAGAGGACATGTAGGCCAGGGTCCAAGAGAACATGTAGGCCTGGGTCAAAGAGAGCATGTAGGCCTGGGTCCAAGAGAGCATGTAGGCCTGGGTCAAAGAGAGCATGTAGGTCAGGGTCTAAGAGAGCATGTAGGCCTGGGTCCAAGAGAGCATGTAGGTCAGGGTCCAAGAGAACATGTAGGCCTGGGTCAAAGAGAGCATGTAGGTCAGGGTCTAAGAGAGCATGTAGGCCTGGGTCAAAGAGCATGTAGGTCAGGGTCTAAGAGAGCATGTAGGCCTGGGTCCAAGAGGACATGTAGGCCAGGGTCCAAGAGAGCATGTAGGCCTGGGTCAAAGAGAGCATGTAGGCCTGGGTCAAAGAGAGCATGTAGGCCTGGATCCAAGAGAGCATGTAGGCCAGGGTCCAAGAGAACATGTAGGCCTGGGTCCAAGAGGACATGTAGGCCTGGGTCCAAAAGGACATGTAGGCCAGGATGAATTACAACAATTGGATATGCTGAATGATGAAGACAGTAAAACAAGTGGAATTAAATAACGTTTATAAAATTTCTTACAATGTCCAGAATATCTTGCTGCTAAGTTTGTCAAGGCTGGGAACCAAGGCAATCATAGTACTAGGGGAAGTGAGCATAACTTTGTAATACCCACAGTCAGTAGCCAGGCTTCAAACACATTTTATTGTACAGCAATAAAAGAGTAGAACAAATTGCCTGCACATGTCAAAGCCAGTCATAACATGAACCAGTTCAAGAAGAGAGCCAGAAAGTACCTAATGGATGTAGCGACAGAAAGGGAGGAGAGTGATTTCTGGGATAACTAACATACACGTACCGATTTCTGTGATTTATCCTCACTTTGATGTAAATGTAAATAACTCAGTTTACCTTATTCCTAATATATTTCTTTGTAATGTTTAAATAATAAGGGATTACAAGGATCCCAACGGAAATAAGTCACTTTGTCTGACTTTTTTGGGTTATCTTAGGTAATCTACACACATGCTGCTATGTATGAAAGTTTATGTAACTGTATTTATGTATACCTGTACCTGAATAAACATTACACACAAACACACACATTATATATATATATATATATATATATATATATATATATATATATATATATATATATATATATATATATATATATATTATTGTAACCATGAACGAGTATTGATCACTAAGAACACTGCACTAGTAAGGACTCGAACCCATGTTGTGCTGGCCTGCCTCATGGGGAGCTAGAATCACATGACGCCTTAACCCACAGGACCACCGAATCCTACAAACATGGCGCAGCTAGCAGAGCTAGCTGTTTTACCGCCATCCGAGGACCTTCAGTGTCGTGGGAGCTTCTGGGCTAATTTTCATTCTCATCCCTATTTGGTTTACTAGTCCACGAGCAGCACATATATATTATTGTAACCACTGCACTAGCTAAGGTTTCACTCGTTCGTGGTTTACGAACGAGTGAAATATATTTTAAATGAAATATATTTTAATGAATATATTTGAAATGAATATATATATTTAATTGAAATATATTTTAAATGAATATATTTTAAATGAATATATTTTAAATGAAATATATTTTAAATGAAATATATTTTAATGAATATATTTTAAATGAAACTTTTACACACGAAAAGAATACTAAAGCACAAATAAAAGCCAGAAGCAGCAATAAATTGAGAAATGTACATCTTTCCCTGGAAGAAATCAGTGTAAAACGCGTGACTGCAAATATGTCAAAAATACCACAGAGAAAATAGGAAATAAAACCTGAGCGCTTTCACGTGTTTGCACACACATCCCTTCCTCTGAAGATGTATGTGTAAGCACACGAAAGCGCTCGGGTTACATTTCCCATTTTCACTTTGGTAGTTTTTCATATCTGTCCATATGCATTAAGGGCATATTAATTTTTGACTATTTTTCAGTAAAATTTGCTGAAATTTCTGTTAATGATTTATATCTTTAATTTAGTTTTTATGAAAAGAATCGATAAACTGTGAAAGAAAGAACCTTCACAATTTTGAAGTTTCTCTGAAGTAACTTTCACGGATAGAGATATCTCAATTTTCATTTCCTTATCATAACCATAATGCTGACTGTATACAAAGCAATTATAGTACTTAATCGAAAGATTCTCGATTTCACATTATTATTATAATCAAAAAGAAGCGCTAAGCCACAAGGGCTATACAGCATCTCGATTTAACAGTGATTGCCTAACCCAGTTCCATCTCACCTGACCTGTGGAAGATTGATACTTTTTCCTGCTTCTGAATTCAGTCATGTGACTGGTTAGGTGACCTGCCCTCATTTTTTTTTTGTCAGAGTCCAGCACAGTCCAGTTGTGGCTTATTGGCCCATAGCTTGGTTGGTAGGACTCACCTCACACACTGAGGTCCATGGTTCAATCCCCGGTGAGGATGCAAACATTTGGGAGTGTTTCCTTAAGATCACTTGCTGTCCCTGTTCACCTAGCAGTAAATAGGTACCTGGGTGTTAGTCAACTGGTGTGGGTCGCATCCTGGGCACAAAATTAACCTAAATTCCCCGAAATTCTCCTCTTATTCAGAGGCTTTGTATATGTCACTGATGTCAGGTAGATCTGTGTAAGTTGTATCATGTACTTGTAGAAATAAAGATTATTTTCATTTAGCTCTCTCTCTTTTTCGTATTTTCATTTAGCTCTCTCTCTCTTTCGTATTTTCATTTAGCTCTCTCTCTCTCTCTTTCGTATTTTCATTTAGCTCTCTCTCTCTTTCGTATTTTCATTTAGCTCTCTCTCTCTCTTTCGTATTTTCATTTAGCTCTCTCTCTCTTTCATATTTTCATTTAGCTCTCTCTCTCTCTTTCGTATTTTCATTTAGCTCTCTCTCTCTTTCGTATTTTCATTTAGCTCTCTCTCTTTTTTTGTTTTTTTTTTTTTTTTTTTTTTTTTTTTTTTACACAGGGTTTGACAAGGTTAAGGATCCCTAGCTTTATTGACAGCTATTTACAGGTTAAGGATTCCTAACTTTATTGGCAAGCTAAGAGCTGTTACCTACATCAGCTCATTTGAAAGCATTTTTGTTATGAGACATACAAGTAGGGAACAGGATGAAGTTGGAGCCATCTGTGGGCCAGCATTTTCATTTGATCAACTGACGTTATCTCGTTGACATCATTATGCTGTACGAATGTGTTCCATACTCGAGTCATCTTTTTCGTATGTTCATTTAGCTCTCTCTCTTTTTCGTATTTTCATTTAGCTCTCTCTTTTTCGTATTTTCATTTAGCTCTCTTTTTCGTATTTTCATTTAGCTCTCTCTTTTTCGTATTTTCATTTAGCTCTCTCTTTTTCGTATTTTCATTTAGCTCTCTCTTTTTCGTATTTTCATTTAGCTCTCTCTCTTTTTCGTATTTTCATTTAGCTCTCTCTCTTTTTCGTATTTTCATTTAGCTCTCTCTTTTTCGTATTTTCATTTAGCTCTCTCTCTTTTTCGTATTTTCATTTAGCTCTCTCTCTCTTTCGTATTTTCATTTAGCTCTCTCTCTCTTTCGTATTTTCATTCAGCTCTCTCTCTCTTTCGTATTTTCATTTAGCACTCTCTCTTTTTCGTATTTTCATTCAGCTCTCTCTCTTTTTCGTATTTTCATTCAGCTCTCTCTCTCTTTCGTATTTTCATTTAGCTCTCTCTTTTTCGTATTTTCATTTAGCTCTCTCTCTTTTTCGTATTTTCATTTAGCTCTCTCTCTTTTTCGTATTTTCATTTAGCTCTCTCTCTTTTTCGTATTTTCATTTAGCTCTCTCTCTTTTTCGTATTTTCATTTAGCTCTCTCTCTTTTTCGTATTTTCATTCAGCTCTCTCTCTCTTTCGTATTTTCATTTAGCTCTCTCTCTTTTTCGTATTTTCATTTAGCTCTCTCTCTTTTTCGTATTTTCATTTAGCTCTCTCTCTTTTTCGTATTTTCATTCAGCTCTCTCTCTCTTTCGTATTTTCATTTAGCTCTCTCTATTTTTCGTATTTTCATTTAGCTCTCTCTTTTTCGTATTTTCATTTAGCTCTCTCTCTTTTTCGTATTTTCATTTAGCTCTCTCTCTCTTTCGTATTTTCATTTAGTTCTCTCTCTTTTTCGTATTTTCATTTAGCTCTCTCTCTTTTTCGTATTTTCATTTAGCTCTCTCTTTTTCGTATTTTCATTTAGCTCTCTCTCTTTTTCGTATTTTCATTTAGCTCTCTCTCTCTTTCGTATTTTCATTTAGCTCTCTCTCTCTTTCGTATTTTCATTTAGTTCTCTCTCTTTTTCGTATTTTCATTTAGCTCTCTCTCTTTTTCGTATTTTCATTTAGCTCTCTCTTTTTCGTATTTTCATTTAGCTCTCTCTTTTTCGTATTTTCATTTAGCTCTCTCTCTTTTTCGTATTTTCATTTAGCTCTCTCTCTCTTTCGTATTTTCATTTAGCTCTCTCTCTTTTTCGTATTTTCATTTAGCTCTCTCTCTCTTTCGTATTTTCATTTAGCTCTCTCTCTTTCGTATTTTCATTTAGCACTCTCTCTTTTTCGTATTTTCATTCAGCTCTCTCTCTCTTTCGTATTTTCATTCAGCTCTCTCTCTCTTTCGTATTTTCATTTAGCTCTCTCTTTTTCGTATTTTCATTTAGCTCTCTCTCTTTTTCGTATTTTCATTTAGCTCTCTCTCTTTTTCGTATTTTCATTTAGCTCTCTCTCTTTTTCGTATTTTCATTCAGCTCTCTCTCTCTTTCGTATTTTCATTTAGCTCTCTCTCTCTTTTTCGTATTTTCATTTAGCTCTCTCTCTTTTTCGTATTTTCATTTAGCTCTCTCTCTTTTTCGTATTTTCATTCAGCTCTCTCTCTCTTTCGTATTTTCATTTAGCTCTCTCTCTTTTTCGTATTTTCATTTAGCTCTCTCTCTTTCGTATTTTCATTTAGCTCTCTCTCTTTTTCGTATTAATGCATACTTAAAACTGTACTAGTGTTCACTTCTCACTTTTTATACAATAAAAAAACCCTACTCAACAACCTATGTCTAGTTCTTCAGCAATCTGTCAGCCTTAGGCTTACACTGCTCAAAATGCACCACATGTTAGTGGGTTTATGTGCCTAACAATATATTATTACATATAAACTATATTTTCTACAATACAGAAAGTATTAAAGTTTGTTGCAGAAAAGCTACACTTCAACTCTAAAATTCCGTGAAGATCCACAAGAGAAGAATGTTATCCATACCACAACAAGGAATAACTATTATTGTTAAACACAAATTACCTTTCCTTCGATGCAATAAACTGAGATATACACATCAACGCATTAATCAGGTACAGAGTCAATATTATTGAGGAAAGTGAGAGTGAATGCATTCTAACTCTTTCACGCTCGTTTATTTTAGCTTCGTCATAAAGAATCTGAGGGAAAAAAGAGAGATTTGTTTATGTTTTTATAAAGTAGGAGAGAACACTATAAAACAGCAGAGCAACTCGCTTCATTATTCAGAAAGCTTCAGTCGAACAGTAAAGCACACACACACACAATGGTTAGCCTCCTGGTTCTGTCACTGGAGAATAATTCAGTACTTCATGCTTTGTGATGAATGGTTTTGGGAATCTTTACTGAAAAAACGTTTCGCCACACAGTGGCTTCATCAGTCCAATACAAAGCAGCAAGGTATAAGGAAAGGACTGATTACCTCAAACTCCTCCTCTCCTTATACCTTCCTCCTTTGTACTGGACTGATGAAGGCAACTTCATACATTGTTTTGGGAGTCATTCTAAGAAATATATTATCATGATTATGTACAATGGTGTAAATTATTATTTAATCGTGAGAGAGTTGTAAACATAATTTTTTCTTTTATTTTCAGAAATTTGTGTTGTCACTGGTGGGCGTTGCCCTCCTAGCCTCTCTGATCCAGGCTGATGGTCACGGTGGTCACGGAAGTGGTGGACATGGCAAAGGGCACGGTGGTGATGGACACGGCAAAGGCTATGGTGATGGAGGGCACGGTGGAAGCTACGGAGGAGGACACAGCAAAGGCTATGGAGGAGGACACAGCAAAGGCTACGGAGGAGAACACAGCAAAGGCTACGGATACAGTGGAGGCTATGGAGGTGGACACGGCAAAGGCTCCGGAAGTGGACATGGTGGAGGCTATGGAGGGAGTGGATATGGTGGAGGCTACGGAGGATACGGAGGTGGTGGAGGCTACGGAGGTTACGGAAGTGGTGGATATGGTGGGGGATATGGTGGGGGATATGGTGGGGGATATGGTGGTGGACATGGTGGCGGCTATGGCAGTGGTGGACATGGCAGTAGCTACGGTAGTGGCGGTTATGGTGGTAGCAGCTATAGTAGTAGCAGTTATGGTGGCAGCAGCTATGGTGGTGGACATGGTGGCGGCTATGGCGGAAGCGGACATGGTAGCAGCTATGGTAGTAGCAGCTATGGTGGTGGACATGGTGGCGGCTATGGCAGTGGTGGACATGGTGGCGGCTATGGCAGTGGTGGACATGGCAGCAGCTACGGTAGTGGCGGCTATGGCGGTAGCAGCTATGGTGGTAGCAGTTATGGTGGCAGCAGCTATGGTGGCGGCTATGGCAGTGGCGGACATGGTAGCAGCTATGGCGGCAGCAGCTATGGTGGTGGTGGCAGCAGCTATGGTGGTGTCAGCAGCTATGGTGGTGGCAGCAGCTATGGCGGCAGCAGCTACAAAGGAGGCTACGGGAAGTAAGAAACTCATTAATCACGATGATAAAAAAAATGAGGATCTGTCTCCAGATTTGTTTTTCTTATCAATTTCTCAGGAAACTTTCACGTGGTTCCTTGAGTCAACGCCGTATAAAAAATATTTCTTATATATATATAACTAAATAAAGTCTAACACAGTCAGTCGAATATTTCACTGAATCCCTCTGTCTCACTGAAACATTTATCTGTATATATTTTGCATCTTAGTTCCATAAATCTTTTTCTGTATGTCGAGAGCTTCTTTTAGAACCTGGCATACTTGAGGGGAAAACTATTTGTCTTATCCTTGTCGTTAACCTCATCTCTGACTCACGACATCGTGTAATAACACGATTGGAAACCAGTGTGACCAACTGTGACCACAAATGCATCTGTGGTTACAGTGGAGCTCATGCTGACCTCCCTATTGTGTACAGAAATATACATATACCTAGTAGGCTCCTCCTGCATAACAAAATGATTATAGATGGGCTGACTGGTGTCAGTCTTTCTCAGTCTCAAGTCACTGAAGTACATTTGAAATTCTTTTCGTATTATTCTTCTCAATTTGTTGCTAACTCACAGCCCAAAATTGTAATCTACTCCCTCTTTGAAGGCATATAACTTCGCCAGTTCGTCATCTCTGACCTCGGGGTAATCGTATTCTTGCTGGAAAGTTAAACACATTGCTTTTAAACGCTCTTCCATTTATGCATCTCTCATATATAAATATCTATTTACTTAATTTGTATGCTGAAGCAAGAACACCTCACAGATTGTCGAAAGAGCACAGAGGATCGAAGTCTATGACTATACCTGCAAGTCTCCTACTATGCCGGTATTGTCATAGACTTGTAATCACAGACAGTTCTTTATGTTGACGATATAATTAATTCTAATTTCTCACCGATTCTATGTTGCTCCTGTTAATTCGAAAGTTCAGCAAACTATCGCCTTGATACATCTTGTGTACCAGTAACAGCTTGGATAATGCTAGTTTTCCTTCTTCTTATGCTTGTGTTGTAGCGAGCAATTTTTTAGTCTAACGTTTTGGTTGATGTCTCGACTCCCGAACAAGTCTTTCATCCAGAGAAAGCAAACTCTGGGTATCTTCCTTATTTGTAACTTGGAGGCAACTGTTTTGACGTGACGGGAGTTAGTTTTGGATAAACAACGATAGATGCTCGGGCCAAGTGACGAAAAGTCTAATACTGACCAGTCCAGAAACTAACCCATATTAGAGTGCAACATTGCACAACGAGGAGTCGGGAGATCTAGAGCAGCATCATTCTCTAAGAAAGTGAACCCTTGACTCTATTAAATATGAATCTTATTTGAATATATCATGATTACTGATATACAGGGTATGACACTCATGTTTTAAAATGGAAGACTCGATTATGTTCCTATCTATGGTTGAAAAGTTCAAGAACAGTTAAGATAATGATAACATTTTTGAACAGAGTTACAAATAACATTCGATTCCTGGCATGTCATAGCTGCACACTAGTATTTTGATATTCTGTCCTATAGCGGTTTTTCTCCTATTGTCCAACATATGATGAGACACTGGTTGATGTGTGAAAAACCAATAATTAGTCCATTTCGACCCCTCTGTGACTGGTTTTACATGTTTCAATATGGAACATGGAAACCAACATCGAAACTATAAAACAGAATAAGTGTATTGTTTACCATCCCAAGCACTTAAATTCTTAGTTTCAAATGTCTACTAAATTCACTTCACTGCTAGTATTATTAGCACCAGATGAAAAGGCTTTTCGGAAATTTTATGACTAAGGAAAATAGTCGCACATGCAATGGTTAATTGGCAACCCAATTTTAACATTCCTCGAAGCCAGTGTAAATCTGATGCTCTAACTACCGATGGCTTGGCGCTAATATTCCTGCACCTGACTTACAGTGCAAGTGAGTCCTGCCTCTAAAGGAAGAAAAAAACAAAGCCAAAAGAGCTAATCAGGAGAATTAATTTATACCTACCATAGCTATGAGGATGCTATACTGGTTCACACACTTGCAGGTTACAAGTGAAATTTACTGGAAAGTACAGAACATCATCTTTTAGATGATAAACGAAAATGAAGAGTTAGTTTAAAGTCTGTATGATGGACTCCATGCCCAGCGTGTGGGCGATAGTCCAAAGATGAAGAGAACGGAAAAAATCACATGTTTACAGTCAACACGCTTTTCAACCCGAAGACGGAAAACACATCATCTGAAACTTGCGTCCATTTATTATACAACTTTTGTTGTTGCAAACAATCGTGTATAATTTTTATATTCCTCAAGGAATTATTTGGAAAATAATAATGTACATACGACCACGAAGAAAAATTGTATATAATGAAGTCGTAGCATTATTAAATGCTAAGATTTCATTGTATACAGATTTCCTTAAATAGATTACCTTAAATTTAGGCTGCCTTAAGTACAGAGTACTTTATATAAAAAGTACTACAAATACAGAGTTCTTTAAATACAGAGTATCTTGAATACAGACAAGTATTTTAAATACAGACTATTGTAAATACAGAATGTTTTAAATACAAATTACCTTAAATGCAGACCCCCTTAAACAGAAACTACTTGAAATACATATTACCTTAAACAGAGACAACGTTTCCTCAGGTGTCGTTCACTTAGAACTATCTGCAACACAGCCACTACTCTGTGGTGCTCCTTGGTGTTTTATATGTAGTGGAAAATCCACAGTAACATCTTAGGATGCGTTATTTAAGATCATTCGAAGTGGATTTGGTTATATGCTCACAATTCGAGGAGGATTTGGTCACATAAAAATAATAATAAAATATTAATAAAATAATAAAAATGATAATAATAACAACAATAATCTTTATTTCTACAAGTATATGATACAGTTTACAAATACCTAGCTGACATCAATGACATACTATATATAAAGCCCCTGGTTATGCTTAACATTTCTGGCAAATTAGGTTAATTTTGTCCCCAGGATGCGACTCACCCAGTTACCTATTTACTGCTAGGCCAGCAGGGACAGCAGGTGTCTTAAGGAAACACGGCCCAATGTTTCCACTCGCACCGGGGATCGAGCCACGGGCCTCAGTGTGTAAGCTGAGTGCGCTACCAACTGAACTACGAGACACAAGCTCCATTGAACGGGGTCTTCATACGACTAAAACACACATGAGGATAAATTTTCTCTTGTTTCCTTGAAATATAGAATACATCATTATCAGTCTAGAGTAACTTAATCAACGATGCAAACAGCATTTCTGAATAAAGTGAAAGAGAGAGAGAGAGTGAATGAGTTTTAAGTTTCTTTCTCTCGTATATTTAGCTTCGTCATGAAAACATCCGAGAAAAACGGATTCGTGTTTGCTGTTTTTTTGTAAAGGAGAAAGAAGAGTATAAAACAGCAGAGCAGCAAGGTTCATTATTCAGAAAGTCTCAGGCTGCCAGTACAATACACGCAAAAGCAATGGTAAGTCTCCTGGATAAACCAATGAAGCACAATTGAGTGAATGCTTTTAGTTCTGGGACTCAATCTGAGAAATATTTTGCGATGTTTACATACCATGGTATGAGGAAGAGAGAGAGATCTAAATATTAGTTTTTCTTTTACTTTCAGAGATTTCTGCTACCTTTGGTGAGCGTTGCCCTCCTAGCCTCCCTGACCCAGGCTGATGGAGACACTGGAGGCCACGGAGGTAGTGGACATGGCAAAGGTCACGGTGGTGAACATGGTAAAGGCTATGGAAGCAGTGGACACGGTGAAAGTTACGGGAGTGGTGGACATGGCAAAGGCTCTGGAGGCAGTGGACACGGTGCAAGCTACGGGAGCAGTGGACATGGCAAAGGCTCTGGAGGCAGTGGACACGGTGCAAGCTACGGGAGCGGTGGACATGGCAAAGGCTATGAAAAAAGTGGACACGGTGGAAGCTACGGGGGTGGTGGACACGACAAAGGCTCTGGAGGTAGTGGACATGGTGCAAGCTACGGAGGGGGTGGACACGGCAAAGGCTACGTAGGCGGTTCACATGGAGGCTACAGCGGAGGTGGACACAGTAAAGGTTACGGAGGTGGACATAGTGGAGGTTATGGAGGTGGTGGCTATGGTGGAGGCTACGGAGGTGGATACGGAAATGGTGGATACAGCGGTGGGCATGGTGGTGGAGGATATGGTAGCAGCTATGGTGGTAGCAGCTATGGTGGCAGCTATGGTGGTAGCAGTTATGGTAGTGGCGGACATGCTAACAGCTATGGCGGTAGCAGCTATGGTAGTGGCGGATATGGAAGCAGCTATGGTAGTGGTGGACATGGTAGCAGCTATGGTGGTAGTGGTGGATATGGTAGCAGCTATGGTGGTAGTGGTGGATATGGTAGCAGCTATGGTGGTAGTGGTGGATATGGTAGCAGCTATGGTGGTAGTGGCGGACATGGTAGCAGCTATGGTAGTGGTGGACATGGTAGCAGCTATGGTGGTAGTGGTGGATATGGTAGCAGCTATGGTGGTAGTGGCGGACATGGTAGCAGCTATGGTAGTGGTGGACATGGTAGCAGCTATGGTAGTGGTGGACATGGTAGCAGCTATGGTGGTAGCATTTATGGTAGTGGTGGACATGGTAGCAGCTATGGTGGTAGCATTTATGGTAGTGGTGGACATGGTAGCAGCTATGGTGGTAGCAGCTATGGTAGTGGTGGGCATGGTAGCAGCTATGGTAGTGGTGGGCATGGTAGCAGCTATGGTGGTAGCAGCTATGGTTCTAGCAGCTATGGTAGTGGTGGACATGGTAGCAGCTATGGTGGTACCAGCTATGGTAGTGGTGGACATGGTAGCAGCTATGGTGGTAGCAGCTATGGTAATGGTGGACATGGTAGCAGCCATGGTGGAGGCAGTTACAAAGGAGGTCACGGAAAGTAAACAAGATCTCATAAATTACGATAAAAAGAAAAAAATGTCGACCTTATGCCAAATTTATTTTCATTATTGAGGTCTCGAGAAACCATACACGTGTGGATCCTTCGCCAATATTATCTAGAAATATTTATTTTTATATGTTACTAAATAAAATCTGATAAAAAAGCGTGTCTAATATATTACTGAATTCCTTTATTTTTATTAAACATTTGGGCTGTGGAAAATACTGTATATATTTTCCAGAAATACAGTAGTTATTAAATGTAAATAGATGGCCATACTGTATTTAAAATTTATGTAATCGAAAACGGGAAGCTGCGCCTGCGCAGGAGACTCGCCATCTTGGTTTTGAATTGGATACGTTAGTGTAATGGGAAGGAATTTTCGTGCTCTAGAGGTTAAAATTGGGCTGACACCTCTCAGATAGGAGGCGAAATTGTTGGACATGCATTCCAGCATAACTTGAGATATCAGATGACTGGACAAGACAGCTCCAGGAACCTCAGATAAGCTCTCTAGATTTGTATATAATTCTGGCCAGTGTTTTCATAAATTTAGTTCGAGTGAGGTTTTTCTGAGTATGATACAACTTAATATCCAGTCAAATTGGTGAGTGATATTAAGATATATTTTCCTTCTGTTATGTAATTGTGTATATATATAACCATTTATTATTTTTAATATACGGTCCACAAATTTATATATTTACCAGTATTCCTGGTGTATGTATATTTCATTTAATTAATAGGTCCAGAGCAACTTGTGGTTATGACAGTGGTAGGTATCGAAGGGGGACATTTTTGCGACCTAGGTGTCCCAAATTCCTACTTGTCTAACTGATAAATAATAATTATCTATGTTCATTTATTGTTATGTACATAATGATACATACAGATAAATGCAATTTTCCACATGAGCCTTTGTTTTACTGTTCTTTTCTTAGTTCTAAAATGTTTTAGGTGTTGATCTCGAGTTTCATTTTTTTAACCTGGCGTTCATTAGAGGGGAAACGATTTGTTTCATCGCTAATTTCGCCTCTGAGCTCTGAGCATAAGGGTGTAGGTGAGTGTGAGTTAGACCTGACCAGCTTGGGTAAGTAGGCCTGCTGCAGTGCTCCTTATTTCTTACGTTTTTATGTTCAAAGCTACACTATAATGTTTTTACGTGATCCTTCGTGATCCATCAGTGTCACATACATCAGATGCCCAGTAGCACTGGACGTGTCACTCCTGATGCGGACACATGCGTGATTGTGGCAATCTAAAGAATTAATTTCATTCTCCCCCATTTGGAATACCAGTCACACAAGTAGTATATATATATACTGTGTATATATATATATATATATATATATATATATATATATATATATATATATATATATATATATATATGTCGTGCCGAATAGGCAGAACTTGCGATCTTGGCTTAAATAGCAACGCTCATCTTGCCATATAGGACAAGTGAAAATTTGTGTATGCAATAATTTCGCCAAAATCATTCTGAACCTAACGAAAAAAATATATTTGATTGTGTTTGTTTAGCATTAAATTACTGTAAACGTATTTAAAATATATTTAGTTGGGTTAGGCTAAAATAAATTGTTCTTGTTATAATAAGGTTAGGTAAGTTTTCTAAGATTCTTTTGGTGCAAAATTAAATTTTTTTACATCAACATTAATGAAAAAAATATATCTTTAAACGTATAAGAGAAAATTTCAGAAAGGACTTAATTTTAAATGAGTTCTTGCTAATTGACCAGTTTTACAAATTCGGCACGACATATATATATATATATATATATATATATATATATATATATATATATATATATATATATATATATATAGTAGGTTGGTAGACAGCAACCACCCAGGGAGGTACTACCGTCCTGCCAAGTGAGTGTAAAACGAAAGCCTGTAATTGTTTTACATGATGGTAGGGTAGGATTGCTGGTGTCTTTTGTCTGTCTCATAAATATGCAAGATTACAGGTATGTCTTGCTACTTCTACTTACACTTAGGTCACACTACACATACATGTACACGTTTATCTATACACACTCATCTGAGTTTTCTTTGATTTTATCTTAATAGTTCTTGTTTCCTATTATTTTTCCTTTTATATCCATGGGGAAGTGGAATAAGAATCTTTCCTCCGTAAGCCATGCGTGTTGTAAAAGTCAACTAAAATGCCGGGAGCAATGGGGTAGTAACCCCTTTTCCTGTAATAATTACTAAAAAGAATAAGAAAATTTTCAAAGTGCGATGTCTGAATGTACTTGGATGTTGTGCAAATGATAAGAAAGAGATGATTGTGAATGTTATGAATGAGAAGAAGCTGGATGTCCTGGCTTTAAGTGAAACAAAGCTGAAGGGGGTGGGAGAGTTTCAATGGAGAGGAATAAATGGGATTAGATCAGGGGGTTCAAATAGAGTTAGAGCTAAAGAAGGAGTAGCAATAATGTTGAAGGATAAGCTATGGCAGGAAAAGAGGGACTATAAATGTATTAATTCAAGGATTATGTGGAGTAAAATAAAGGTTGGATGTGAAAAGTGGGTTATAGTAAGCGTATATGCACCTGGAGAAGAGAGAAGTGTAGAAGAGAGAGAGAGAGATTTTGGAAAATGTTGAGTGAATGGGTGGGGAGTTTTGAACCAAGTATGAGAGTAATGGTGGTTAGGGATTTCAATGCTAAAGTGGACAAAAATGTTTTGGAGGGAGTAGTAGGTAAATCTGGGGTGCCAGGGGTAAATGAAAATGGGGAGCCTTAATTGAGCTATGTGTAGAAAGAGGTTTGGTAATAAGTAATACATATTTTATGAAGAAGAGGATAAATAAATATACAAGGTATGATACAGCACGTAATGAAAGTAGCTTGTTAGATTATGCATTGGTGGATAAAAGGTTGATGTACACGTTTATAGAGGGGCAACTGATATATTGGATCATTATTTAGTTGTAGCTACAGTTAGAGTAAGAGGTAGATGGGAAAAGAGAAAAATGGCAACAAGAGGGAGGTGAAAGTGAATAAACTAAGGGAGGAGGAAATTCGGGTGAGATATAAAAATTATTGGCAGAAAGGTGGGCTGGTGCAAGTATGAGTAGTGGGGGGGTTGAAGAGGGTTGGAATAGTTTTAAGAATGCAGTATTAGAATGTGGGGCAGAAGTTTGTGGTTATAAGAGGGTGGGTGCAGGAGGAAAGAGGAGTGATTGGTGGAATGATGAAGTAAAGGGTGTGATAAAAGAGAAAAAGTTAGCTTATGAGAGGTTTTTACGAAGCAGAAGTGTTATAAGAAGAGTATATGGAGAGTAAAAGAAAGGTGAAGAGAGTGGTGAGAGAGTGCAAAAGGAGAGCAGATGATAGAGTGGGAGAGGCACTGTCAAGAAATTTTAATGAAAATAAGAAAAAATTTTGGAGTGAGTTCAACAAGTTAAGAAAGCCTAGAGAACGAATGGATTTGTCAGATAAAAACAGAGTAGGGGGAGTTAGAGGAAGGGGAGATGGAGGATAGATGGCGAGAATATTTTGAGGAACTTTCAAATGAAATTAAGACACATGTGCAACATCTGGGTATCTTTATTGTAGACGTTTCGCCATCCAGTGGCTTTATCAATACAAATTCCAGGACACAACTTGAAGACAGTAGAACTATGTACAGAAGATGAGGTAATCAGTCCCTCAACCTTGGAGTAGGTGTGAAGAGCACCGTAGTCGTGGAGATTCTGAAGCAGAAGCAAGGAGCCTGACGCTTATAGGTTGGCTTATCTGTTTATGATATTATATGCGCGCCTTTATTCAAGAATATTTTAATACTTATATAGGGGATTAGAGTAAGCTTTCAGTGTACAGACACTGAATGTTTATAACCTTGAAATAAAAAGTAAATCAGTATTGTGAGAGACTTTAATGCTAAAGTGAGAGAGTCAGTTGTAGAGAAAGTACTAGAGAAATCTCTTTACACTGTTGCCCTTGTGAGGAAGTACTAGCTAAGTCTCTAGGAAAATCTGGTGGTAAGAGTTGCGTGTCTGTCTCGCTCTTGCTGAGGATCGAGCCTCTACCATTCCTTGCCCTGAAAAACCCACACGGATTTAGCACTTCACATAAATAAAATAAATATATATATACGTAAATTTTTGGTCGCATGTTCATTTACTGTTACTGTTTTGGGTGGTATCCTCTGGGGATAGTAGTATACCTTAAACAGGGAGGAACTCTGAACTGAGCCCAACTATTACAACAACTCTTAACCTATTAATTCTATATAAAAATAATAGAACTTTTCACTTAATTATTTTAATGAAATTTAGTAAGAGATAATATATATTTAATAAATAGCACACTTACGAATGTATTGTATGATTATGTAGGCAACTACGATAGTTTACTGTACTGTTATATTGGTGGATAAAAATCTGACCCGTAGTAGGCAGAACATCTTTCCATACATCTGGAATAACTATAAAGTCCGGTTTGCCGGACTTGAGTCCTGAAGGTGGGAAGTACAGTACCTGCATCCTGAAAGAGTGGTGAAGATATTTTGAGCTGTATTGCCAGCAAACGTCACTCACAAGACTGACAGTGATGGTGAAAGTATTTTTTTCTTTTCGGGTCACCCTTCCTTGGTAGGAAACTGCCGGCGTGTTAATTAAAGAGACATAATTTTAAGCTATCAGTATAGGTCGGCTTCTGATACTGCAAACACAACTAGATCTATAAAATTTTAGCACTTTCTAAATACTACTAAATTTTCCTTACACCTTCTACATTTAATACTTGTAAGATTTACCCACATGCAGCAAGGCTTAGTTTACTCTAGATCTAATACTTTTTAGTTCCCCAGGTATCTTATATGGTTAAGTATTCATCCCAGAAGTGAAAATATTTTAGATTCTGCTCTAAATTGTGGATCATTCCTCCAATACATAGCAAGATTTAGTCCCTCTACATCCTGTAAACTTTAGTAATCCTCCTAGATGTAGTGTGATTTAGTTTACTGTAGATCCAGTACTATTTAGCTTCTTCACCTTCTCAAGTTTGCTATTCTTACAATAAGTAGCAAAGATTAGTTTACTCTAGGCTTGATAAAGGTATTTTATTTCTGCATATCCATGGGGAAGTGAAAAAGAATTGTTCCTCCGTAAGCCATGCGTGTTGTAAGAGGCGACTAAAATGCCGTGAGCATAGGCCTAGTAACCCCTTCTTCTGTATAAATTAATAAATGTAAAATAAGAAAATCTTTATGAAAGTGTTTCTTCTTTTTCGGGTCACACTGCCTCGGTGGGAAACGGGGCCGGTGTGTTAAAAAAAAAAACTCCAGATTTTTACCTCTCTTCAAGATGTCCAACCGTATCATTATTCAAAATAATATTTTTTGCCTCTTTTCATTATATACAGTAGTTGAATAGAATGAATAACAACAACTGGAGCGCATTAACTGGGTATATATACACCAACAATATGCAACAACCACTATTAAAAAATAGTGAACTTCCAAACACTTCGTGAATTCTCACATTATCAAGTTCCTTGTTAATGTAAGAAATCACTAAAGCACGTGGAAGTTCAATAATTTTTCAAAGTGGTTGTTTTGCATATTGTGTTATCTGTTTACTGTGATCTTATTGTACCAAGAGGTGTGTTTCTTAGAATATATACAGTATACTGACTTTAATTCCTTATTAAGGGATTAAAGTATCGTTGTCAGGTGGTAAATGTATTACATGCAGCCTAAATTACTTAACAAATCAGTTACACGAAATCACAAAATTTATAACGTACTACAGGTATTTAATTAGTTTTAACGAGATGTAGTACCACCGCCCCCATTTCTCACTATTTATCATAAAAAGTGACAATAATTCTGACAAAAAACGTATTGAGCAAAACCTATTGTCTTTATTTGGTATTTTTTTTACATCCTGATTGTCGAACATTCCGCTTCCGGAACATGTAATATGACGCCATAATTTGGGAAAGGAGTATAAAAAGGCCAGTCAATGTGCCCAGTCGTCAGTTTTACAGTCAGTCAGGTCAACTCGCACCAACAATGGTACATATTCCTTTCTCACTTCCTCACCATAAAAGAAAAATTGTGAAATCTCTCTATTCACTAATTATTACATTAAATCCATCCGTCTCCAAAATAAGTAAATGCAGATTACTTTTAGTGGTAATATTTAGTACTAATAACATTCTTGTTTCTATATTGACTTGCGGATTTTTGTTTACTTACAGAAGCTGATTGTGTCTCTCATTGGAGTTGGCCTTTTGGCTTCCTTGAGCACGGGTCAGGGACACGGAGGAGGCTACGGTGGAGGACACGGGGGTGGACACGGTGGCAGAGGTGGTGGACACGGCGGAGGCTACGGTGGTGGTGGTGGACACGGTGGAGGCTACGGAGGTGGACACGGTGGAGGCTACGGAGGTGGACACGGTGGGGGCTACGGAGGTGGACACGGTGGAGGCTACGGAGGTGGTGGACACGGTGGAGGCTACGGAGGTGGTGGACACGGTGGAGGCTACGGAGGTGGTGGACACGGTGGAGGCTACGGAGGTGGTGGACACCGTGGAGGCTACGGAGGAGGTGGACACCGTGGAGGCCATGGAGGTGGATACGGTGGAGGTTACGGTGGAGGTTACGGAGGTGGCTACGGTGGTGGCCACGGAGGTGGCTATGGAGGACACATTGGTGGAGGTTACGGCTATGTTGGAGGCCACGGGAGTGGTGGACACGGAGGTGGACGTGGTGGACATGGTGGATACGGAAAGTAAAAAGCTTACTAACCTGTGGAATACAGTGACACATTCACTCACAAACCATCACAGAATTTACTGGGCATAATTTTGCAAGTTCACACCGTATATATTTAAGTTTGTAAATACAGGAGAATAAATATAAAATACTGTAAACATCTTCATTTGTCCTAAATGTGTTGATGTCAGCAAAGAATTAACTAGATGGACGATCCAAGAGCGACATCTCCCGTTTTCTATAGCACCAGCAAGATGCAAGAGTTAGAGGGCAGACGGTTCAACACTGAAGAAAAGCAGGAGCTATATAGCTCGTCTCTCCCAAGAAGCCCAGCAGTTAAGTTTCGCCCAAATCGTGCGTATCCCACGTTAACCTTGTAAGCAATGTCCAGAGAAGGTATATGTGGGCGAAAAGAGTAGATGTTTGGAAAAACATAAAAGTACCAGAGCGCATGAACATGTATTTCTTCACACGCGAGGAAGTATGTGAGAGAGAGTTACATAGACCCCAATCTCAATTAGCATGAAAACGCTTGTCGTGCTGACAGTGTAGTTATTTTTGTGATGTTCACTTGGCTAGCCACGTCCATTTGATGAAGCGGGATGACACCCAACTCACCATAGCGGAAGATGTAAATAAACTCCATTGTTCAGAATCTGTGGTTGTCTTAGCAATACAGCTGTACCGAACAGGGGACCTTCAATATTTTCAGAATTTTGGCTAAATTGATTCTAGGCCGTCAGGACACAGCTCTCGGGTCAAGTAAATAATACTTCTGTGAGCCCCACCAACAATACAACTAACCTTCATGCTATTTTTCTTTCCTGTTATTCCTCTATATTGGTCTGAAAAAAAAAACTAGTAATTACGCAAAACGTGTACTTAATAAAGTTGTTTCACGTTGTCTGTCTCTTATAAATTTATTACTATCATTGTTTCTATCCTCTCGCGGAGAAACAGAAGAAATATATTAACATTGGCAAATATTTCCTTTTACGTGGTCCTTCGTTTTTCCCAATCTTATTCATGTATCTGAAAAAAACCTTCTGGTTTGCATTTTTGTTTCCTCGCAAATTTAATCCCATATTCCCTTTTGGTTTTTCAAGTTTATTTTTAACTTTATGGTCAATAAGATGACCCTCTCCTCTTTTGATTCGTATTAATAATACCTCTCATATTGCCACCATTCACCTCATTATTCATAATATATATACATAAGATGGTTTGATAGGGGGAGCGGAATATTCAAATGGCTTCAGGAAGAAATCAAAGCATTTTTCTCAAGGGTTTTTCATCTACTTCTCCAAGGCTATGGGTCCCAGAGTTTGCACTTGTGGTGGACCCCAATTGATTTTGGCGTAAATAGCGACTCTCTTCTTGCCAAATAAGGAAAGCTAAAATTTGTGTTTGACAAGAAACACCGTAGGCTTTACCGTATCCTCTACCATGGCCTCCTCCGTAGTCTCCTCAGTATCCACCTACGTAGCCTCTAGCCTCTACCATATCCTTCGTAGCCTCCTCCATGTTCACCGACAAAACCTACACGTCCACTAGCCTGGCTGAAGACAGCCAGCGCAGCGACACAGTAGTAAAACACAAAAAAAGCCTCTGAGACTGACACGGGATCATATAATATATATATATATATATATATATATATATATATATATATATATATATATATATATATATATATATATATATATATATATATATATATCTTCCACGCTCGTAATCATGCAGTATTGTCTTGAAAAAATATTGTAAATTATATTATGTTAAAGTGTGTAATTCTACAATATTGCTACGAGAAAAATAACAAAGAGAATATTTGTTAATAAAGTAAGCTGGATCATAGAGCTCAGAACCTTAAACTAAGCTTTGAAATTAGAGAGCCTGACCACTGTGGCTTCTCAGGGGCAGTAGACTAAGTGCTGACGCGACATTCACTCACTTTTAAACACTTTGTACAACTTCTGACAAAAGTGGCGACTCACTTCAAGTGACGTATAACACAAAGAGAACTTGGCCTTACTGGACGCAAGGTCGTGTCTTTCGCACTACTGTATTTAAGGAAAATAAATTTGTTGATAGATTTACCGTCATGTTATTTTATAAGCATTTCACTTTATCTATAGGAAAATCGTATATTCAGATGCTTTACATTCCATGAATTTTGCTTTTGGTCATCGGACCAAGACCTTCCGCTGGCTTACCGGTCCACTCCTCTAAAAATATTGTTTAATAATTTGCCAGTGAAGTAAATACATTGGGTAGGCTCATGAGTCAGCATTGTTGTGTGTGAGAAGGTCGTGTCTAGCATGGGTTAGCAGTAGAGGATGTAACACAAAAGCAGTAACTGAAGCTTTTTTCAGAAAAACTTTCGCCTGCACAACAGGCTTTTTTAAGTGTAATTAAGCATAGATGGTGACATTACAGGGTGTTTCAAAATGATGTACTTAATTTCAAAGCAGTATACGTTTATCACTGTCGGGTTTATCGTTTTGAAACACCCTGTAATGTCACCATCTATGCTTAATTACACTTATAAAAGCCTGTTGTGCAGGCGAAAGGTTTTCTGGAAAAAAGCTTCAGTTACTGCTTTTGTTTCATCGTCTACTGCTGACCCATGCTAGACACGACCTTCTCACACACAAAAACGCTCACTCATGATCCTTCCCAATGTTTTTGCTTCACTGGCAAATTAAACAATATTTGTTTTTAGAGGAGTGGACCGGTAAGCCAGCGGAAGGTCTTGGTCAGATGACCAAAAGCTCCAGTGACGGGGTCATGTGACTGAGGCCCGAGTCAAGAAGCAATTATTCTGTTTCCTGGCGAATCCTAACTAACCTCTACAATGGCCTCTTAATGATTATATTTGACGCGAAGACGTAAGTTGACTGTACTCACCTAATTGTGGCTGCAGAGGTCGATACTCAGCTCCTGGCCCCGCCTCTTCACTGAACGCTACTTGGTCCTCTCTCTCTCCCTGCTCCATGAGCTTTATCATACCTCGTCTTCAAGCTATGAATGGTTTCTGCCTCCACTATATCATTTGCTAGACTATTCCACTTCCTGACTACTCTATGACTGAAGAAATACTTCCTAACATCCCTTTGACTCATCTGAGTCTTCAACTTCCAAGTGTGACCCATTATTTCTGTGTCCCATCTCGGGAACATCCTGTCTCTGTCCACCTTGTCTATTCCACGCAGTATTTTGTATGTCGTTATCATGTCTCCTCTAACCCTCCTGTCCCTCAAGTGTCGTCAGACCGATTTCCTTTAACCTTCCTTCGTAGGACATTCCCCTTTGCTCTGGAACTGTGTGCCAATATCTAAATAAGTACGTTACGTTGATAGGTAAACGGTTTTGTCATAAATATATATTTTATAACACACGGACCGTCACCTCCGACGTACGGTGATGAGAAAAAGAGAAAACACCTTTACCGTCATTCATTCAATCACTCTCTTGCCAGTAGCAAGGTAACATCAATTCAGATAACTCTCTGAACTGCAACATTCCCACTCCTCATCTATGCTAATAGATAAATGAATTAGCATATTGTTAGACAATTCTGTCATCTTGTTGCATAAGGTTGCACAATAAGTTTTAGCGAAGCTTCTTCGTTATATTACGAAACTTAAAGCACGACATTAGAACGAAAAATCTCAAGAATTTCATAGAGAAACAACAACTCTGTGGATAATAATGTACATAAAAATAATTTTTTTATGTACATAACATCTTGTCTGAAAAAATTGAAGTCCTCACACAATTCACCCAAATTAAAAGTAAAATAAACAGACAGTAAAAAATATTACAGTGACGCATTGAATTTTATTAACATGTTGGTTTAAAATTCAGAGGTACAGAGAAACAATGCCTTGGTTAAAAAAAAGAAATTGAATTCGTGATTACAATTCTCTCAAGTAGTGCAATGCGTTATTTTCTTATATAAACTGTGATTTTTATGTGAATAAACAATGTAATGAGATCGAAGGTTCGTAATAAATATGAAAAACAACGTCAATGACTGGAGAACATTCCCTGGTTAAACCACTTTAGTTTTATGGCGGTTTACAGGATATAAAAGCCATTTAGACTCTCTTTCTCTCTCTCTCTCTCTCTCTCTCTCTCTCTCTCTCTCTCTCTCTGTCTCTCTGTCTCTCTGTCTCTGTCTCTCTCTCTCTCTCTCTCTCTCTCTCTCTCTCTCTCTCTTTTATTTTTTTAAACTGGGTTTGACAAGGTTAGGTTAAGGATTCCTAACTTTATTGACAAGCTAAGAGCTCTTCTCTCTCTCTCTCTCTCTCTCTCTCTCTCTCTCTCTCTCTCTCTCTCTCTCTCTCTCTAAAACAATATACAGTAACTTTACTTGTTAAACAGATGACGCTGAAGTAGCAACAACCATTTTCTTAATTGGAAAATCGTGCCATAAACAAATCTACCTATTTACCTATAGATGGTTCTCTGGTGGTCATGGCTCCCCACGGCCCGGTCGTGGACCAGGCCTCCTAGTTGATGCCCTGGTTAGTCAGGCTACTGGCGCTAGCTGACCGCATTCCAACGCAGGCACGGCTGCTACGTTAGGAAAATGGGATTTCACGCGTGTAAAAGCTCTGATGGTGGCGGCGCGGGTGGTACCGTGACGGACTGGCCTTTTTATCATTACGAACCGCGAGCCTGAGTTACTTGACAATTTTCAAGAGGGTTACATTAATATTATCATAATTTACAGTTAACATGGACTGAATTATTAATTACTACTACTATTACCACTACTTTTATTACCACTACTTCTATTACCACTACTACTATTACCACTACTACTAGTAATACTATTATTACTAATTTTACAATTGCTATTACTACTAGTACTACCACTACTACATTTATTATCATTATCATTTTTATTATTTTATTCGCGGGGAAGCACTAAATCCGTAGGGGAGTTGGAGATAATCAGATTTTTGATCTGAAAAAAAACATAAAAGCTTTAATTTCCTGGCCCCTCAAGGAAGGTTCCTTGATGTTGGTGAGGGGCTCTTGATTTAGGGAATTGGATCTGTGCTCCAGTTCCCCGAATTAAGCCTGAATGCCTTCCACATCCCCCCCCCAAGCGCTGTATAATCCTCCGGGTTTAGCGCTTCACCCTTGATTATAATAATAATAATTAAATTTCCTGGGTCAATATTGATCCACCTGCAAGAAGGCATCCCCGTCTTCGAAGGAACATGAACAGTACTGTATGGTAAATATTGAGATGATTAGGCAAGTCATTCTATTAACAGGAGAAAGATGAATAAAACAAATTAGTTTTGGGAAGCAGTTAGCAGGGCGAGGCAGGGTATGTAGGGGACCAGAGAGAGAGGTAGGCTATGTGGGACTATGGAAGAGGCAGGCTATGCGGAACCATTGGAAAGGCAGGCTTTGAGGGACCATTGGAGAGGCAGTCTATGGGGTGGAAGCACTAAGCTTGTTGGGCTCATACATCACCTGGGTTGATCCAGTTTCACGACTCCAGAGCCTTTCCCCATGAAGGCATCTCCCCCCCTCCCCCATATCTTCGTGTACCAACACGTAAGGGACCATGGGAGAGGCAAGCTACGAGGGAACATGGGAGAGGCAGGCTATGAAAGACCATGGGAGAGGCAGGCTATGAGGGACCATGGGAGAGGCAGGCTATGAGGGACCATTTCTACAGGTAAACAAAATCATAACTGGTTACCTGTACGTTTAATATCAAAGGCGCCAAGCAGCATAAATATTAAAAAAAAAAAATTCTAATCTCGGTTCTGGAATTACAATGAAGTTAATACATTTTTAACATAATTTCAAATAACGTATACAAAGTGTATTTTCACCCTCGAGTCAAACAACTATTTGTCACTGATCTGACTACACACAATAGTTAAGGGGCCTTTCAAGGTTCCCGCGCGCGGAGCAAAAAAAAATTCGAAAATATATGAAAACTGAGTTATTGTTACCAAAAAATAGCTGAACTTCGCTACCAGTGAACACCTGTGTCCTTCAGCGCCTGCCGCCAATATTGCACAAAACAGACAACGTTCTCTCTGTCTTAGCTTGCTCATATAGGCGGCAACAACAATAGAAAGGAGTGGTAAAAAAGACAGTGTGTAGAACAAAACTTTATGACGAAGCTTCGCTTTAAGTACAGCTTTACAAGTCAAGGAATAACGCGAAGTGACTCAGTACGGAAAACGGTGAGGTGACAAGTATGTCATCTATATCATCTGGGATTGTGAACGCAACGTCATCTTTAATTAAGGACAAACAGGACCCAAATATAGTTATATGGAACTTTTTGTTGGCTTATCGCCAGACACTGGCATAAGCAAAACGTTGTCAATGAAGGTTCCATATGTCTATATTTGTCTCCTTGCCATCGTGTTGGAATCTTTTATCAAAGTTCCCATCTTTCAGTGGGGCTTTCCTTGCAAGTGCATTAGTATTATTGAAGGCTCCTTGATTTTGTTTTACGGTGTCGACAATCCATATGATTCACGGCCTCGGAGCCTCGTCTCCTGTCCCTGCTCTAATCATTACCAATATATATAGAATTACCAAACTGCAGCAGGCCAGGGTTCGACCCCACGACACATTGTCCCGCCTCAAGAGACAATACAACGTACATGTCACCTTTTCCACTCAGCCATCGATCCTACAAAGATCACGCACCCAGCAGAGTTGGGTGTTTTTCATGATCCGAGGAAACTCGTGGCATTGGTATCCTCGCCGTGCAGAGACGGGACAATGTGTCGTGGGGTCGAACCCTGGCCTGACGCAGTTTGATAAATGATTCAGAACCACTTTATATATTTTTATTTTTTTTTATTACCACACTGGCCGATTCCCACCAAGGCAGGGTGGCCCGAAAAAAAAAAACTTTCACCATCATTCACTCCATCACTGTCTTGCCAGAAGGGTGCTTTACACTACAGTTTTTAAACTGCAACCACCCAGGGAAGTACTACCGCCCTGCCAGATGACTGTGAAACAGAAACCTGTAACTGTTTTGCATGATGGTAGGATTGCTGGTTTCTTTTTCTGTCTCATAAACACGCTAGATAACAGGGATATCTTGCTACTCCTACTTACACTTTGGTCACACTTCACAGACACGCACATGCATATATATATACATACATCTAGGTTTTTCTCCTTTTTCTAAATAGCTCTTGTTCTTCCTTATTTCTTCTATTGTCCATGGGGAAGTGGAAAAGAATCTTTCCTCCGTAAGCCATGTGTGTCGTATGAGGCGACTAAAATGCCGGGAGCAATGGGCTAGTAACCCCTTCTCCTGTAGACATTTACTAAAAAAGAGAAGAAAAACTTATATATATATATATATATATATATATATATATATATATATATATATATATATATATATATATGTGTATATATATATATATCGTGCTCGAACGCTTCTGGATATCAGCAAACTACAGTCAGGATTAATGCAGTAATACACACCACTTAAAGGATATTGATTATAAAAAACTTTTTTGCTTAGGATTATTAGATTAAATATGATGTTTCCAAAAATTGTAATGGGAAATTTCTGATATTATGCAGTTCTAATGATGGACACCTGAGTACCCACAGCGTCTGCTTCTCAAAAATAACATTATTATAGTCACAGGTAAGTTCTAAACTAGGAAGAAATTGCACAGCGAATGAGAAATGAAAGCAAATTCGGTGTGATCAGAAGAACAAGAGTTTAACTAAAATTCCTTGGATCAAGAGTCATTCACCAGAACTAAGGCTCCTCTCCCCCCTACCTTGAATGGTTCTCTGGATCAATAAAATATTTACTAAGCACAGAGTAAAGAAACTGACACATTAACAAATATTTTATTTAGTTCTATGTACACGTGGAAGGTCGTGCTGTGTGAACTTCAGGAACATCGTTGGTAATATTAAATTATGTTATGTTAGCTTTGGTCGTAGTGTCGGGTCGTTTACTTGCCGTATCCATATCCACCATGGCCGCCACCATATCCTCCGTAGCCTCCTCCGTAGCCTCCTCCGTAGCCATAGCCGCCACCATGGCCATATCCTCCGCCGTGGCCATATCCTCCGCCATGGCCATATCCGATAATCCCGCCATATCTGGGACCAGCGAGGTGGAAGTTGTTGGTAGATACTCCGCTGGCATAGCCATAGCCTCCATGTCCTCCTCCGTAGCCGTATCCACCACCATGTCCACCGCCGTGTCCACCACCATAGCCGTAGCCAGCATGTACACCGGTCTGACAAAGGGTGGCCACGACGGCCATGACCACTAATGCAAGCATCGACTTCTGTAAATTACAAACAACATTTAGTACACTAACCACAATCGGAACATTGACATCTGGAAGACAGGTACAACAAATTTCAGCGCTAGAGCAGTGATAAGGTTAGCATATGCAAGACTTACCATGGTGTGGAGCAAGTCAAGTCCTAAGGCACACTGATTACAACTCTCCAAATCCAGTCTTTATATACCCAGCACCAAGACCGTGTTGAAGGTCCTCGCTCCTACCGCTGAGGTATTAAAAAAATATCTCCTAACTCCTTTCACATAAACTAAAATTCCTAATGATTAAATATTTATTGAAAACTGATATCGTTTCGAGTTTCTTTGTGTGCCAGTAACTATTTTATGGATTAACACTGATACTTAAATAACATAGCCAGTAGCTGTGGCTCGATGCACTCTTTTTTATGGCAAAGTACAACTTTTTTTCAAGTTCACTGGCGTATGTATGTATGAATGTATGTATGTACTATGTATTCATATATATATATATATATATATATATATATATATATATATATATATATATATATATATATATATATATATATATATATATATATATATATAGTTGAAAGTGAACATAGAAAAGAGTAAGGTGATGAGGGTATCAAATGATATAGATAAAGAAAAATTGGATATCAAATTGGGGAGGAGGAGTATGGAAGAAGCGAATGTTTTCAGACACTTGGGAGTTGACGTGTCGGCGGATGGATTTATGATGGATGAGGTTAATCATAGAACTGATGAGGGAAAAAAGGTGAGTGGTGCGTTGAGGTAAATGTGGAGTCAAAAAACGTTATCTATGGAGGCAAAGAAGGGAATGTATGAAAGTATAGTAGTACCAACACTCTTATATGGGTGTGAAGCTTGGGTTGTGAATGCAGCAGCGAGGAGGCGGTTGGAGGCTGTGGGGATGTCCTGTCTAAGTTAGGCAATGTGTGGTGTAAATATTATGCAGAAAATTCGGAGTGTGGAAATTAGGAGAAGGTGTGGAGTTAATAAAAGTATTAGTCAGAGGGCTGAAGAGGGGTTGTTGAGGTGGTTTGGCCATTTAGAGAGAATGGATCAAAGTAGAATGACATGGAGAGCATTTAAATCTGTAGGAGAAGGAAGGCGGGATAGGGGACGTCCTCGAAAAGGTTGGAAGGGGTAAGGGAGGTTTTGTGGGCGAGGGGCTTGGACTTCCAGCAGGCGTGCATGAGCGTGTTCGATAGGAGTGAATGGAGACGAATGGTATTTGGGACCTGACGATCTGTTGGAGTGTTAGCAGGGTAATATTTAGTGAAGGGATTCAAGGAAACCGGTTATTTTTATATAGCCGGACTTGAGTCCTGGAAATGGGAAGTACAATGTCTGCAATCTAAAGGAGGGGTTCAGGATATTATCAGTTTGGAGAGATATGTTGTGTATCTTTATACGTATATGTTCTGAGCACCTCTGCAAAAACAGTGATTATGTGTGAGTGAGGTGAAAGTGTTGAATAATGATGAAAGTATTTTATTTTTGGGGATTTTCTTTCTTTTTGGGTCACCCTGCCTTGGTGGGAGACGGCCGACTTATTGAAAAAAAAAATGTATGTATATATATATATATATATATATATATATATATATATATATATATATATATATATATATATATATATATATATATATATATATATAAGGGGTGGTAGAAAATTCTCAAACAGCTTCAGGGAGAACCTTGAGTTTTCCCTGAAGCAAGTTTATTCTTTTCTCTGAGGATGAGGGTCCCTATAACAGTTCTAGAGGTGGTACCTCCCTATATATATATATATATATATATATATATATATATATATATATATATGCAATAAGATCACAGTAAACAGGTGATTTCAAAATATGCAAAACAACCACTCTGAAAGAATAGAGAAATTCCAAGCGCTTTCGTGACTACTCACATTAATGTGAGTAGTCACGAAAGCGCTTGGAATTTCTCTATTCTTTCAGAGTGGTTGTTTTGCATATATATATATATATATATATATATATATATATATATATATATATATATATATATATATATATATATATATATATATATATATATATATATATCTTTCTCAAATTCTTTTACAGAAATTAAAATTACATTTCTTTTTTTCACTGAAAATGATAAGATGATTTTTTACTTTTGAACCAAAACTAACTTAAAAACTTCATCTAACTTCACTTAAACAAACGCATTTTTTTACCTAAATTCTGATATATATATATATATATATATATATATATATATATATATATATATAAAGTCAGTTTACATCTATTTAATATTACTCAAAATAAATGACATAAATTTTTTCGTTTCGTTTACATAATTTCTGATGAAATATGGCAAAAACAAATTTTCATTCTTCTAATTCGGCACTGAACATCCTTGCTAAATACACCAAACTCACCAGTTCGGCTTATATATATATATATATATATATATATATATATATATATATATATATATATATATATATATATATATATATATAAACACCGAAAAATTATTAATTATATTAAGGGTTTTATTTACATAAAAATAGTTTTTCTATGATATATTTAATGATTAATGTTTGTTGAAGAGACAGAAATATACGAGTATTTAGTTTGACTCACTGTTCAAGCTATAGTCACCAACGTACATTTTGCATTCGTGCGCATTCACGCACACACACACACACACACACACACACACGCGCGCGCGCGCGCACACACACACACACACATACACACCCACCCACCAACCCACCTCGTGTCCGTCTTAATGCATGTCTCTTGTGCTGCAGACTATGCGACACGAGAGACATGCGATCAGTGAAGAGGCGGGGCCAGGAGCTATGTCTAGACCCGTGCAACCACAAATAGGTGAGTACATACACAGGACCTGGTCTGACCAGTGGCTTCTGGAGTTTAGCTCCACCTAGTGCAAAGTTAGGAAGCATGGGGAAAGACAAAGAACGCAGATGGAGTACTGGCTCGTGGGTGAAAGGTTGCAAACCTTACTTAAGAAGAAGGACCTTGGGGTGAGTATCATACCGAGCATATTCCCTGAGGCGTACATCAGCCAAATAACTACTGCAGCAAATACGCGTCAGGAAAACCTAAGACTAGCGTGTACGTGAGACCCATATTGGAATATGCAGCACCAGTATAGAAACCACACCTGGTCAAGCTTGTCAAGAAACTGGAGAAAGTGCAGTGGTTTGCAGCTAGACGACTCCTGGAGCTAAGAGCTTTGCCCTATGACACTGAAATTAATGGGAATAAGGAGGATATAACTATGAGATACAAATTACTGAGAGGCATTGGCTAGGTGAACAGGGATATAATGTTTCAGAGATGGGAAATAGGAACAAGAGGGTACAACTGGAAGTTGAAGGCCCAGATGAGTCATATGGATGTCAGGAAGTGGAACAATCTGGAGAGTGGAGTGGTAGAGAAAGGATCCATACATTAACTTTCAAAAGAGATACGATAAGGCTCTTGAAGCAAGAGAGTGGCCCTTGGACAAACCAACAGAGACGGGGAGAGGATCTGTGACTCGACTCTTGCAACCATATATACGTGAGTACACAAACGCGGTAATCAGCGCATATATATATATATATATATATATATATATATATATATATATATATATATATATATATATATATATATATATATATATATATATATATACAGAACAACCACTGTGGAAAAAATAGTGAAATTCCAAGCGCTTTCGTGATTTCTCACATTGTTAAGGAACAGTTCATTGACCGCTGGGACAACACGGGTAGCAGGTGAAAGGAAGCTTGGCCATGCGTCTCTACTCTCCTAGGACAAAAATTTTTATACATTTATCAACAGTTCCAATCAACCTGGATGCACTTACGGCATTACTTAAAACATAGGTAAATGCAAATACTGACACTGTCAAAATTATAACCAAGAATGTTACTATGAAAATTCTTTTTTTTTTTTTCAGTGCACCGGCCGTCTCCCACCGAGGTAAAGTGACCTAAAAAGAAAAACGAAAGTTTCTCTTCTACATATAGTAATGTATACAGGAGAATAGGTTACTAGTCCCTTGGTCGCTGCATTTCAGTCGCTTCTTACGACAAGCAAGGATTACAGAGGAAGGCTTCTTTTCCACTTCCCCATGGAGATAAAAGGAAATAAAGAAGAACAAGAACTCTTAAGCAAATAGAAGAAAACTCAGATGGGTGTGTATACATACACGTGTTCATGAATGTGTAGTGTGACCTAAATGTAAGTAGAAGTAGCAAGATGTACTTGATATCTTGCGTGTTTATGAGACAGAAATAAAAGACGCCAGCAATCCTACCACTGTGTAAAACAATTACAGCTTTCCGTTTCACTGGACAGTAGTGCCAAACTGGGTGGCTGCTGTCTACAAACCTTCAACCTCTAGTTACAAAATTAAAATATTTTTAAGCATCAGAAGTAAGATCAGTTCTTCAAGAACAAAAAACTTAAAAAGTAGCATGATATTTGGAATTTTTTTTTTTTTAATTTTAATCTATCACCTTGCTTAATTTCAGTAGCAGGTAAACTCAGACACACAAAAGATTGAGATCTATAATGTGTGGTATTTAAAGCCTTATCCTTAACTCTTAGTTTGGCTTC
>NC_091359.1:12205970-12303470 GCF_038502225.1 Cherax quadricarinatus | reverse complement strand
AAAGTTTTTTTTAACCGAATTGTGTTATATTCGTTGTTTTATGAAATCTAGTTACTCTTTACGTTATTGAGACCATATTTACGATAAAGATTTGCACATATGTTATTTACTTTTAATGCTGTAAACTCCAGGTTGTTGTTTGTTAATATCGATAAGGTGTCCCGTCACGGAGGAAGGAGGGGAGTGTTAGGTTAGGTTCGTCAGGAAACGGCACAAGTGCTTCCTAACGTGGGTCTTAGGTACTTGCTAAAAGTCTCTTGATCTTAGTACATTACTCTTTTTCCTTCCTTTCCTTGCCATTGAGCCTGATTATTCCATATAGCTAATGCGTTGTACGATGCCTACCTGTTTACAGCTTCTCAGTTAATAAAATAATAATTTAAGTGGCTTCAATAAGTTGAAGTGCTGAAATATTAGACTTTTGACAACATGATCTCAAGAACACTGATGCATGTTAAGATAACATAATTTAAAGAATTTATGGAAGTTGCATTTCTTAATAATGTATGTGAAATGTTTGATATGGTTCACGTTTATTAGCGTTTAGAAACTTTGGCTAAAGTTCACTGACAGTCATTTATCATCAGTGTTGAAAATTCTGGCTGACTGATTTTTGTGCTGTTATTTTGTCTCAGATGGGAATAGTTAATAGAAGATTGAAAAACAAATCCCTTTTCTTTTAAAAAATACGGTACTGACTCTAACAAAAGATCAGCATTGTTAAGGGGAAATCGAATTAATTTGTTAGTAAAGATGAAGGTGTAGGTGGAATATACTGTTAGTATACATAAAGATACAGGTGGAATATACTGTATACATGAAGAAACAGGTGGAATATACTGGTGGTGTTGGCGATTTGCTTCCGGGAAAGAGGAAAGTGTCTCTTGTTGCGGTTCAAACTGTAGGATTGCTGAAACAAATGCTGAACGCCTTTAAATGCAAACTTGCTCGACTAACCCAGTTATAGGTAGTGAAGAAGCACCTTGGTCGAGTCTATCAAACAGCTGATAAACACGTCAGGGTGAGGGACTGTCAATATGACTTTATCAGACATAGAAAGTGCTGTGAGGGGGGGAGGGGGAAATACAGTGTAGCGGCAACACTACAACACACAAGGCTGTTAAGACTGGAAAACTGGTTGTTACCAGAGGAATTACTTTCAATATTGATAACCTAAACCACCTGAACCCTTAAGCACCATATCTATGAGAGTTGTCAGTACTGTTGAACATGGCTTAAAATTTTTGCTTCCCTAATAACTGGAAGGCTTATTAACGCTTACGCAAATCTCATCTCCACGCTGAAGTGTGAGGCAGAGGAAGGCGACTTTTCATTTTCAATATATTTTCTCAAATATGTTATCCAAGTCTGTATTTTATAATCTTGAAAGGGTCGTGTCTAAGACTTAAAGAGAGTAAACATAACATTTTAAGACTGAAACTCGAAAGATCACTTATCAAATCTAGTTTTGTGCTTAAGATTCAATTCACTGCTTTCTTGACTTCATATTGTTGGTCACTTACATTACTCGATCTTTACTTTCATTTATTTGGTTATTCTCTGTAGTTTTCATAAAAACTGTTTTTTTTTATATATATTTATTTGCACTTACCTGCTCTGAAATTTATGTTCCATTTATTAATCCAATTTACAATTTTTATTGTTTACTGTGAGCTAAGTTTGTTTATTAGTTTAATGTCACTGGTATATTTTGATAACAAATTGAAGACACCTTAATTGATGTTATTTGCGTATAATAACTGAGCAAGTAACAAAACGTAACCTTGTGGCACCTCACTTGTTATATCCAGCTTGTACAATTAATATCCTTTAAAAACTACTTAGTGTTTGCTTTCAAATATTATATTTATGGGGAAGCGCTAAAATCATGTGAATCACACGGCGCATGAGGACTAAGAAGGAATTAATTTTTATTCAAAGAAGGAAATTGGTTTTAATTTATGGGATCAAGAGCTCTTTACTAGAATAAAAACTTCATCTTCGATGGGACTCTTGTTTCACCATACATCTGTTTGCATAGTGAACTTTTTGAAAAATAAAAAAAGTTTAGATTAGGTAATTTATCAAAAGTTTTTGAAAACAATCGATGTGCATTTCCATCTACCTCCTCCTCTTCTTCACAGACATTCTTGAAGTGTTTGCTTATAAAGAACCTTATTTTTGGTTCATTATACGTTTCTGTAGGTTTATGTAACCTGCTATAACATGACTTAATCAAACTCCAAACTCAGCCTAATTAAAATAAATATATATATATATATATATATATATATATATATATATATATATATATATATATATTGGTGGAATGATGAAGTAAAAGGTGTGATAAAAGAGAAAAAGGTAGCTTACGAGAGGTTTTTACAAAGCAGAAGTGTTATAAGAAGAGCAGAGTATATGGAGAGTAAAAGAAAGGTGAAGAGAGTGGTGAGAGAGTGCAAAAGGAGAGCAGATGAAAGAGTGGGAGAGGCACTGTCAAGAAATTTTAATGAAAATAAGAAAAAATTTTGGAGTGAGTTAAACAAGTTAAGAAAGCCTAGGGAAAGTATGGATTTGTCAGTTAAAAACAGAGTAGGGGAGTTAGTAGATGGGGAGATGGAGGTATTAGGTAGATGGCGAGAATATTTTGAGGAACTTTTAAATGTTGAGGAAGAAAGGGAGGCGGTAATTTCATGCACTGGCCAGGGAGGTATACCATCTTTTAGGAGTGAAGAAGAGCAGAATGTAAGTGTGGTGGAGGTACGTGAGGCATTACGTAGAATGAAAGGGGGTAAAGCAGCTGGAACTGATGGGATCATGACAGAAATGTTAAAAGCAGGGGGGGATATAGTGTTTGAGTGGTTGGTGCTTTTGTTTAATAAATGTATGAAAGAGGGGAAGGTACCTAGGGATTGGCGGAGAGCATGTATAGTCCCTTTATATAAAGGGAAAGGGGACAAAAGAGATTGTAAAAATTATAGAGGAATAAGTTTACTGAGTATACCAGGAAAAGTATACGGTAGAGTTATAATTGAAAGAATTAGAGGCAAGACAGAATGTAGAATTGCGGATGAGCAAGGAGGCTTCAGAGTGGGTAGGGGATGTGTAGATCATGTGTTTACATTGAAGCATATATGTGAACAGTATTTAGATAAAGGTAGGGAAGTTTTTATTGCATTTATGGATTTAGAAAAGGCATATGATAGAGTGGATAGAGGAGCAATGTGGAAGATGTTGCAAGTATATGGAATAGGTGGTAAGTTACTAAATGCTGTAAAGAGCTTTTATGAGGATAGTGACCCTCAGGTTAGGGTGTGTAGAAGAGAGGGAGAATACTTCCCGGTAAAAGTAGGTCTTAGACAGGGATGTGTAATGTCACCATGGTTGTTTAATATATTTATAGATGGGGTTGTAAAAGAAGTAAATGCTAGGGTGTTCGGGAGAGGGGTGGGATTAAATTATGGGGAATCAAATTCAAAATGGGAATTGACACAGTTACGTTTTGCTGATGATACTGTGCTTATGGGAGATTCTAAAGAAAAATTGCAAAGGTTAGTGGATGAGTTTGAGAATGTGTGTAAAGGTAGAAAGTTGAAAGTGAACATAGAAAAGAGTAAGGTGATGAGGGTATCAAATGATTTAGATAAATAAAAATTGGATATCAAATTGGGGAGGAGGAGTATGGAAGAAGTGAATGTTTTCAGATACTTGGGAGTTGACGTGTCGGCGGATGGATTTATGAAGGATGAGGTTAATCATATAATTGATGAGGGAAAAAAGGTGAGTGGTGCGTTGAGGTATATGTGGAGTCAAAAAACGTTATCTATGGAGGCAAAGAAGGGAATGTATGAAAGTATAGTAGTACCAACACTCTTATATGGATGTGAAGCTTGGGTGGTAAATGCAGCAGCGAGGAGACGGTTGGAGGCAGTGGAGATATCCTGTCTAAGGGCAATGTGTGGTGTAAATATTATGCAGAAAATTCGGAGTGTGGAAATTAGGAGAAGGTGTGGAGTTAATAAAAGCATTAGTCAGAGGGCAGAAGAGGGGTTGTTGAGGTGGTTTGGTCATTTAGAGAGAATGGATCAAAGTAGAATGACATGGAAAGCATATAAATCTATAGGGGAAGGAAAGAGGGGTAGGGGTCGTCCTCGAAAGGGTTGGAAAGAGGGGGTAAAGGAGGTTTTGTGGGCGAGGGGCTTGGACTTCCAGCAAGCGTGCATGAGCGTGTTAGATAGGAGTGAATGGAGACGAATGATACTTGGGACCTGACGATCTGTTGGAGTGTGAGCAGGGTAATATTTAGTGAAGGGATTCAGGGAAACCGATTATTTTCATATAGTCGGACTTGAGTCCTGGAAATGGGAAGTACAATGCCTGCACTTTAAAGGAGGGGTTTGGGATATTGGCAGTTTGGAGGGATATGTTGTGTATCTTTATACGTATATGCTTCTAAACTGTTGTATTCTGAGCACCTCTGCAAAAGCAGTGATAATGTGTGAGTGTGGTGAAAGTGTTGAATGATGAAAGTATTTTCTTATGGAGGATTTTCTTTCTTTTTTGGGTCACCCTGCCTCGGTGGGAGACGACCGACTTGTTGACGATATATATAGATATATATATATATATATATATATATATATATATATATATATATATATATATATATATATATATATGTGTGTGTGTGTGTGTGTGTGTGTGTGTGTGTGTGTGTGTGTGTGTCTAGAACACAGTAAATGATCAGAAATTAACTTTGGGATTCGCAAAAGAAAATTAACGTAAAATAATGAGGTTGGATTAACGAATACAAAACGTTCCTGGGTAGTTTTAGCCTCTGGATCAAAAGAAACGGAATATTTGTATTAACTTCCACACAAAGAATTACTATGCGATTCAAACATTACGTATTATTTAGTAAACAATATTAATTTATATGCTTTAAATATTCTCGGATTGTTAATTAAATTTCAGTGCATACTGAATAAATAGCGACAGTGTACAAAACAAAGAACAAAAAACAAAAAAAAAAATGAAAACAATTAGTGTATATTTTCGCTTTGCTAGAGAAAAAAAATTGGATGCATTTCTACAAATCGTCAGCAGCAGAAGCAAAGACCTTCAGCATGATCTTTGTGATGGGTATATAAAGGCTGGACTTCAGAGTTGCAATCAGTGTGCCTTAGGACTTGACCAGCTCCACACCATGGTAAGTCCTGCGTACACCTACCTTATCACGGCTCACACGCTGAAATTTATTATACATGCTATTAAGATCTATAGGCACTGATTGTGGTTTTGTATTAATTGTTGTTTGTGGTTTCAGAAGTCGATGCTTGCACTAGTGGCCATGGCCGTTGTGGTCACTCTTTGTCAGGCCGGTGTTCACGGTGGATACGGCTATGGTGGTGGACATGGTGGTGGATACGGCTACGGAGGACATGGAGGCTATGGTTATGCCAGCGGAGTATCTACCAACAACTTCCACCTCGCTGGACCCAGATATGGGGGAATTATCGGATATGGCCATGGCGGAGGACACGGCGGAGGCTATGGCTATGGTGGCTATGGAGGATACGGTGGCGGCTACGGTGGTCATGGTGGCTTTGGCTTTGGTGGCGGCCATGGCGGATACGGATACGGCAAATAGACAACTAGAGACTACTATCGCGACTACCACGAAATTATAATTTATTCAACACGATTATAGAAAACGTATTCCATCGATCTTCCACGTGTACACAGAGTAAAAAAAAAAATTTAATTTCTGAGTTTGTTTTCCCTTACACTAAGGAAGTATTTTATTGATCTTGTGAAGCAGAAGTCGATACATCTTGATCAGCAAATCCACAATATCCAATCTGCATTTTTTATTTCTGGTTTGATGAAAATTATTTTTTTTTCTGACATTTACTAAATTTTTATCAAGTCTTAGAAACACTGATAAATAATGTCCCAAAAACCACATTGCATGTAATAAATATTTGTCCTCGTATGGTATTTATTATTATATATCCCTCGCAATAGTATGTTTTAAATTACGAGTAAATATGGAGGTGTTTATCTCTCAAGTGAATATTCACTGAGAGTTTTCTTTAATCTCTTTTTTTTTGAGATTATATATAGTGTTCCTGTCTGGTAAAGTGCAGTACAACTGCACTGGTCTTAAACCTGTATAGATGAATGGTTCAGAGAACCGACAAGTAATCAGTCGATTACATCGACTCAAGACTGAGGGACTGATTACCTTAAAGTCCTGTTCTGAATCATTCTCCTTTGTATGGACTAATGAAGCCACTGTGTGGTGATATGTTTCCTCATTAAAGATACCCAAGTGATGCACATGTGTCTAATTTATCAATAAGTAAAGGCGATCAGACGTTAGAAATTTGACAAGAATTATACTAACATGCAGAAATTAAATCAATTAATTATGATCAAGTAGACGTTTTATGTCTTTTCTTCAGCATTTTTTTTTTAGGTGAAAGTAAAAACAAAAATTCACCAATTTATATTTAACGAATAAGATATTCTCTGCGCTTATTCTTTGTACGATAAGTTATATTTCTTTTAAATGGAACATATCAATAAATCATTATCACGTGTTCTTAAAGCAAAAAAAAAAAAATATAGTGACTACTAAATATATTTTTGTCTCCCATTTTTAAAACATTTTCGATGATATAAAATCCTTTTTTTCAGGTAAATGAGTATATTTTTTAGTATATTCATGCAATATACCCGGCGTACATACCTTTTTCTTGGAGGTTGCGTCTTAATGTACGAAAAATATTATAATAGCAAATCTCGATGTTTTAGAACGACGCGAGACGTTTTCTGACATATTCTGACATATTTGAAATTTTACCCATAATAATAGTAAACAACGGAAATGACGTATTATTATTTACCCATAATAATAGTAAACAACGGAAATGACGTATTGTTTACCAACAAACAGAGACGTCCTTGAACATTTGTGTAATGATCAAAGGAACTGTATTCTAGAATTAACAATAGCAACATTATCTATAAGGCGTTTTTGTTTGGTTGGTATTGTGTAGCCATGTTTACACAGGCATTTCACAATCTGCAATAACAGGAAGCTATTAGTAGCTAAAAAAAAAAAAAATAAGCGTACTGCCCGTAGTAGTGAAGCAAAGACCCGGGTTGCTGAAAAAGCTTTTACTGTATCAACGTTTCGCTCTGTGTAAAGTTTCATGAAACACTACACAGTGCAAAACGTTATCGGGATACTTAGCCCCTGTGGCTTGTCTTCAAACGAAATGATCTGATAAACAGTTCTAGGGGAACCGAACTTGAGTCTTCAGACTAGGAGTCGTTCACGCTCTCTCATATGCGCCTCGAACAAATGAATGTATTGAAACCGGATTTCTCACCGCATATACCAGGTTGTGATAGACTCAGACAGGTGACCCAAGTCACTTTTTTTTTTTTCACTCAGCACTCGTGTGTCTCGTAACAATAGTATCAACATTGCAAAATAACCTGTACCGTTTTCCACACAATAATCACAGTTGCTAAAAAGAAATCTTTAAAATTGGAGTATGTTTGTATTATTATTATTATTATTATTATTATTATTATTATTATTATTATTATTATTATTATTTTCACTATCATTACCATTAACATTAATATAATTTTATTGTTTTGCATATTTTTATTTTTGCTTTTTTTTAGCTATAACCATAATTTTTTTTACAATTTTGTTTATAGATTTAAACTATACATTTCACCTGTATATATATATATATATATATATATATATATATATATATATATATATATATATATATATATATATATATATACATACATATATATATATATATATATATATATATATATATATATATATATATATATATATATATATATATATATATATATATATATATAATTTGAATTCCTTTCACTTATGATTATACGAGAGACTAAACAATTTCCTTCGCGAAGAGCAATTACATGTTTGTTAACTAAATGTGTTGAAGAGTATATACACTCAAAGATATGAATCTCTCAGTATATATACACTGAGAGATGCATACTTCTCAGTGTATATATATATATATCTCAGTGCATGTACATTAAGAGGTATGTATCTCTCTGAGCATATGCAATGAGAGGTGTGTGTGTGTGTGTATTTGCACTGAATAGTGTGTATATCTCGGTTATATAAACTAAAACGTGTATATCTGTTAACGAATATACTCTGAGAATTTATTTTAATATAATAATAGCTCATAATTTTATATTAACTTTTCTTTACTAACTGGGCTTTTAAATTAAAAAAAATAAATTTTAATTACACTAGATTTATTAATCATTTACCTTATTCAATTCGAGTTTACATTAAAATGTCATTTCCGATTTATTTTGTGTACAATTAACATATTCCCAGTATTACATCCCCACGTTATCTACTGAGAGATGCTCTTCCTCTTACCTATTTAAGGGGCTGTCTTGATGCTGGTAATGAGCTCTTGATTCACTGTACTGGAGATACCATCTCTTTATCAAACTCGATTACGCGTGGCAATTATCCATGAAGACAACAGTAAATTTAATACCGATTGCTACTTCTGCTTCTACTACAAGTACTGTTACTACCAATACTACTACTATTTCTACTACTACTACTACTATTTCTACTACTATTACTACTACTACTATTTCTACTACTGCTACTACCACTACTACTATTTCTACTACTACTACTACTATTTCTACTACTACTATTTCTACTACTGCTACTATTACTGCTACTAATAATACACCTCCTAATGCTGCATAAATTATTCCATACTTGGGATAAACAAATAATGTTTACCACTAGACAGACTCCTCCCAGGTGAATCCTTTAAAAAATAGATATACGAATTTTTGGAATACAGATTTGCTATTTTGTATACCAACAGCAAATTAACCAAAGTTAACCTTTCTAAAATACACCTAGCACGAAGAAACTAAATTTACAAAGCCTTGCATAGAGTTAGCATAACTAGAAGTCACTGCTCTCCCTGAGAGAGTGGACAGCATCTCTCTCTGTAACAACACTGATCATGCATTCTTCCCAGTGTCTGTTTCTCTGACCATTACTGAAATGTGTCCAATACTTATTCCTGCCTTCTAACATCCACTTTTGTTTGCATTTCTCCTCCTCTCTCTTGCTTTACTATTTCGGCATAAATCGGAGTTGAATTACTTAATTCCTGTAATCAGGACACTGGTAAGATTCAAGAGCAACACAGGTTTCAATATTGGTCTAATGGTTTCATTTTCCCAGCCAGAGGATTCATCAATTATAGTGATATATATATATATATATATATATATATATATATATATATATATATATATATATATATATATATATATATATATATATATATATATATATGTGAGTGTGTGTGTGTGTGTGTGCGTGTGTGTGTGTGTGTGTGTGCACGTAGTCACCTAATTGTGGTTGAAGGGGTCGAGACTCAGCTCCTGGCACCCCCTCTTCACTGACCGCTACTGGGTCCTGCCTCTCCCTGCTCCATGAGCTTTATCATACCTCGTATTAAAACTATGTATGGTTCCTGCCTCCACTACATCATTCGCCAGACTATTCCACTTCCTAACAACTCTGTGGCTGAAGAAATACTTCCTAACATCCCCTTGACTCATCTGGGTCTTCAGCCTCCAGTTGTGACCCCTTGATTCAATGTCCCATCTCTGGAACATCCTTTCTCTGTCCACTGTGTGTGTGTGTGTGTGTGTGTGTGTGTGTGTGTGTGTGTGTGTGTGTGTGTGTGTGTGTGTGTGTGTGTGTGTGTGTGTGTACTAGAGAAAAATGCGTAATATTAATGGCATGAACAAAGAAGAACTAAGCTCCCATATATATCGGAATCTAAGCTTTTCTTAACCATAAATCACACAACCAAAAACCAGTTATATAACTGTAGCCTTTTATACATTTTAAAAATAATATTCGATGTTACTTGCTTATAAATATTCCCCGATTCAGTATTAATCAATATAATTTAATAACAGAGAAAATAGTAAGAGACACAAAAGAAATCCATTGTTTTCAATGTGATAGTTTTTTTTTTTTGGATTATGAGAATGGAATTTAGATTTTTTAATATCTCGGTAGGAGTAATGACCTTCAACACAGACCTGGTCCGCGTATATAAAGACTGGATTTGGAGAGTTGTAATCAGTGTGCCTTAGGACTTGACTTGCTCCACACCATGGTAAGTCTTGCATATGCTAACCTTATCACTGCTCTAGCGCTGAAATTTGTTATACCTGTCTTCCAGATGTCAATGTTCCGATTGTGGGTTGTTTACTAAATGTTGTTTGTAATTTACAGAAGTCGATGCTTGCATTAGTGGTCATGGCCGTCGTGGCCACCCTTTGTCAGACCGGTGTACATGCTGGCTACGGCTATGGTGGTGGACACGGTGGTGGACATGGTGGTGGATACGGTTACGGAGGAGGACATGGAGGCTACGGCTATGCCAGCGGAGCATCTACCAACAACTTCCACCTCGCTGGTCCCAGATATGGCGGGATTATCGGATATGGCCATGGCGGAGGATATGGCCACGGCGGAGGATATGGCCACGGTGGCGGCTATGGCTACGGAGGAGGCTACGGAGGAGGCTACGGAGGATATGGTGGCGGCCATGGTGGATATGGATACGGCAAGTAAACGACCCGACACTACGACCAAAGCTAATATAACACAATTTAGTATTACCAACGATGTTCCTGAAGTTCACACAGCACGACCTTCCACGTGTACATAGAACTAAATAAAATATTTGTTTATGTGTCAGTTTCTTTACTCTGTGCTTAGTAAATATTTTATTGATCCAGAGAACCATTCATATGGAGTGCCATAATGCTGGTGAAGGATACTTGATTCCTGGAATTAGAGTTAACTTTTTCTTCTTTGGATCAAACCAGATTTTCTCATAATTTCCAGGTTGCTGTAACATCCGTAAAAATTTACTGATTTCCAATAAATACAGTGGGAATAATAATAAAAAAGGAACAACAATAATAACAATTTCGTACAAAAGTTTTGAAAGTCAACTATAATTCATAATGAATATTTGTGTTTACCTGGAGGGAGTTCCGGGGGTCAACGCCCCCGCGGCCCGGTCTGTGTGCTTATTGTCTGTATGATGTTTTCATCATAGCAATGAACCCACGAAACAAGTGGTTTTAAATCATATACCAGATTACTAGGCTCATGTTTGTAGGACCGATGGCTGAGTGGATAAGGTAATATGTACATTGTGTGGTCTCTTGAGGCGGGACAATGTGTCGTGGGGTCGAATCCTGGCCTGCCGCAGTTTGGTAAATGATTCAAAACCACTTGCTTCGTGGTTTCATTGCAATATATATATATATATATATATATATAATATATATATATATATATATATATATATATATATATATATATATATATATATCTCGAAATAATTGAGAATAAAGTATGCTTGACTGATAGTGTACAGGTAACAGTCAGTCTTAATGAGGCGTCGTGCAGTTAATAGGATTTAAATCCAATAAACCAGCCAATCATCACTGTCAAAACAAAAATAATATTGATTTTAAAACGTGATATTTTTTTTTGCTTTGTATAAAAATACGTTATGGATTATATCACAAAAACATTATCGTCCAGGAAATAAGGCAAATATTTTTATATTTGTAATATGCGTGAGGAGTATACTTCAGTTTTCGAAGTTACATCCCAGTGAATGAGATGTTGGCGGCTGAGTAGCAGATAACACACAATTAACCCGTACGTGCGGGTTATTTGTGTGTTGTTCCTGCCATCAATGTATTGTGCCTTTTTGTTATTCAGTATCAGATGAATTCAGTCTGAATTCGGAAATTCGCGTGATTAACGAAAACGTAAACGACGCTGGTCTTGATCAAATGACGCATTAACTGGTGAAGTGTCTGTTGACTCGTGAATCAGTTTGGCTTCACGTCCCACAGAAAAAACTTGATCATTAAATAATTACATATCCTTGGATGATACCATCACAGGTATACTACAGACAGTTTATCTAGTGACGGGAAAAAGCGCAAAATGCAAAATTTTTAGGACTTTTTTTTGAAAGGGGGGGGGGAAAGAAACGTTTTACTCCTGGGACATTGGGCGCTCCAAAAATACATCTGGAGTGACCGAGGTCACAATGTCCTCAAGAGATTGCATTTTGTATCTTTTTCCAATAGTTATTGCTGTCCTACACCGTTGATTGGTTGGTTAATTGGGCTTAAAACCCATCAACACATGACATTAAGGTAGCATAACACTTGCTTAATACCATTCGATAACTCTGCGTGTGTACACAAGCAGTTCTCCTTTCAGTGCACGTATAACGGGAGTTCTATACTCATGAGGATATTTACAAAGTGTATGGAAGAAATCACAATAAAATACGCAATTGCATATATAAAAAAATACCACAGTGAAAATGGGAAAAAATAATCTGAGTACGTTCACGTGCTTACACACATATCTTCTGAAGACATGTAAGCACACGAAGCGCTCAAATTTTATTTCTTATTTTTACAGTGGTATTTTTTATCAAGTGTATATACTGTTATTATCACAATTTATCTACTTGAACTTGATGAACATAAACTATACCACGGGTGGGGATAGAACCCGCGACCAGAGAGTCATAAAACTCCAGACCTTATTGTGGCCAGCTGGCCCAGAGGCTAGCGAGTCGGTCTGGAGTTTTATGACTTTCTGATCGCGAGTTCTATGCCATCCATCATGTTGATGATTTCAAGGTACAATAAACACAGGTAAGCACACTGGTGGAGCCATCACAGAGTTCCCAGCATCGAGACACCTTCAAGGAAGATACCTATTTGCTGGTGACCAGTTCTTCATCTGAGTGATAGGAGCTACGCATTTCTATCAAACGTGACTACATCCATTTTCCAGGTTCTTACTCGTGAATGTAATCAAATCTACTTGCCAGAATTATTACTAGTATTATATTACACATTTAATATCCTTTTTAAATATATTGTCATTATTTGTGTTCTATATAATTTAACTCCATAAGGCGATGGATACTAATTTTACTGCTTTAACTAATTTGGTAGGATAACTCATTCTGCGAGTTTAACACGTAAGTTAAATCTAACTTGGAGTGAATAAATCCTAAAGTAAGGTTATTACATTACTTTAGTTCAACTCTGATGATAACTCGTTGTGCTACTTTAATATGTAAGTTTACTGTAACTCATTTTGGTAGTTTAACACTTAAGTTTAGGCTTAGTGACACTTATTCTTCCAGTTTGTGCATCACTTAATCCTAACTTTGCGGGAGGGAATCAACTTGATAAGTTTCAGCTAGCACGAACTTTGCTTCTGGAATGTTACTCCCCGGCTTAGACCAGTGACCCACCTAGTCAGGTCACTTCCACTTAAGGAAGGAGCACAGCATAAGACCTAGTAGCACAAGCTAGTCAGGCATCACTCACACTCTCTCTGGTATTTCTGAATTAGGCACTTTCTCTCTGATATTTCTGAATTGGACACTTTCTCTGTGGTATTCTGTCTTAGGTTCTCTCTCTCTCTCTTTGGTGGTGTGTCAGGTACAAGGCTGCATTCACACGTAATCAGCTGGAAGAATAATGAGCACACAATTGCAATATAATGGAAGAGCGGTGCCAAACGAACACGAGATTGTTTTCTTTCATGAAGTGGTATAACACCTTAATAGCGTTCGAATACCAAAGTTGAGAGAGACATGTTCCTGACACATTCAAATTTACGAAGTCTCTCAAGTGCTGTCAGCACCACGTTTGTTGGGTAATACAACGAGGGCCAAGGGTGGCCATCTCTCCTGGGTTTCAACCTCACTGCGGTGATGAGTGAAATATTTGTGAAGATTATACACAAAAACACACACTTCATGGGGATAGAAAACTCACAAATGCATAAATATTTTAATCAGCACTATATACACGTGGAAGATCATTGGTCGTGCTTGCGAACTTCAATAACATCGTTGAATATCTTAAATAAAACTTATTCTGTGTTGATTTCGTGTGTCGGGTCGTTTACTTGCCGTATCCGTATCCACCGTGGCCACCGAAACCGCCACCGAAGCCAAAGCCACCATACCCTCCATGTCCGTAGCCGCCATAGCCACCGTAGCCGCCACCATATCCACCACCATGTCCATATCCGATGATTCCACCATATCTGGGACCAGCAAGGTGGAAGTTGTTGGTAGACACTCCACTGGCATAGCCGTAACCTCCATGTCCTCCTCCGTAGCCGTATCCACCACCGAAGCCACCATGTCCATAGCCGTAGCCACCGTAAACACCGGCCTGACAAAGGGTAGCCACGACGGCCAAGACTACTAGTGCAAGCATCGTCTTCTGTAAACCACAAGTCCCAAATCAGTACCTTCAGGTCTTGGTTTATTAATTAAGTTTTAAACCTTCCCACTACACGAGGGTTATTAAGGCAGCATGCTACCTGTACACCGTCTCTTCAACAAAGAGTAAAATAAGCCCTCGGCATACACTAAGACATAAATACTTCATTGTATATACTCCGTTTTTTGAAATATTACCTGACTAATTGGGTTTGAAGTTTATATAATGCATAAGGTCATTAAGGCTGTATATTACCTGTTTGCTACCTATCAAGAATACTTTAATACCTGAAAATAACGATTAGGCAAACTCTCAATATATATAAATTTCTCCATGGAAAAGTGGACCAGAATTCTTCTTCCGTAAGCCATGCGTGTCGTAATAGGTGACTAAAAATATCGGGAGCAAGAGGCTAGTAACCCTTCTCCGGTATTAATTACTAAATTTAAAAAGACAAATTTTCGTTTTTCTTTTTAGGTCACTGCCTCGGAGGAATACGGCCGGTTCGTTGAAATTAAAATATATATGTCAGTGCCAGTGGTCGCTAATGTTGTGATACATTATTGCTAGTAACTCTTGCTCTGCAGTATCCCCTCCTTCCCAGTCGCCAAAATACCGGCGATGTTGTCTGGGTCATCTCAGAAAAAACACGAAGACGTACGTCGGGTAATCTTTCCCTGATGAATCAACCAATAACAACACGGCTACTCTTTACTGTTTGAAAAGGCCAAAAATTAATTCAGAGTATTTATTGCTGTTCATTTGCACTGATTCATCAATGGAGAATATCCTTTTGCATTTTTAACACAATGGGAGTTGCCCACTCTGGGCAATGCCAATCGCTCATTCTTACCAAAAGTAGATAGGCTTCACGTTTTAATAATCCACCATACCGCGACATTCCCACGAATCCTTCAGAGTACAGGCACTGAAATTCCTAATTCCAGAATTCAAGTCAAGGTAGTCTCCCTGAATTCATTCATAGATGACTCACGAAATCGTAATAACACGATTGCAAACAAACCATACCCCGGCCGGAATTGAACCCGCGGTCAGAGAGTCTCGGACCGCGGGTTCAATCCCGGCCGGGGTATGGTTCATTCATAGATGCTACAACAGAACATCAGACCCCATAAATGAACTTGTCTCCAATCCTAACACGCCCAAACCTGCCTAATGAATGTACAAGTTCATTCCTCTTAGTTTCTAACCTACCCTCTAGTTTGATACCGAACAGGTATTGACTAGGTCAAATTATGGTCTTAATGGTCAGGTTTGACGTCTTAGTTGTATTAATGATTAACCCGGTTGTGCTGTTAATCACTAGTTTGTGTGTCTTAATTTTTGATATACTTTTTATGATCAGGTCGTTTGAGGTCTGGTGACCCGAATGGATGTGGTCGTGAAGACCAGGTTGACCGTTTCAGCTATGATCTCGACCACCAGGTCGGTTTTGGTCTCGAGGACCAGGTCGACGATGGTCTTGAGTGGTACTAATGTCCAAAACTGTGGCGCATCTCAATTCTGCATTATCATTATTGCATAAGAAATGGTAAACTAAACCAACGAGACGATAAATAAGATAGTTGTAACACTTGGGTATCTTTACTGCGGTCAGAAAATATACCAAAGTGTTGCATCCAAGCCTCATTTATCTAAATACAATAATCCTTATGCCTCTGCTTCTCCTCCTGTCATTAGGCTGCAGAACTTACCATTGTGTGAAACTGATCAGTTCCTTCGGCAGACTGAATAACATCGAAAAGTTCAGCCTTTTATATGCCCAGCAGCAAGACCATTGTGAAGGTCACCTCTTGCTCCAACCGCCGGCGCTCAACACAAAACAATTTCCAAACTTTTTGTTACTAATAAATTTGAAAACAAAAATAGTGTTATCAACTGATTATAAAAGAAGAATTGACTAATGTCATCACTGGAATTTCTTAAAAAATAAGAAACACAAAGTTTCGTTCTTACTTCGGATAAAATGCACATACTAGAACAACAAGATATAAATCGAGAGACATCTTTTAATGTACATACAGTGAGTGTATATATATATATATATATATATATATATATATATATATATATATATATATATATATATATATATATATAGGGAGGTTCCACCTCTGGAACTGTCCTGGGGACCCTCATCCTCAGAGAAAAGAATAAACTTGCTTCAGGGAAAACTCAAGGTTCTCCCTGAAGTAGTTTGAAAATTTTCTCCTACCACCCCCTATATTTAATATAAGTTTTATTTAAAGACAAAATAAATTGACAAAAATACAATAAAGAGTAAAACAATATAGATAACTCAGAGCTACAATTCGAATACTTCGCCCAGCTCCCCGGCGGTGGGCCGCGTGCCCAGAATGCTGCAGGCATTTCTCCTCTGGATCGCAACACTGAGTCTCTGAAACAGGAAGCTGGCCGCCCTGTGGTCCTTGGTTTCTATGATGACTTTTTAACCCAGCTCTTTCAGGAACTTTAGAGCACACTTGCCCCATGCTCCAAGAGTCTCCGACCTTATCTGGATGAAGTTATATATATATATATATATATATATATATATATATATATATATATATATATATATATATATATATATATATATATATATATATACAGTGATTATGTATGAGGTGAAAGTGTTGAATGATGAAAGAATTTTCTTTTTTGGGGATTTTCTTTCTTTTTGGGTCACCCGGCCTCGGCGGGAGATGGCCAACTTGTTTATAATATATATATATATATATATATATATATATATATATATATATATATATATATATATATATATATATATATATATATATATATATATATATATAAATTTCCCTTGTTCCATATTTTAGGAACGAAAACTTTCTTGAATTAGTGTACATGTGAATTGTGACGACGCCGCTCGTACACTCAATATGCTTTTAACCTAAGAAACAGTTCAGGAAATTAATATCATAATTAACTAGCAGTGCGATAGCAATACTAACTCATGCTAAACAAGTCCTATTCACATCTGAACATCCAGACTTATATAATTGTTTAATATGTGTTAAACTGCTGAAAGTGTTTAATGATGCTACTTGACAGTTTATTCCACTTATCATTTTTAGTTCTATACCAGGACTTTTATACTTCATTTCTGAATCTGTAATATCCTTATGAAAAGTTTCCTTAGTTATACGCTGTTGAAAATACTCATTAAAAAGTTCAGAAAATCGATAATTAATGAAAGTGTTCTATGTAATGAAAACTGATCGGGGATGATAGAATGCACACATCATCTCCAGGCTGACAGACGGATTCCCTCCAACACCCTCTTTACATTGATCGATTTTCTCTGTATTAGACTGATGAAGCCACTGATTTGCGATACGTTTTCATAATAAACATACCCAGGTGTTACACAAGTGTCTCATTCGCCTGCTTGTCGCTTTTCAAAACCACCGATATAACATTACTTTCATAAACAATGTTAATTTAAAACCAAGAGGGAAAAAAATGCTGGAATAGAGGCGTACCTTGCACCAGTATGATGGAAAACGGTATCGGTGATGCAATGAGAGGTTTGTTTAGTTTCTACACTTCAAGGTGAATTGGTGACACTATAAAACGCATTTTCCTTGTCTCTGTTCAAGCCTGAACCGAGATCACCTCACGCATGGACGTTCGGTCTCGAGTACGTCTCGTGCACACCTATACGCCAACATACTCACTCATACGCACCAGTTACTTGGCGGTACCAATAGACCTGCACCTAATTCTGCGTTAGTACAGTTCAATAAATATAATATAAACGGGTATATAGGTAGGTACAGACAGGCAAAAATACACACACACACACACACACACACATAGGTAGAATTGGTCAGTTAACAAGAACTCGTTTACAATTAAGTCCTTTCTAAAAATTTCTCTTACACGTTTAAATTTTTTTTTCAAGTATGCTAATGTAAAAATTAATAATTTTGTACCAAAAGAACCTTAGAGAACTTACCTAACCTTATTATTACAAGCTCAATTTAATTTAGCGTAATCCAACTAAATGTATTTTACATAAGTTTACAATAATTTAATAATAAACAAACAATAAAATAAATTGTTTATCGTTAGGCTCAGGGTGATTTTTGCAAAAGTATTGCATGCACATATTTTCGCTTGCCTTATTCGGCAAGAGCGTTGCTATTTAAGCCAAATTCGCAAGTTTTACCTATTGGGCACGACATATATATAAATAATATATATATATATATATATATATATATATATATATATATATATATATATATATATATATATATATATATATATATAAATATATATATATATATATATATATATATATATATATATATATATATATATATATATATATATATATTATCATCATTTATGTCAGCAGTAATATAGTGCTTGCAAACACCGTCCCAGTGCTGGCAAACACCGACCCAGTGCTGGCAAACACCGACCCAGTGCTGGCAAACACCGACCCAGTGCTGGCAAACACCGACCCAGTGCTTGCAAACACCGTCCCAGTGCTGGCAAACACCGACCTAGTGCTGGCAAACACCGTCCCAGTGCTGGCAAACACCGACCCAGTGCTGGCAAACACCGACCCAGTGCTGGCAAACACCGACCCAGTGCTTGCAAACACCGTCCCAGTGCTGGCAAACACCGACCCAGTGCTGGCAAACACCGACCCAGTGCTGGCAAACACCGACCCACTGCTGGCAAACACCGACCTAGTGCTGGCAAACGACCCAATGCTTGTAAACACCGACCCAGTGCTGGCAAACACCGACCCAGTGCTGGCAAACACCGACCTAGTGCTGGCAAACACCGACCTAGTGCTGGCAAACACCGACCCAGTGCTTGCAAACACCGTCCCAGTGCTGGCAAACACCGACCCAGTGCTGGCAAACACCGACCCAGTGCTGGCAAACACAGACCCAGTGCTTGCAAACACCGTCCCAGTGCTGGCAAACACCGACCCAGTGCTGGCAAACACCGTCCCAGTGCTGGCAAACACCGACCCAGTGCTGGCAAACACCGACCCAGTGCTGGCAAACAACGACCTAGTGCTGGCAAACGACCCAATGCTTGTAAACACCGACCCAGTGCTTGTAAACACCGACCCAGTGCTGGCAAACACCGACCCAGTGCTGGCAAACACCGACCTAGTGCTGGCAAACACCGACCTAGTGCTGGCAAACACCGACCCAGTGCTGGCAAACACCGACCTAGTGCTGGCAAACACCGACCCAGTGTTGGCAAACACCGACCTAGTGCTGGCAAACACCGACCCAGTGCTGGCAAACACTGACCTAGTGCTGGCAAACACCGACCTAGTGCTGGCAAACACCGACCTAGTGCTGGCAAACACCGACCCAGTGCTTGTAAACACCGACCCAGTGCTGGCAAACACAGACCCAGTGCTTGTAAACACCGACCTAGTGCTGGCAAACACCGACTCAGTGCTTGTAAACACCGACCAAGTGCTGGCAAACGACCCAGTGGTTGCAAACACCGACCCAGTGCTGGCAAATACCTACCCAGTGCAGGGAAACACCGACCCAGTGCTGGCAAACACCGACCCAGTGCTGGCAAACACCGACCCAGTGCTGGCAAACACCGACCCAGTGCTGGCAAACACCGACCCAGTGCTGGCAAACACTGACCCAATACTTGTAAATACCAAGTGCTTGTAGACACCGACCCAGTGCTTGTAAACACCGACTCAGTGTTGGCAAACAACGACCAAGTGCTTGTAGACACCGACCCAGTGCTTGCGAACAACGACACAGTGCTTGTAAACACCGACTCAGTGTTGGCAAACAACGACCAAGTGCTTGTAGACACCGACCCAGTGCTTGCGAACAACGACCCAGTGCTTGTAAACACCGACTCAGTGTTGACAAACAACGACCCAGTGCTTGTAAACACCGACTCAGTGTTGACAAACAACGACCCAGTGCTTGTAAACACCGACCAAGTGCTGGCAAACAACGACCCAGTGCTTGTAAACACCGACTCAGTGTTGACAAACAACGACCCAGTGCTTGTAAACACCGACTCAGTGTTGACGAACAACGACCCAGTGCTTGTAAACACCGACTCAGTGTTGACAAACAACGACCCAGTGCTTGTAAACACCGACTCAGTGTTGACGAACAACGACCCAGTGCTTGTAAACACCGACTCAGTGTTGACAAACAACGACCCAGTGCTTGTAAACACCGACCAAGTGCTGGCAAATAACGACCCAGTGCTTGTAAACACCGACTCAGTGTTGACAAACAACGACCCAGTGCTTGTAAACACCGACTCAGTGTTGACGAACAACGACCCAGTGCTTGTAAACACCGACTCAGTGTTGACAAACAACGACCCAGTGCTTGTAAACACCGACTCAGTGTTGACGAACAACGACCCAGTGCTTGTAAACACCGACTCAGTGTTGACAAACAACGACCCAGTGCTTGTAAACACCGACTCAGTGTTGACAAACAACGACCCAGTGCTTGTAAACACCGACCAAGTGCTGGCAAACAACGACTCAGTGCTTGTAAACACCGACCAAGTGCTGGCAAACAACGACCCAGTGCTTGTAAACACCGACCAAGTGCTGGCAAACAACGACCCAGTGCTTGTAAACACCAAGTGCTGGCAAACAACGACCCAGTGCTTGTAAACACCGACCAAGTGCTGGCAAACAACGACCCAGTGCTTGTAAACACCGACCAAGTGCTGGCAAACAACGACTCAGTGCTTGCAAACACCGACCAAGTGCTGGCAAACAACGACCCAGTGCTTGTAAACACCGACCAAGTGCTGGCAAACAACGACCAAGTGCTTGTAAACACCGACCAAGTGCTGGCAAACAACGACCCAGTGCTTGTAAACACCGACCAAGTGCTGGCAAACAACGACCCAGTGCTTGTAAACACCGACCAAGTGCTTGTAAACAACGACCCAGTGCTTGTAAACACCGACCAAGTGCTGGCACACAACGACCCAGTGCTTGTAAACACCGACCAAGTGCTGGCAAACAACGACTCAGTGCTTGTAAACACCGACCAAGTGCTGGCAAACACCGACCTAGTGCTGGCAAACACTGACCTAGTGCTGGCAAACACCGACCAAGTGCTGGCAAACAACGACTCTGTGCTTGTAAACACCGACCAAGTGCTGGCAAACAACGACTCAGTGCTTGTAAACACCGACCAAGTGCTGGCAAACAACGACCCAGTGCTTGTAAACACCGACCAAGTGCTGGCAAACAACGACCAAGTGCTTGTAAACACCGACCAAGTGCTGGCAAACAACGACCCAGTGCTTGCAAACACCGACCAAATGCTGGCAAACAACGACCCAGTGCTTGTAAACACCGACCAAGTGCTGGCAAACAACGACCCAGTGCTTGTAAACAACGACCAAGTGCTGGCAAACAACGACCCAGTGCTTGTAAACACCGACCAAGTGCTGGCAAACAACGACCCAGTGCTTGTAAACACCGACCAAGTGCTGGCAAACAACGACCCAGTGCTTGTAAACAACGACCAAGTGCTGGCAAACAACGACTCAGTGCTTGTAAACACCGACCAAGTGCTGGCAAACAACGACTCAGTGCTTGTAAACACCGACCAAGTGCTGGCAAACAACGACCCAGTGCTTGTAAACACCGACCAAGTGCTGGCAAACAACGACCCAGTGCTTGTAAACACCGACCAAGTGCTGGCAAACAACGACCCAGTGCTTGTAAACACCGACCAAGTGCTGGCAAACAACGACCCAGTGCTTGTAAACACCGACCAAGTGCTGGCAAACAACGACCCAGTGCTTGTAAACACCGACCAAGTGCTGGCAAACGACCCAGTGCTTGTAAACACCGAGCAAGTGCTGGCAAACAACGACCCAGTGCTTGTAAACAACGACCAAGTGCTGGCAAACAACGACCCAGTGCTTGTAAACAACGACCAAGTGCTGGCAAACAACGACTCAGTGCTGGCAAACAACGACCAAGTGCTGGCAAACAACGACTCAGTGCTGGCAAACAACGACCAAGTGCTGGCAAACAACGACTCAGTGCTGGCAAACAACGACCCAGTGCTGGCAAACAACGACCCAGTGCTGGCAAACAACGACCAAGTGCTGGCAAACAACGACCCAGTGCTGGCAAACAACGACTCAGTGTTGACAAACAACGACCAAGTGCTGGCAAACAACGACCCAGTGCTGGCAAACAACGACCAAGTGCTGGCAAACAACGACCCAGTGCTGGCAAACAACGACTCAGTGCTGGCAAACAACGACCCAGTGCTGGCAAACAACGACCCAGTGCTGGCAAACAACGACCAAGTGCTGGCAAACAACGACCCAGTGCTGGCAAACAACGACTCAGTGCTTGTAAACACCGACCAAGTGCTGGCAAACAACGACTCAGTGCTGGCAAACAACGACCCAGTGCTGGCAAACAACGACCCAGTGCTGGCAAACAACGACCAAGTGCTGGCAAACAACGACCCAGTGCTGGCAAACAACGACTCAGTGCTTGTAAACACCGACCAAGTGCTGGCAAACAACGACTCAGTGCTGGCAAACAACGACTCAGTGCTTGTAAACACCGACCAAGTGCTGGCAAACAACGACCCAGTGCTGGCAAACAACGACTCAGTGCTTGTAAACACCGACCAAGTGCTGGCAAACAACGACTCAGTGCTTGTAAACACCGACCAAGTGCTGGCAAACAACGACTCAGTGCTTGTAATTAAACCAAAGAAACTGTTCTTAATTTTTTATAAAAATTATCAACAAATGAGGTTAATACTACAGCAAATGAAATGAAAAAAACAATATCGGTATAAACTACAATTTATTAGGTCTAGATCACAAAAATATTGTAAAAATATTGTAAAAATATTGCAAAAATATTGCAAAAAATATTGTAAAAATATTGTAAAAATATTGTAAAAATATTGCAAAAATATTGCAAAAAATATTGTAAAAATATTGTAAAAATATTGTAAAAATATTGCAAAAATATTGCAATAAATATTGTAAAAATATTGTAAAAATATTGTAAAAATATTGCAAAAATATTGCAAAAAATATTGTAAAAATATTGTAAAAATATTGCAAAAATATTGCAAAAATATTGCAATAAATATTGTAAAAATATTGTAAAAATACTGTAAAAATATTGCAAAAATATTGCAATAAATATTGTAAAAATATTGTAAAAATATTGTAAAAATATTGCAAAAATATTGCAAAAAATATTGTAAAAATATTGTAAAAATATTGTAAAAATATTGCAAAAATATTGCAAAAATATTGCAATAAATATTGTAAAAATATTGTAAAAATATTGCAAAAAATATTGTAAAAATATTGCAAAAAATATTGTAAAAATATTGTAAAAATATTGTAAAAATATTGCAAAAATATTGCAAAAATATTGCAAAAAAATATTGTAAAAATATTGCAAAAATATTGCAAAAAATATTGTAAAAATATTGTAAAAATATTGTAAAAATATTGCAAAAATATTGCAAAAATATTGCAATAAATATTGTAAAAATCTTGTAAAATGATAAGACAAGAAAAAAAAATTTAAACAAGAAATAAAATCAAAAACAAAACACAGAAAGTCTACATCAGACGAAATAAGGTCAATAGAGAAAAAAGGACTTGATTACAACATTTAAGTGTAGATCACAAATAAAATCAAGACCGCAATAAGGTCTAAACAAGAATAAAGCGAAAACCAAAACCAAAAATTTTAAAAACCACAACGTACATGGTTTAGTTATAAGATAACAAATAAGTCCGAGACCATCACAAATAAAGTCCAGAACACAACATAAATGGTGAATAAAAGGTCATTAAGGTCCACACAGCAGCAAATATGATCAAGATTACAACTCAAACTTTCAACCTCAACGAATAAACACAAAAATGCAAGAAATCCAACAAGTCAAATCCACAACACAAACGAAAAAACACCCACAAATAATGTTTCGTTTTAAAATTAACAAATCCATAAAAAAATCAAAATAATATAATAATATAATATATAATAATATAATATTCTATAATATTCTTTACTTCAAATATGAGCATCTTGCAAAAAAAAAAAAAATCAGTTTTTTTCTTCATTTGGTGTTTCTTCTGAGAGGAGAGAGGAAAGGGGTCAAGGGAGCGACCCACTGTAGCTATTCATGATGGAAATGCATTGTTGTTACCAAAGTTAATTAGAACGAAGAGAAGGGGTGAAATAATGAAAATAAGAGAAAGGGAAACAGAAAAAAATAGCAATAGGAGACTAAAATGCAGGGAGCAAAGGTCTAGTAATTCTTTCTGCTGTGTACATTACTAAATTTAAAAAAGGAAGGACTTTCGTTTTTTCTTCTTAGGTCACTCTGCCTCGGTGGGATACGGCCGGTGTGTTGAATCATAATATATATATATATATATATATATATATATATATATATATATATATATATATATATATATAGAGAGAGAGAGAGAGAGAGAGAGAGAGAGAGAGGTAGGCCGAGTTGCTATGATGTTATGGCACAATATGCATTACCGCTCTGTATAGCAACACTTAGGAGCTGGAAGAAGACAGCAGTCGCTTTATGACCCCTGGTTAACCATAAATTCCCCATCTGCATTTTCACCAAGTTTCTAGCATCACCGAACTTGTAGACACAAAGTTGTAAGGATATCCGTGGATCCTAGAACTGATAGTTTCTGAGTCCCCTAAAAGTAGACAGTACCAGATCCATTTGATCTGATGAGTTATGGACAGGAGTTGTTGTTATTGTAAATGCGCGTTTACTTCTCACACTATATATATTTACTTGATCAGTATTTATTTATAAGTGCAGTATTACGTTAAAAAGGGCATATTATTATCATTATTATTATTAATAGTAGATGTAGTAATAGTAGTATTGTTGAAAGTAGGAATAGCAGTAGTAATTATTATCATTATATTGATGTGGGAGATCTAAACCTGACGATATTATGTGGCTCCAGTTCCTCAGATCAAGAGCTTGCCTCAGGCATCAAAACACGCTACTAGCAGCAATGTTACGCCACAATGAGAGCTACGTTATAACTGGGCGTGGCCCTATTATGAGGCAGCATGGTTATGTGAGAGTAAAGTGGCTGGTCCATGTGGTGGTCCAGGTGGTTGATCCATGTGGCTGGTCCAGGTGGCTGGTCTATGTGGCTGGTTCAGGTGGCTGGTCCAGGTGGCTGATCCAGGTGGCTGGTCCATATGGCTGATCCAGGTGGCTGGTCCAGGTGGCTGATCCAGGTGGCTGATCCAGGTGGCTGCTCCATGTGGCAAATCCAGGTGGCTGGCCCATGTGGCTGGTCCAGGTAGTTGGTCCAGGTGGCTGGTCAAGGTGGCTGGTCCAGGTGGCTGGTCCAGGTGGCTGGTCCAGGTGACTGGGCCATGTGACTGGTCCAGGTGGCTGGTTCAGGTGACTGGTCCATGTGGCTGGTTCAGGTGAATAACCCATGTGGCTGGTCCAGGTGAATGACCCATGTGGCTGGTCCAGGTGAATGACCCATGTGGCTGGTCCAAGTGAATGACCCATGTGGCTGGTCCAGGTGAATGACCCATGTGGCTGGTCCAGGTGAATGACCCATGTGGCTGGTCCAGGTGAATAACCCATGTGGCTGGTCCAGGTGAATAACCCATGTGGCTGGTCCAGGTGAATGACCCATGTGGCTGGTCCAGGTGAATGACCCATGTGGCTGGTCCAGGTAACTGTCTCAGGTGAATGCTCCAGGTGACGTAATTGTTAGATGAATATTGCAAGGATGAGGGAACGGTACAAGGGTTAGGTGAACCCCAGGGATGGGGACCAGGGGGACGGGTTGGCTGGAGGGCGTAGTACATGACATGTACGCGTGCACATGGACACACGCACATTAACCCACGCACGTGAACACGGACTCATGAACACAACACACAAACACAGACACACACAGGTGCATACACAGACATACGCAGGCGTCCTCTTTCTCTCTCTCTCTCTCATATATATATATATATATATATATATATATATATATATATATATATATATATATATATATATATATATATATATATATATATATATATATATATATATATATATATATATATATATATATATATATATATATATATATATATATATATATATATATATATATATATATATATATATATATATAATATATATATATATATATATATATATATATATATATATATATATATATATATATAAATTTAGTACCCGCTACTATACATAAAAAAGTGAGTACTGGTCTTAATGTAATGGAGAATAGTGCCTTCGAAATCGTTAATAAAACATATATGCTCGGTGTTGGTTTATGATATAAACTTATTCGTATATACCTGAATTCAATTATAATAACAGTAATAATAATACTACTAATAATAAGTAATAATGATAATTTGAGTTCTGGAGATGGGAAGCACAACGTCTGCACTCTGAAGGACGGGTTGTGAATTGTGGTTCTGGAAGAGTGAAGTAAATATATGGTGCATGCACTCTGAAGGATGAGTGAAGTTGTTGAGGTACGAAGTACAGTGTCTGCACTCTGAAGGATGAGTGTGGTTGTTGAGGTACGAAGTACAGTGTCTGCACTCTGAAGGATGAGTGAAGTTGTTGAGGTACGAAGTACAGTGTCTGCACTCTGAAGGATGAGTGAAGTTGTTGAGGTACGAAGTACAGTGTCTGCACTCTGAAGGATGAGTGAGGTTGTTGAGGTACGAAGTACATTGTCTGCACTCTGAAGGATGAGTGTGGTTGTTGAGGTACGAAGTACATTGTCTGCACTCTGAAGGATGAGTGTGGTTGTTGAGGTACGAAGTACAGTGTCTGCACTCTGAAGGATGAGTGTGGTTGTTGAGGTTCTGGAGGTATGAAGTACTCTGTCTGCACTCAAAAGTATAGTTTGCAACGTCTAACTTAAACTTACTGTTTCTGCATTTACCCGGAAAAGTTCCTGACACGGTTATACAGTCACATAATAACTTGTCTCTGGTTCCCAACGGAGGAACGATGCACATACTCTTTGTTTAGCATTTAGCTAGTTTGCATTTTTTTTTATCAGGGCCAACCCGGCTATTTCCTTGGCTTCACTAGGATGGAACGAGCAGGGCTGTTGTGGCGGTAAGCGGTTACGGTACGAAAAATACTGTTATTATTATTATTATTCCTCTCTTTGTCCCGTCCTTGTCCCCCTCTCCTAAATATACTGGCTCCCTCACCTTCGTGTATTTGAGTGACTTGTAAATGGTCCAAGTAGGACCGGAACGTCGTCATAAGCTTCTCTCTCCTATGTACGGGTTGTGTATTATTATTATTATTATTATTTAGAAATTTTAAATTCACGACACGCAGACTTTCGTAATCCCACACGTTCAACAATACAAAGGAAATTACTAAGGAAAATTTGTATAATTCTTTCACAGGATTAAATTCACTTTCGAAATGGAGAGAGAGAGAGAGAGAGAGAGAGAGAGAGAGAGAGAGAGAGAGAGAGAGAGAGAGAGAGAGAGAGAGAGAGAGAGAGAGAGAGAGAGAGAGAGAGAGAGAGAATCAAAAAGAGTGCTGCCCTACTAAAAGCAACGCTGTAAGATGTTGGTGCAAATACTTCTACACTAGAAAACATAAATAGGATACCTCCAGAAGGAAAACATAACTGGTTAAGCAGGTTCAGTTGTTTCCGAACATAAAATCTTCCAAGCAAGGAACCCTTCGAGGTGGAGCCCATATTAACCTCGTCACTCTCTCACCACCGCCTATTCTAGTTCCGCAGATGATTTCGTTAATAATACCACTGTTTGACAAAGCTCCTGGGGAGCGAAACGTTGTCACAATAAAATGTCTCATTAGTTGCACTTGTGTCCTTTAACCTAACATATTGTCCGTAATTCTATCAACATTATTACACTATGTCGTGACTTTAGAAACCTGTCATGCATCCTGTTTCATTGATAATAATAGTAAGCTCATGCATTTCCTGAAACCTCAACCTGATACGGCTGACGTTTCATAAACATTTGTGGACGACAGGACTCTGGAAAACTTTACTAAAATTTCAGCCGTCACTCCTTAGGATGCTAGATGTTAATTCAAATCCTATCAGTTACTAGTAAAATTTTTAAACGATAATCTTACAGCAAATTTTAATATTTTATACTCGCGAAATCGTAATAGCACACTTGCCCCCACTAGTAACAGTGGGGTCTATTCTAACATTCCAGTGGTGTATGGAATTATACCTAGTTGGAAAAATCGTGTTAGGTCGGCAAGAACCAGTGATTAAATATACTGGCCTTCGAGTTTGAGGACTCACGTACCTTGGGTTCGAGCTTCACCAGGTTAGTGATATGTTTCATACATTCATTAATTTCTGGGCTTCGTTATGGTTTAACAAAAATTTCCTCTGCAGTTGATAGGCTCGTTAACCCGAATATACTATCAGTTGTATAGTTATGCTTCCCCTTCCTGACACTGTGACCGGTACAACACATTCGCCTCCCGGCAAAAGAATCCGTCTTAGGAATCTCTCGTAATTTTACAAGCGTCTTAGGATTGGTCACGATGGAGAAGTATGTTCAAGCCACATAACTGATGTACCTACCATAAGGGAGTGTGTTTAATCTCTTGGTGTGAAATATTTTCTGGAATAACGTCGGCACAAGATCAGTGTCACCGATACCGAAAGTATAAATATTAATATGAATTTGTGGATGAAGCAAAATATTAAGTAAGATGCTTATACGACTAACATTTTACAAATAAAAGCTGAACACTAAAAGTGACAAATGAGGAAATTTAGAAATATTATTAAAGAGAATAAACAAAAAATAGGATCCAGGTTGACAATAGTAAACCATAAGACGAGTGGGGATAAAACCAGCGATCAGAGAGTTCTACCCCGCCCGTGGTATGGTTTGTTTGCAATCATGTCATTACGATTTCGTGAGTCTTGATAATAGTAATGCAAGAAAATGATGATAATGGGTTTGAAAACTAAACGTTAGTTTGATTTGTTATGTCAACTACAGACAGGTCATGACTGCTGCCTGTACACCACCACTCACATACGCTTTAAACAGAAAATAATTAAAATAAACTTTCGGTGTATATTGACTGAGAAATACAAACGCTTTGTGTGAAGAATTGAAAGCATAAGCAACATTTGGGCATCTTATTTATAAACGTTTTACCATCCATTGACTTTATCAACATAAAATCAAGGACATAATGGGAAGACTAGAACTATAAAGCCACTGGATAGAGAAATGTTTACAAATTAAAATACCCAGATGTTGCACATGTGTCTAATTCTTTATCTTATCGGTACTGTATGCCATTCATACAAACCCTTAATGTACATATATTGCTGTTTACATTGCACATACATTGAGAGAAGCCTTGATGGGTTAAATGGATTTAAAGACTATCGACTGATAGAGGATCACTGAGGGTACATGTAACCTGTTTACCTCCATAGTCAAGAATAATGTAATCCCTAAAAATAGGGATTAACTATAAACTCTCAACATATGTGAATATCGAAGGTAAAGAATACCGACAAGATGTGAATAAGACAAAATATGAAATTAATGGCAATGACTGAGAAGACATCTCAGTAAATACCATAAATCTCATTGTGTCTTATTCACATTCTCATCATATGCAGATTGAGAGATATACAACCACTCGGGGTATGTACTCTGTAGCGGTGTATAAAGAAATGCATTAGTCGGTATTTATACAATGTACTGACTGACCAGGAGTGATTACATAAAAAACTTAAGAAAATCATATAAATGTTATGAGATATGCTTCTGGCAAAATTCAAAACAGTTTTATTTTCACTGTGATTTCTTCGAAATATTGGGCACGATATATATATATATATATATATATATATATATATATATATATATATATATATATATATATATATATATATATATATGTATGAAAAGGTAATAATAATGACAAAATAATATACAGTAAATGTTCACTTAAATTGCAGCTGAGGTATCGTGTTAATGCTTTTAAAAATGTAGCTAGATTGTAAAGACATGTGACAAAATGAAATAAAAAATTTAGAAAAAAATGATTAATGGGGGAAAAATTGTTCACACTGCAAATGTCATCGTTTGAAAACAAGAGAAACTAGAATCATTAGGATGAATAGGAGGTCATGACTTTAAATTAAATAGCAAAATTGAAGGAATATTGGAAAAAATGTGTTTAAGAGAAAATAATGGTAAATGACTCGAATGGAATCAGATGCTAAAAAAAAATTGGGAATTATAGCATTTATGCGATAATTTTTGGAGAAAAGCTAAAATTATGAGGACAGGTACTATACTTGTACAAATATATAGTGTAATGATACACACACACACACACACACACACACACACACACACACACACACACACCAGCCTCTTGTACCCGTCCCCAAAACACCAAACTTGATCAGTAATCTGTCAAGGTGCGTTTCAACATTTTGTTTTTGTTCAGGAAACTTTCACCGCGGGCTAGAGCATGACACGGGCTGCCTCGAGCGTGTCTTTCCAGCCACCAAGCAAATCGCTTTCAGTGTCTCCACCTGGAAATCTATATAAAAGGCCCACATCTCACGACACTTCAAGCAATCTGTCTCCGACCACACCACCACCACCACAATGGTAAACACCTGGCCTAAATCAACATCAATTTCAATTTAGATCACTAATAACCGAATTTCAGCAATAATGCTATACGATATACGCATACCAATAAATTGTAATAATTTATCAGATACAAAATAAATGTAATATCAGCTGTACTAACAGAGGATATTTTGAATATTGTAAAGAGAGTGATTTCGAGAATATGTGTATCCATTTTTTGTCTGATTCTTTTCAATTACGCTTAATTTGTGCACCCTGGATGTGTTATTTGCTGTCAGAATTAATGTACTATTATCACTACAACTTCAACAAGTTCTGTAATACTACTGCTGCTACTACTACTACTGCGGCTACTGCTACTACTACTATTACTACTACTATTACTGCTACTAGTAGTAATAGCAGAAATAGGAATAATAACAGTAATAATATTATTGATATATTTATATTTTAATTAAAATAATAATAATAATAATAATAATAATAATAATAATAATAATAATAATAATAATAATCATATATTAAAGCTTTGATTGTATGTATGAAAACTGAAGCTACTAAAAGCTTTATGCAACTTTGTTATTTATACACCAAGAGGCGTTTGCCTCTCGGTGTACAAACACAGGTTTCTTTACCCCATTTCTAAGGGATTAAAGTATTCTTGTCTGGTGGTAAAAAGGTTACGTGTAACCTCAATGACTCGTGTAGTCGACAGACTTAAAACCCTATTAATCAATTAACCAACTTCATCTGTTTTTATGAGTATAGCTTAGTGTCATGTTTTAACTATCAATGAGCTAATTCGAAGACCCGGGTTCAATGCTGGAGATTTTTATTGTCTCCTAATACCTGTTGTTTCTGTTCACTCAGCAGCAAATATGTACCCGTCTGGGTGTTAGGCGACTTTCATGGGTCACATCGTGGGGAATATGGTGTGAGTGGTAGTATACCTTAGACAAAGATGGGCTTTGAAATGAGCCAAGGAATGATAATAGCCCTAGTCGGTAAACTGAAAGGTGTATAATATAAATTAACGTGAATTAGTTTGCTGCAGCAAATAAATGTTGCAGTGAAAGCCTCTCGATCCGAGGAATTGAAGTTTTTCCTCTCCTTTACTCGGATCTAACCTGATTTCTCATTACCCAAGCGCTGTATGACTCCAACAGTCTTTTAACGCTTCCCCGTCAATAAGAGCAACAATCCCAAGACTAGTCAACCAGGAGTCGGCATCAAGTTTCTCATACGGTGTTAATTTACTTATAAATAATCAAGTTGTTTATGTGTATATATATTTTTTTCCTCAGAGAGTGCTGCTTTCACTATTCTGCGGGGTTTTCTTCGCCTCCGTCAGTCTAACTGACGCCCAAGGCGGAGGAGACGCAGAGCAGAGTGTCGTTTTCGGAGACAACGGACAAGGTTTTCCCCCAGTCGGACACAGTGGAGGTTTCGGATCGGGCGGACATGCTGGCCTTGGAGGGGGACACGACTCAGGCTTCGGGGGTGCTGGACAGGGTGGAGCTGGTTTCGGAGACGGTGAATACAGTGGCGGTTTCGGAATTGGACACTTTGGAGGATTTGGATCCGGTGGACCCACTGGAGGGTTTGGATCAGGTGGACCCACTGGAGGGTTTGGAGCTGATGTACACAGCGGAGGATTTGGAGCTGATGGGCATAGTGGTTTCCGAAGTGAACACGATACAGGACTCGGAGGTGCCGGACAAAGCGGAGGGTTCGGAGGCGGTCACAGTGGAGGCTTCGGAGGTGATACCGGATCATCCACCAACAACTACAACATCGCTGGATCACCAGGTGGACAAACTAGTGGTGGTGGTGGCCACAGTGGTGCAAGCTTCAGTGGACTTGGTGGAGGCGACTTTGGAAATGCTGTGGGTGGACACAGCGGCGGCCGTAGTGGTGGTTTTGATGCTGGAAAATAAGCTTTCACCATCAACCAGCTCATTCCATGTCAAAACACAGGGTTTCTGTACAAACTGGAATTTCAAAACATCGTGATGATCTCTACGTCACGATTTAAGAGTAGTTTCGGTGATTGCTGCACAAACCACTTTAATCCATCTATATTTAAGTCATTCATGTTACATATTTTTTAAAAATGTTATATTTCTACACATTTTTGGTGTTGTATCTACTTCAATATATATATTTTGTTTTATGAAACTGTTGATCACTTTCCCACAATTCAGATTATTATTATTATAATCAAAAAGAAGCGCTAAGCCACAAGGACTATACAGACTATTCAGAGCTTAAAATCCATCACACTTCCAAAGACAGTACCGATATATATTAAACTGTTTCTCTAGCGAATTTTGTTTCAAGTGGATTTTATTTTTAAATTTGTTCCCGGGGATATATTTGCAGCAGCAACTAAAAACTTACGTGGTACAAATCTAGCGCATTAATGCAAGAACATTAAGGGTGCTTTGATTGGCTTTAAATCCCCCAAGAACCGTGGTCTGGTAGTACTATAACTAGATCCAATGTATATAATACCGGTACATTGGTGAATAAGACGCAAGTGCAACACCAGGGTACTTTTATTTAGGAAACATTTCGCCCACTAACGCACATTTTAATTACACACATGGCCGCATTAGTTCACAGTTACACGTACACTATATGGTCACACACAGACACTCGCTTACATAAACTACACGAGTGATGACACGAGCTCAGGATACACGCACACGTAGATTACAAACGAGTACAGACACACATTATCTATCTAAAACAAACATGATAAGGGAGATCTATTTAGAGGAATAAGAGAAGTGGAAGTAGAGGTACAATGACGCCGTATTAGTATCAGGCTTTGCTAGCTAGAGGATGATGTAAGTTATTTTGATAGCCCGGGTTGTATTGGTCAGGTTTTGATCTGCGATGAAGTAACAGCAGTGGTGGTCACGTGTACATGGGTAGGACTAGTTAGTGGGGATCTAGTTTATTTGATATCTGTGTCTTGGTATTTTAAGAGTGGTCAAGCCATAACTTTGGAGATATTAAATCTTTCTGATTTTTTTTAAACTATAAAAATAATAATGTTTATTTCTACAAGTACATGTACAAGATATACAGACCTAGCTTGTTATGCAGAGCATTTCTGGGAAATTAGCTCAGTTTTGTCCCTAGGGTGCTACTCACACCAATTGACTAACACCCAGGTACCTATATAATGCTAGGTGAAGAGGGGCAGTAGGTGTCTTAAGGAAACACATCCAAATGTTTTCACTCGTACCGGGGATCGAGCCACGGACCTCAGTGTGTGAGCTGAAATCGAGCTACGGGACACTCTGGTGTTAGATGTATCAACAATAGATGATTAAATCACAGAACGAGTTTGGTTTTTAACCCATAGCAAAGTAAGTCCTAAAACTCACACTGGGTTGTGGATTTTAGGACACACTCGCCATGGGTTCAAACCCCTCCCGTTCCTTGATTTGTTTGCAATCGTGTAACTGCAATTCTGTGAGTAATAAATGATCCCAAACATCTACGTTTCTGGAGTTGTTCTTTATGATAATTTTGGTGCCAATTCCATTCATAAAGTTTTCTGGCGAGCTCGTAAATATTACGCTTGTGTTGGGTGTCTTTTCTCGCCTTTATGCATATTTGTTTCCACTGGTCCTGGTGTCCAAACATCTGGAAATCTTTCCAACGTTAACCTTATCGCAGCCTCCACGTGAGACCAAGTAAACACCCACACTGGCTTGTGTAATTTTTGGTCTGTTTCTGGCGATATTTTGATGGTTGTAGCATTAACTGTAGCGATTTTTCGTAATAATACGAACAGTAGACAGGTTAATGGACACAAATACAACCCCATTAGATGTTTATTAAGGCAACGTTTTGCCCACCAGGGGCTTTGTCAGTACATGAATACATTGCATGGACAAAATGAGAAATAGGGGAGGAGGGCGGGGTAATAATAACAGTAGTAATAGTAGTAGTGCATTAACAGTAGCCGGGGTGTCTAGATGGCGGTGTCTAGATGGCGGTGCCTAGATGGCGGTGTCTAGATGGCGGTGTCTAGATGGCGGTGTCGTATAGTTGAAGCAGAATTAGTGCTAAATAATAAGGCTGCTTTTATTGTATGTAACAGTGTTGGATACACATGCACCTGCACTTGTGTGTCTGGTTCCGGGATAAGCCGACGGGCATCCGTATGCTGCACGCAGCTGGCTGCACACGTGCGGCCAGCAGTAACAGCCTAGATGATCAGTCCCTAATCCACCGGGAGACCTGGTCATGGACCAGGCCGCGGGGGCGTTGATCCACGGAATAGCCTTCAGGTAGATTCCAGGTAGACGCAGGCATTGTTATGGTTGTTACCACGCTGAGAGATGCTCCAATACTATATCACATCCCCCGCAGGAAACGGAATAAACACCTGTTTCACAGAAAAAGTCCTTGCAAGGGTTTATGGCATTCCCTGCGAGGATTTGAAGATTGTACACAGGCGAATTATTTCCAAATCATATATTGTTAATAGTCATATCCTTATCAAAGAAGGGGTTCATATCCTTATCAAAGGCTTATTAGCTTATATGGCGCGGTGGTAGCCTACGCGACTCGCATCTATAAGAACCCCAGGTCGAACCCTGGACGAGGCGAGACGTATTGGTAAGTCTCCCAGGACCAAATGCCTGTAATACCTTAGTAATAAATAGATACTTAGAAGTTTGACAACTATCGTGGGTCGCATTCTGTGGGAGGAACTTTAAAAAAAAGGACCTAGCTAAAACAAGCCATACTGATAGGTCTTGTGGGGTTACCTGGAGTATACCCTGGAGGATGTTTCTGGGATTAACGCCCCCGGGGTACGGTCCATGACCAGGCCTCACGGTGTATCAGGCTGTTACTGTCGGCTGCATGCAGACCGACGTACGAACCACAGCCCGGCTGGACAGGTACTGACTTTAGGTGCTTGTCCAGCTCCCTCTTGAGGACAGCCGGGGGGCTATTGGTAATCCTCCCTATGTATGCTGGGTTATATCAATTATATATATAATTCCGACAAGATAATGAATTAAACACGTGTGCAACATCTGGGTATCTTTATTCTGTCGACGTTTCGCCAACCAAGGGCTTTATCAGTACAATACATAAAACTGAAGAGGTAGATGAGGTAATCAGTCCCTCTGAAAATCAAGACTACGGTACTGAACTCCTCCTACTAGGATGAGGGACTGATTACTTCATCTTCTACCTCTTCAGTCTTCTGTATTAATAAAGCCACTGGTTGGCGAAACGTATACAGAATAAAGATACCTAGTTGCACAGGTGTGCCTAATTCATCACTAGCCTGGGTTAATAATAAGCCAAACAATGCGGCTTGTTTCCGTTGGGATCTTTTTCTTATGGAATTTCAATAATGTGACCCACAAGTTGACTGCCTCTTGGGTATCAATTTACTGATAGCTAAAATGAAGACCTCGTCCATTCACGTGATGCAAGGTATATCAGTCACTGTATCAAGACATTGTGCTCATTACATTTCCTTTAGCGTGTTGATAACCATGTCCAGAGTGAGACACGTGTCCTATAGCAAAGGTTATCTTCGGATTGTTACTGCCGTGTGAGGTTGATGTTAGCTGGACGTGATCGCTACCATGACTGCCTTGTAGCTGTTTCTTGTCGTGGTTATCGTTATCGATACCGCTTAGATCTTCCAAGCTGCTGGCCTCTCCCTGTTCCTTATCGTAGCCAGCGGAACTAACGGAATGTCCTAAGTTGCTAACGTGTCCTTTTACGATATCGTAACTACTGGAACCGCCTGAATGTCCTAAGCTGCTAGCATGTCCTTGCTCTTTTACGTAGCCTCCGTCATGTCCTAAGCTGCTGGCATGTCCCTGTTCCTTATCGTAGCCAGCGGAACTAACGGAATGTCCTAAGTTGCTAACGTGTCCTTTTACGATATCGTAACTACTGGAACCGCCTGAATGTCCTAAGCTACTAGTATGTCCTTGTTTTTTTCCGTAGTCTCCGCCATGTCCTAAGCTACTGGCATGTCCTTGGGCCTTTCCGTGGCCCCCACCAAGTCCTAAACTGCTTGCATGCCCCTGTCTCTTATCATAACTAGCACCATGTCCGAAACTGCTAGCAGGTCCTTCTCCCTTATCATTACCACCGGAATGTCCTAAGCTCCTACCGTGTCCGTTGTCTACAATATAACCAGAGCTGCCACCGGCATACCCATGTCCTTGATTGTAGTCACTACCATGTCTGCTACTACCCCCATGTCTGCTACTACCCCCGTGTCCGCTACCGCCCCCATGTCCAGCGCTACCACCATGCCCACTCTCACCACCATAGCCGTATCCTTTACCGACAACACCAGTGTGTCCTATACTGCCACTTTGCCCATGTCCATCGCTATAACTACCCCCATATCCTGTATTACCGCCATACCCATGTCCATGCCCAGAAGGGATACCTTTCCAGTATCCCCCACAACTGTACCCGCGGTATGCATCTTCGTACGTCAACACGTGTCCTTTAAAGTATTCGTCTTCAGCACTAGCCCCGTGTCCATTTCCATATCCACTAAGGTAACTGCCACCATAGCCTGTGCCATGGCTGTTGGCATGTCCACTAAAGAAATTGCCACTACATCCCTTGCCAAATTTAAAATTATTTCTGCCATGGATGTCGCCATTGCCACTGTGACTTGCACCATAGGACCTGCCATAGGCGTTGCCATATCCGCCGTGACTCCCACCATATGCCTTGCCATAAGTGTTCCCATTGAGGTTTCCACCATATGGCATCTCATACGTCTTGCCATAGCCACCGTGACCCCCACCATGAGCATGGCTGCTAATGCCTGAACCACCATATTGACCTACCATTACCGCGTTGACGTACCCATGTCCACTCTGTTGTACGTAGCCGTGTCCCTGACCGCTGATGTAGGTACCAGCGTGTCCCACGTGTCCACTACTCTTGCCCTGCTCATAACTGGAGCCTAGACCCATTTCCTGAGATCCCAACTCAGCGTAACTGCTGGACGCATGTCTCACGTTCGCTTTCCCAGCTTTGCTGGCGTGATACGCATATCCATGTCCTAATCCGTGTCCGATATCAAAACTAAACGCTGTGCCTCCGTGTCCAGCAAGATGGCCGTGTTCTTCCTGTTTCTTGCCGTGTCCGCTATTGTGGTCAGCTTGCGCCAACCTCCACACCGCAATTAACATCGACGCCAACTTGATCCAGATTTTCTGAAAAGAAAATAATGTTATATATTTACTTACACGTTTTGGTCAGTATAGCTTCCTCCAAAACATGATACTTCCTGCAAGTCGTCACGATTCACTGCAGGTCGTCACGATTTACTCAGAGTCGAGATAAACTTACTCCATGTCCTCACAATTCGTTCTAAGTTGTCACATTTCACTTCAGGCAGGGACAATTCCCTTGTACATAGGCACAGTAAATTTAAAAAATGGAAGTCACACCATCAAAATAAATAACTCACAGTTCATTCCAAGTCATTAAACAATTCACTTCAGGTCATAACATTTCACTTCAGGTTCTCATAATTCACTTCAGATCATCACAGTTCACCTCAGGTGGCCATAATTCTCACCGAATCGCCACAGTTCCTTGCATGTTTCCACAGTTCACTTGAGATTCCCACAGTTCACTTATGATCGCCACAGTTCACTTATAGTCGCCGCAGTTCACTTATGGTCGCCACAGTTCACTTATGGTCGCCACAGTTCACTTATGATCACCACAGTTCACTTATAGTCGCCGCAGTTCACTTATGGTCGCCACAGTTCACTTATGGTCGCCACAGTTCACTTATGGTCGCCACAGTTCACTTATGGTCGCCACAGTTCACTTATGGTCGCCACAGTTCACTTATGGTCGCCACAGTTCACTTATGGTCGCCACAGTTCACTTATGGTCGCCACAGTTCACAGTTTACCGCATCTCAACAAAAACAGTCACATTTCCATATAAACTCTAAGGAATGTATATGTATTTATTTATTAGTATTTATTTCTACGTTACCCTGTGTGTGTGTGAGTGTGTGTGTGTGTGTGTGTGTGTGTGTGTGTGTGTGTGTGTGTGTGTGTGTGTGTGTGTGTGTGTACTCACCTAATTGTGGTTGCAGGAGTCGAGACGCAGCTCCTGGCCCCGCCTCTTCACTGACCGTTACTAGGTCCTCTCTCCCCTTGCTCCATGAGCTTTATCATACCTAGTCTTAAAACTATGTATAGTTCCTGCCTCCACTACAACTCGTGTGTGTGTGTTCGTTTTGACTGTTAAATATCAAATGACTGTTTAAACAGTGTAAGAGAGACTGCAAAAATAAAATTGTCTTCAGATTTTTAGGTGAAAGCAGAGAAAGAAAAAGACAAAGAAAAAGACAAAGAAAAAGACAAAGAAAAAGACAAAGAAAAAGACAAAGACAAGAAAAACAAGGATTTTCATTACAGTTTATGTGAAAGTATGATGAGTTTTTTATTGAATTCAACATTATTCATCAAAAGTTATTTAGAATAAGAACTTTCATTTCTACAACCTTCTTAAAATAGCATATTTGATTTAGTTTGTTAGAAATAATTTCTATCATCTAATGGCGGTAATTAAACAACAGTTAACTACACTTATATAAAAAATACTTTAACCCCTAAAATAGCGAATGAATATATATATATATATATATATATATATATATATATATATATATATATATATATATATATATATATATATATATATATATATATATATATATATATATACACGCACACTATATATTTTAGAGAGGAATAGGTAAAATTGGTCAATTAGCAAGAACTCGTTTAAAATTAAGTCCTTTCTAAAATTTTCTGTTATATGTTTAAAGATATATATTTTTCATTTATGTTAATGCAAAAATTAATTATTTTGTACCATAATAACCGTAGAAAACTTACCTAATCTTATTATAACAAGCGCAATTTAATTTAGCCTAATCCAACTAAATATATTTTAGATAAGTTTACACTAATTTAATAATAAACAGACACAATGAAATATATATATTTTTCGTTAGGTTCAGAATGATTTTTGCGAAATTATTGCATACACAAATTTTCGCTTGCCTTACTCGGCAAGAAGAACATTGCTATTTATGCCAAAATTTCCTTACAGATTCTGGTACTATAATAGTCTTACCATTTTGGTTCTTCTTCCTCCTCAGTAGTTGCTAAATGGCTTTGCAACCAACGGTGTCAGTAGACCGTTCTGTAAATTACAAGTTCAAGTCCACCAGGAGGTTCACTGCGGCGACCTCCTCTGCAGAGACTAATAGGTAATTTACAGTTGATTACAAGTTCAATTCTCCCAGCTGGTTGTCTGCGTCAGTCTCATCTTTCCGAAGATTCTGAACGGCTTCGCTAACACCGTCAGAAGACCTTCTGCAAACGACAAGTTCAGCTTCACGATGTAGTAGTCCTCTGCATCGACCTCCTCTTCAGTAACTGCTGGTTGACTCCTCGATCTCCGCCTTCCCCAGGCCTCTTATAGGTGGTCACAAGTTCCGCTCCGGCTGCCGGTCTTCTGAAGACGTCAGGTATTGCTCTTTTTTCTGACGACTTTTGTCTGCCCGTTAGTTTCACTTTCTGATTTGATTTGCCGGCGTGTCTGAGTGTTTATCTTTAACCCGGGTGTGATTGGCTCTGCTGTTAGCCTCAGTCGAGCACTTTCTTTGCTTTCAAATTCGTGCTTGTTTTCTTTTCACATTGTTCATTTTCTGGCTAAGCTCATATCCTACACAAGCTCATTTCCTAGCTCAAACTAGTCAAAGGTATACTAGCCCGTTTTCCTTCCTTTTTAGGATGCTATCCAATACAATCGACTAGCGCCCAGGTAACTACATACTGCTAGGTTAAATGAGGGCAATACATATAAGGAAACTAAATAACAGGCATTAAATGGGGCAAAAGATGTAAGGAAACTAATTAATGGACATTAAATGGAGAAATAATGTAAGGTAACTAATAGGCATTAAATGGGGTAAGAGATATAATGAAACTAAAACAGGCACCTCTTTACTGTTAGCCTAACAGCGGCAGCAGTTGTAAGAAGATTTGGCCATTGTCTTGATTTTCCTATCACTGAACTAGGATCCTTTGACTGTGAGCTGAAGGCTCTACCAATAAGCTACAGTATTTTCTATAATCACTGTATTCTTTTGAGCGATAAGTTCTGATTCACTAAAACAGTTTTCTTTTTATTTCGCCTAATTTTTTTAGTTTCCAGATTAGTCTTGGGAACTTTTTTTCAGCAGTTTTTAAAAAATACAGGTGAATACGGTCTTCTAATCCATTTCATTCCCGAGTTTCTTCGGCAGCTTAATTATCATTGCTGGTTTGATACACAAGAATTTATTGATATAAACATACCAGCTTGTTGCTCAAGGTTAGCTGGATGGTTTGTTAAGTTCAGAATATATCGACTACTCGTGGTTTATTAAACCTGTATTTCACCTGTACACCACCAATCCAATACTTTTATCTCTAAAAATTCTCAGTGAATACTGAGATATACAACTCATGGAGAATATACACTGCTGTTTTCAGCAGTACATCGATAAAGATACATTTCTCTGTATGCAATACTGCTCTGAGGAGCATATACACTGAGAGCAATACACCCCATGATGCATGTATACCTTTCTGCTCTAAATGCATATACCGTATTTCGCGGATTGTAAGACGCTGCTTATAAGGACTTGTTATAGTTTCAATGGCTCGACATCGGACGTAAATGGGAGGGCTACAGCTCAACCCACACTCCAAACTTACAGTTCCCGTCACTGATCTTCAGTTTATAGGACGCAGGGTGGTTTTTGGAGACATTTTATGGAAAAGATGCGTCTAATAACTCGCGAAATACGGTACATAAAGAAAATACACAACCAGAATAAATATAATACGCTCTCTAGGTCTTTTAACCAATCTTCTCTCGTTTTACAGTGATTTAATTTGTTGAAACATAGTCAATTAGGTGAGACATAGTTAAATAAATAGTTAAGAGAGTCTGCCCTTTCATTTCTTCCAATATTTTCCATTTGTCCAGCAGTTTAACTGTGACGAAATATCAAGCAATTTAGTGGTGAAAACTTCGTTCCTCCGCACATTCTTTTAATGTCCGATTCGAATACTTTGTCTTATTCAACATTCAGCAATCATCTTGTTTTTATTAGATGAATGTTTGGGCCTATTTAAGGCGAAACTCTGTCTAGTAATTCTCACGCCGATTCATGCGTTTTACTTTCCCAGTTCATCAACTATTTACCCTTCACAAAACAACTCTTTTTCAATTATTTCTATCTGATTATCTCAGTTATCTGTCTGGGTTTAAATCTGCTTTTACTTTGACGTTTTCTGCTTGAAAAATGCATTGAGCACCTTCGTACTTTGAATTATATAATATACACCGGAAAGCGTCACCGTGAAGGTCATACAACGACTGGAGAAGGAAGAGGATGTATCAAGTTTGATCCAATGAACATTATACGGTTGCTCCATTTCCTTGGATCAAGAGTTTTCCTACTTCAAGTCACCTCGCCTTCTCCTTCCTTGAAGGAAGTAACAATTGTATATACGGGTAACATACCTGTTGGTATATTTAATTTTTTAATACATTGGCCGTTTCCCACCAAGGTAGGGTGACCAGAAGAAACACTTTCATTGTCACTCACTCCATCACTGTCTTGCCAGAGTCGTGCCGACACTGCAGTTCAAAAACTGCAACATACTATCTCCATCCCTCCTTCAGCGTGCAGGCACTGTACTTCCCACCTCCAGGACTCAAGTCCGTCTATCTCGCAGTTACATATACGGTCTTTTTCAATTCTCTGGTGGTCGAAACGTTTTCTCAATAAAATGGCATGAACCGCATGTTGTTTCTTACTAACATACGAAATAATCATGGTAAAAGCTGAACCATTAGTACTTGGAGTACACCAGATCATTGAAGTCAGTACCTGACCAGCCGGGCTGGTAAGGTACGGACTTCATCGATTGGTATAATTCATTTATCTCGGTTGAGGAATGGAAGATATTCAGGTTTGAGCCAATGAATGGGAGGGAAGCTCTAGTTCCTTACAGAAAGAGCCTTCCACCAGTAATAAGATACCTTCTCCTTTCCATTCCTACCCTTGATACATACAAACGATATATATATATATATATATATATATATATATATATATATATATATATATATATATATATATATATATATATTAGCAAACACTATTTTCATTTCTGAATTAATTCCTGTTAACACTAGCTTCGTTATGGAAATGATCTTCAGTATTCCCGCTACGTTGGTTCCTACGGATTTTACAGGAACAATTTCTAGTTCCTCCTTTTTCTGCCACCAAGAATGGTTCATATACTTTAAAATGAATATTTGGTTTTAATATATCCCTTATTTTACGGTATTTTTTTTCATTGCTACATTTTAAAAATCTGAATATGCGTCCTACTGACGCAAAAGTGGAATATGCGTCCTACTGACGCAAAAGTGGAATTTGCGTCCTACTGACGCAAAAGTGGAATATGCGTCATACTGACGAATATTCCACTTTTATTCTCAAATGTGTTATGAAGAAATTATCATTTCTATGTTCATATATGTGGAAGCTATATTAAAATTACTCAGCAGAACATCAGAGATTCTCTCTGCTAACATTGAGTTATTTTCCGGTAGTAATTTATTCACCTTCACCCCCAAGGTCATTTTTTTTTTTTCATTTTTTTTTTAAGTTTCATCACGGTGATTATACTCTATTGGACCTATGTGCTCTTTCATTTGTTGTGGTCTTGGAAATCGTGTTAGGGCTTCTGGTTCCGGTTCTTAATTAGTCACGGTTTGTATATGTGTGTGTGTGTACTCACCTAGTTGTACTCACCTAGTTGAGGTTGCGGGGGTCGAGTCCGAGCTCCTGGCCCCGCCTCTTCACTGATCGCTACTAGGTCACTCTCCCTGAGCCGTGAGCTTTATCGTACCTCTGCTTAAAGCTATGTATGGATCCTGCCTCCACTACATCGCTTCCCAAACTATTCCACTTACTGACTACTCTGTGGCTGAAGAAATACTTCCTAACATCCCTGTGATTCATCTGTGTCTTTAGCTTCCAACTGTGTCCCCTTGTTACTGTGTCCAATCTCTGGAACATCCTGTTTTTGTGTGTGTGTGTGTGTGTGTGTGTGTGTGTGTGTGTGTGTGTGTGTGTGTCTGCGTGTGTGTGTGTGTACTCACCTAATTGCACTCACCTATTTGTGGTTGCAGGAGTCGATTCATAGCTCCTGGCCCTACCTCTTCACTGATGGCTACTAGGTCCTCTACCTGCTTCATGAGTTTCGTCAAACTTCGTCTTAAAACTATATATGCGGGGTTAAATTCTAGGAGCCAATTGCTGGACCAGGCTTGCAGCCTGTCCAGGTCTCTTTGTAGTCCTGTTTGATCCTCATCAAATTTGATTCTCGTCATGTTCATGGCAATCCAACTGCGTGACACTCACTCTTGACCCTCAAGTTTTGGCCTCGTAACGCTAAAACGTAATTGTGTGTGGGGGGGGGAGGACCGATGTTGCAACAAATATTTGAATATTGCTCCAAGTCGTGTCTTAAATGAGTAATACAGCAAATAGCTAAATATACTGGAAGTAGTTCACCTAAACTACCCAGTCAGAGGCTTGTGTCAGGAGAGATGAATAGCAATGAGTCGCGCAACACTCACTTTATAAAGAAAATGAAAGAGAAAGAGAGAGAGAGAATGGGGGAGGGGGTTGCCCTAACACGAGATAATAATTTTTGACTAATAAACTTCCTCGTATGAGCGTACTACAGTGCTCATGAGCTTATCCAAAAGTAAGTATCTATATAAATCTGCAACCCAACTTAACTCCTTTCTACAGCCCAGGAGCTTAACAGTACATCTATCCTTGCATCCCTCTAGGCCACATAGTCTATGAACTCAGATTAAGTTGTAATAAGAACATAAGAACATAAGAACGAAGGAACACTGCAGCAGGCCTACTGGCCCATGCGAGGCAGGTCCAAGTTTCCTACCGGCTTAAGCCAATGCGCCCAATCTAGTCACGTCAGGTCACATTGACTTAAGGGAGGAACATGGCAACCGACCTGGTAGCACAAGCTATCAGGTCCAACTCACACCCACCCACATCCACTCATGTATTTATCCAACCTATTTTTAAAGCTACACAACGTTCTGGCCTCTATAACTGTACTTTGGAGTTTGTTCCACTCATCCACAACTCTATTACCAAACCAGTACTTTCCTATATCCTTCCTGAATCTGAATTTTTCCATAAATGGGTTTAAATCCGAGTGGGGATCTGTAACAAGTGGCGTTCCACAGGGATCAGTCTTGGGCCCGTTGTTGTTTATAATATATATCAATGATCTTGATGAGGGAATTACTAGTGATATGAGCAAATTCGCCGATGACACAAAGATAGGTAGGATAATTGATTCAAACGTAGATGTTATGAAACTTCAGGAGGATTTAAACAAACTCTATTCTTGGTCAGAAAAGTGGCAGATGCAGTTCAATGTAGATAAATGCAAGGTTCTGAAGCTTGGGAGTGCCCATAACCCTAGTACTTATAAGTTAAATGATGTAGAACTTAGCCATACAGATTGCGAAAAGGACTTGGGGGTTATGGTGAGCAGCAACCTTAAACCAAGACAGCAATGCCTAAGCGTACGTAATAAGGCAAATAGATTACTGGGATTTATATCAAGAAGTGTAAGCAACAGAAGTCCAGAGGTCATACTGCAGCTTTATACATCATTAGTAAGGCCTCACCTAGATTATGCAGCTCAGTTCTGGTCTCCGTATTACAAAATGGACATAAATTCGTTAGAAAACATTCAGCGTAGGATGACTAAATTAATACCTACCATTAGAAATCTTCCTTATGAAGAAAGATTGAAGACTCTTAAGTTACATTCACTTGTTAGACGAAGAATGAGGGGAGACCTGATCGAAGTGTATAAGTGGAAGATAGGTATTAATAAAGGGGATATTAATAAGGTCTTGAGGATGTCTCTCCAAGAGAGAACCCGCAGTAATGGATTTAAATTAGATAAGTTTAGATTTAGAAAGGACATAGGAAAGTATTGGTTTGGAAATAGGGTAGTTGATGAGTGGAACAGTCTACCTAGTTGGGTTATTGAGGCTGGGACTTTGGGTAGTTTCAAATTTAGGTTGGATAAATACATGAGTGGGAGGGGTTGGATTTGAGTGGGACTTTCACATCAGAGCTTATTTCTTGGGTGGCATTGAAAATTGGGTTGGGCAAATGTTTTGTTAGTGGGATGAATTGTAAAGGACCTGCCTAGTATGGGCCAGCAGGCCTCCTGCAGTGTTCCTCCTTTCTTATGTTCTTATGTTAACTTAAAACCATTGCTGCGAGTCCTGTCTAGGCTAGATGTTTTCAGCACGCTATTTACATCCCCTTTATGTATTCCTGTCTTCCATTTATACACCTCAATCATATCCCCCCTAATTCTACGTCTTTCTAGAGAGTGCAGATTCAGGGCTCTTAGCCTATCCTCACAGGGAAGGTTTCTGATACATGGGATCAACTTTGTCATCCTCCTTTGTACATTTTTCAGAGCATTTATATCCATTCTGTAATACGGTGACCAAAACTGTGCAGCATAATCTAAATGAGGCCTAACCAAGGATGTATAGAGCTGAAGAGCAACCTGAGGACTCCTATTATTTATGCTTCTTGATATGAAGCCAAGGATTCTATTAGCTTTATTGCGAACACTTATGCACTGTTGTCTTGGTTTCAGATTACTGCTAACCAGAACTCCTAAATCTTTATCGCAATCTGTAATATTAAGATCTATATTGTTGAGTGTACCTGGTAAAGTGTATGGTAGAGTTATAATTGAAAGAATTAAGAGTAAGACGGAGAATAGGATAGCAGATGAACAAGGAGGCTTTAGGAAAGGTAGGGGGTGTGTGGACCAGGTGTTTACAGTGAAACATATAAGTGAACAGTATTTAGATAAGGCTAAAGAGGTCTTTGTGGCATTTATGGATTTGGAAAAGGCGTATGACAGGGTGGATAGGGGGGCAATGTGGCAGATGTTGCAAGTGTATGGTGTAGGAGGTAGGTTACTGAAAGCAGTGAAGAGTTTTTACGAGGATAGTGAGGCTCAAGTTAGAGTATGTAGGAAAGAGGGAAATTTTTTCCCAGTAAAAGTAGGCCTTAGACAAGGATGTGTGATGTCACCGTGGTTGTTTAATATATTTATAGATGGGGTTGTAAGAGAAGTAAATGCGAGGGTCTTGGCAAGAGGCGTGGAGTTAAAAGATAAAGAATCACACACAAAGTGGGAGTTGTCACAGCTGCTCTTTGCTGATGACACTGTGCTCTTGGGAGATTCTGAAGAGAAGTTGCAGAGATTGGTGGATGAATTTGGTAGGGTGTGCAAAAGAAGAAAATTAAAGGTGAATACAGGAAAGAGTAAGGTTATGAGGATAACAAAAAGATTAGGTGATGAAAGATTGAATATCAGATTGGAGGGAGAGAGTATGGAGGAGGTGAACGTATTCAGATATTTGGGAGTGGACGTGTCAGCGGATGGGTCTATGAAAGATGAGGTGAATCATAGAATTGATGAGGGAAAAAGAGTGAGTGGTGCACTTAGGAGTCTGTGGAGACAAAGAACTTTGTCCTTGGAGGCAAAGAGGGGAATGTATGAGAGTATAGTTTTACCAACGCTCTTATATGGGTGTGAAGCATGGGTGATGAATGTTGCAGCGAGGAGAAGGCTGGAGGCAGTGGAGATGTCATGTCTGAGGGCAATGTGTGGTGTGAATATAATGCAGAGAATTCGTAGTTTGGAAGTTAGGAGGAGGTGCGGGATTACCAAAACTGTTGTCCAGAGGGCTGAGGAAGGGTTGTTGAGGTGGTTCGGACATGTAGAGAGAATGGAGCGAAACAGAATGACTTCAAGAGTGTATCAGTCTGTAGTGGAAGGAAGGCGGGGTAGGGGTCGGCCTAGGAAGGGTTGGAGGGAGGGGGTAAAGGAGGTTTTGTGTGCGAGGGGCTTGGACTTCCAGCAGGCATGCGTGAGCGTGTTTGATAGGAGTGAATGGAGACAAATGGTTTTTAATACTTGACGTGCTGTTGGAGTGTGAGCAAAGTAACATTTATGAAGGGATTCAGGGAAACCGGCAGGCCGGACTTGAGTCCTGGAGATGGGAAGTACAGTGCCTGCACTCTGAAGGAGGGGTGTTAATGTTGCAGTTTAAAAACTGTAGTGTAAAGCACCCTTCTGGCAAGACAGTGATGGAGTGAATGATGGTGAAAGTTTTTCTTTTTCGGGCCACCCTGCCTTGGTGGGAATCGGCCGGTGTGATAATAAAAAAAAAAAAAAAAAAAAAAAAAATAAAAATTATTTAGTTTATATATGGCATGGTTATTGTCCTGTCCAACATTTAGAACTTTGCATTTGTCTATATTAAACTGCATCTGCCACTTCTCCGACCACTGCATCAGTCTATTCAAATCTTCCTGGAGTGCTCGAATGTCCTCGTCAGAATGAATTCGACGGCCTATTTTGGTGTCATCGGCAAACTTGCTGATGTCGCTCTTTATGCCCTCATCTATGTCGTTTATGTAGATTGTGAACAGCAGGGGGCCCAACACTGACCCCTGTGGGACACCGCTCGTGACGCTTCCCCACTCTGATTTCTCCCCATTTATGCAAACTCTCTGCTGTCTATTTGTCAACCATGCCTCTATCCAGGAAAAAATTTCTCCTCCTATTCCATGTGCCTTAATTTTCCTCAATAGTCTCTGATGTGGGACCCTGTCAAAAGCCTTACTGAAGTCCATATACACAATATCATATTCATTACCATGATCTACCTCCTCAAATACCTTAGTGAAAAAAGTTAATAAATTCGTAAGGCAGGAACGTCCCTTTGTAAAACCATGCTGAGATTCGTTGATTAATTTATGCTTTTCAAGGTGGCTACGAACTGCCTCGGCAATTGATTCCATAAATTTTCCCACTGTGGAGGTTAGGCTTATTGGTCTATAGTTCGAAGCTAAGGACCTGTCACCTGCTTTGAAAACAGGTATCACATTTGCCATTTTCCACTTATCTGGCACAACGCCAATAAATAAACAGAAGGATAGGCGTGGGGTGCGAACCGCGGTATAACAAAGGCAATCCTCATTTCAACATTTTCTCCACTACCAAACAATCTGACATTATGTGGGTTTTCAAATGCGTAAATTACCTCCCCATTACATAATGCTAAAAACAATAATTGGAACGTTGTAAAGGTAGACTACTGGGAAAGTCAATATATTTTTAAACACTACCAAGGATCCAGCAGTGAGCTTGTATATAAGTCTGGTGTAAAACCAGCTAGCGAACACTTAATTTGATAAGGTAGACGAGATGACCTTTGGTGACCATGTAAAGTGAATCTTCACTCTCACGTAATGGTTCTTGTAACTGGAATGGTTAGTGTATAATGCAAAAGTGGAACAATTAGTCACTTGCACGCACTGTAAACACTTTTCGTTAATGACAACGTATCGTTTAGTTTACGATAATTTTTACTGATTGTTGAAGCTTGTAAACATAGCGACACTGCCATTTATACAGGATGCTTTACTGCGTTAAAGTGTATTATTTGTTCCATAATGTTTGCTCATTCTCAAGACGAGTAACATTCGAATGACGTAAAGGAAGAGTAGACACAAATTCAATATAACGCGATCCTTTACTGACAACCTTTCGCTCAGACTGTGGGCTTTATCAAGTCACGAACAGATCTGTGTCGATATTTTCATCTCCGAATGGCTTAGTGTCAACAACAGTGAAGAATGAAGACCCGTTACAAAACAAACATTTATTCTGACATTTCTCTCAGATATTTTCGTATTACTTGATAAAGCTTAAAGAGGTGAAACATTGCTTTTAGAAAAGTACGTTCTTCATGTGTCGTTTATTCGTGTAATTCAATGTTGTCTTAATATTTCACACAAGCCAGTGATGCTAGTAAGTAGCTCTTGATCCACGGAATAGGGTCAACTATTCCCTTCTTTACATATTTAATTACATTTCATTTCTCCAGGCACTGAATGACACTTACAAAATGATCGCTTCACCATAAAATAATAATAATAATAATAATAATAATAATAATAATAATAATAATAATAATAATAATATGACGCCTACAAAATGATCTCTTCTCCATAAAATAATAATAATAATAATAATAATAATAATAATAATAATAATAATAATAATAATAATAATAATATGACGCTTACAAAATGATCTCTTCTCCATAAAATAATAATAATAATAATAATAATAATAATAATAATAATAATGTGACCTACAGAATGATCGCTTCCCCACAAAAATAATCGTGATATATACATAGTGGCTGGTCACTCAAAGCGTCTATGATCATTATATATATTTATGTTCTCTATTACTCACGACATACATGTTCATGCACAGTAATCATGTTCACACTGTATTCATGCTGACTCTCAACACTCATAGTTATTCGCAACATTCACGGACACTCCCAGCACTCATAATTATTCATCCAAAACGCCACTGGTCACACACACTAATTAACCCTCGGCGTGGCTCATTAAGTTGCTTGCTACCTAAACGATGTTAATTATTAAAACGTTTTACGGCGACTCGAACGTGGCTAATTGCTTTAAACATTTGCTAGGTACTCAAACGTTGCAGGTATCCCAAACGTTTGCTTGGAGTTTACCTGGTGAAGGTTTCGGGGTTCAACGCCCCTCCGGCTCGGTCTGAGACCAGGCCTCGTGGTGGATCAGGGTCTGATCAACCAGGCTGTTACTGCTGGCCACACGCAAACTGACGCACGAACCACAGCCCGTTGGTGGGGGTTCACTCATAACACGGTAGATACCTGGCAGACGTGACTGCCACTCCCTTCTGTGCTTACTCAAGGGATCATCAGCTGACACCTCCGAAAAAAAAAATATTACTGCACAAGAATTCTTCTGAGGTAATTTTACATTAAGTCATGTGCTTGCGTGCGTGCGTGCGTGCGTGCGTGTGTGTACTCACCTATTTGTACTCACCTATTTGTGGTTGCAGGGGTCGAGTCCTAGCTCCTGGCCCCGCCTCTTCACCGGTTGCTACTAGGCCCTCTCTCTCCCCGCTCCATGAGCTTTATCAAACCTCGTCTTAAAACTGTGTATGGTTCCTGCCTCCACTACGTCATTTTCTAGGCTATTCCACTGCCTTACAACTCTATGACTGAGTGTGTGTGTGTGTGTGTGTGTGTGTGTGTGTGTGTGTGTGTGTGTGTGTGTGTGTGTCCTTCCTTTCTTTAGGAGCTGTTTGACCATTAATTTAATTATTTAGTAGACAAAACGAAACTAAAAACTAGGACTAACATTGATATCAAAACATATTTTTCTCAAGGTCATGGATATCTCAGGAAAAATAAGTAAAATTAATAAGTACGTTTAACTACAAGAGGCGAATAAAATGCCGGGAGCAAGGGGCTAGTAACCCCTTCTCCTGTATACATTACTAAATTTAAAAAGAGAAACTTTGGTCTTTCTCTTTAGGTCACCCTGCCTCGGTGGGATATGGCCAGTTTATATATATATATATATATATATATATATATATATATATATATATATATATATATATATATATATATATATATATATATATATATATTTATATATAGTGCCGAATAGGTAAAGCTGGTTAATTTGCAAGAACTCATTTAAAATTTAGGCCTTTCTAAAATTTTCTCTTATACGTTTAAAGATATATTTTTTCATTTATGTAATATAAAAATTAATAATTTTGCACCAAAAGAATCTTAGAAAACTTACCTAAACTTATTATAACAAGCGTAATTTAATTTAGCCTAATCCAACTAAATATATTTTAGATAAGTTTACAATAATTTAATAACAAACAAACACAATTAAATATATTTTTTTCGTTAGGTTCAGAATGATTCTGTCGAAATTATTGCATACACAAATTTTCACTTGCCTTATTCGGAAAGAAGAGTGTTGCTATTTAAGCCAAATCCTCAAGTTTTACCTATTCGGCACGATATACATATGATATACACAATGTAACCATAATTCTGGCTCACAAGTATTGTTTTTTTTATCGTAGCACTTACCTAACTTACTCATGTAGAAATACGTAGTGTTCATCGTGGTACTGGCCGCTCTGGCGATGTCAACAATGGCTGGTATTTGTGGCGGCTAAGGAGGTGGGTGTGGCGCCGGCTTCGGTAGTGGATTTGGCGGTCACGACTTCATCGTCAAGCATGGTGGCCCGTGGTTATCGCGAAGATCTGTGGTGCAGTTTAACCTTGGGTATGGCGGCCTTAGAAGCGTCTATGGTGGTCTTGGTGATACATTTGGTGGCTATAGAGGTTGAAGAATCCAGCTGTTGAAATTCCTTACATCCTATGTATAACTATGAGCAAATCTGTGTTATTTGGAGCGATTTATGTCTCTCAATAAATACTGGTAAATCTAAAAAAAAAAATATCGCAGTTTATTCCTGTTCCAGAAAATAAGGCTACTGCCCCAAGTACAGCTCCACTGTTTCTGCAGGAAACAGTGAGGTTATATGTCGAAGTCTAATTTCTTGTATTAAGATTCCATCGACATCTAGGAACTTCCCTTGAGGGTAGGAGGGTGAGGTTTACTGGGGTTATAGTGGAAAAAGTACCCAACAATAAAGATAGTTACTCCGGTTCTCGGGAAGATGGCAGTGATCCTCCCATGGGAGATCACAAGATTCGCAGATGCATGCACTCGCGACATCTTTGTTGGATGCATGTTGGAGTGGGACTTTGGTCACTCCTTAGTGTATACCCACATCTTGGTCAGTCACAAATGTATTCATTACTGTCCATATTATAGGCATCGTTTTTACCTTCTACCTTTATCACGACATTCGTCAATAACTTTCTGGCTGGTCTCATTCACGATGATATTAAACCTTTCTGCATTGATAAATCCCTTTCTTCTCTTAAAAAAGAAAGATGTGAGAAATAAGTTTATTCCTGTATCTAGCACGGAATGAAAGGGCAATGCACATAATATAAAGGTTATATATACATATTCTTCACTGATGGGGATATATATATATATATATATATATATATATATATATATATATATATATATATATATATATATATATATATATATATATATATATATATATATATATATATATATATATATATATATATATATATATATATCTTCCATTTTGTGTTTGTAAGAATAAATGGTATTGGAATATCTTCTAGTTGTTGTTAGTGATAAAATGCAAATAGCTGTTGGAAACTTAATTCCGACAACCTTTCTCCTGCAAAGCAAGACTTATCTGAAAAATGGTCTTATAAAGGTTTTCAAATGGCTGTTTATCAAAAGTAACATTCTGTGTCTATGTCGATATGGGATTTGTTCTGCAAAATATTACTACTAATTACACGAATAATAGTAATAATAATAATAATAAAAATAAAAATGACAATAATTATTCTATGAACACCAACAATTATAGAAAGAATATTTCGATACATCTATTCATCATATATAAAAACTAACAGGTTGATATTATACACTACTCACTGAGGTCAAAATATAAATTAAATGTGTATAAAAAATTATCTTTCAAATGTTTTTCTGCAAGAAATTGGAAGTAATGATGGAACACTCAAGGATACCAAGCGACCCAGTAGGTATATAAGGCAGGTCAATGGTGACGTGGGAGAACAGTCACCTTCCTGACACCAGCGTGTGTGTTGGACATTCTCTCTGCACAATGGTTGGTTACTTACAACTTGTTCCCTCGTAATGGTGATTCACACAGGTTTAGTTCATTCAATATGATACTATTCTCCTCCACAAGAACTGGTTACTCATGGAAAAATAACTGTCACACAAGGGCTGGGTATTTATAAAACTATCACGCAAGAGGTCACTCATTGTAGAATTGTCTCACTTCGTGACGGGTCTGATGGCTTAATGCAAGTCTACACAAAACATTACAATGAATGTTTAACACTTAGATCGAGAAATCAGTCTCACACATGTTATTCACCGACTCACACTGAAAGTTACTCATATATTCACACTGGAAGTCATTCACCGACTCACACTGAAATATATTCATATATTTACATGGGAAATCACTGAATCACACAGGAAGTCATTGACTCCCATATAAGTAACTGATTGACACATAAGTCAATCACAGACACACGCAAAATCATTCATAACTTTCACATTCCCTTTTTTAAGTACCTGTCAATTATTTCTCGAGTTTGCTGTTCAAATTTCTCTAAATCTGGCTCTTATCTTAGAGAAATCTTAGCAGAAATTTTATAATGCTATTAATGCAGCCAAAAAAAAAAGGAAAACCAAAGAACAAGACTGATACTTATTTTGTAGATATGAACTAGACCAACTGTTGTTTACCAAAGATCCAAAAAAATTATGATACAAGCCATTAGGTCTATTAGGCCGTGACAGATAGATCTTATTTATTCTAATACTTCTGTTAATGTTTCTGTGTAAGCATTTCCAACAGCATTCCGAATATTTTTCATATCAACACAGACAACCAGTTTTAGTTTCTACCTGTATTATATATTATAATTATTGTGCTCTTGCTGTTACTACTAAAAAATATTATCAGAAGTAATGAAAAGAATATTAAAAAATAATTCTTCTCTTCCCTTTTTCTTCTTTTTCTTCCTGTTATGTTTTTGCACACATTATGATTAGTTATTCTTCAATACTTTTTTTTATGTTCACACAGAAATACACTGTGTTGATCGTGGCTCTGGCAGTGCTGGTTGCTACTGCCATGGCTGCTCCTGGTGGCATCGGCTATGGTGGTGGATATGGCGGTTTTGGCGGTGGACTGGGAGGCTTCGGCGGCTTTGGCGGTGGCTATGGCGGCTACGGCGGTGGATATGGCGGCTACGGTGGTAGATATGGCGGCTATGGCGGTGGTTTCGGAGGCGGAAGAGCGACCATCAACTTCAACCTAGGTCATGGTGGTGGATATGGTGATGGATATGGTGGTGGCTACGGAGGACGTGGCTTCGGCTTGGGATTTGGACATGGTGGATTCGGCGGAGCCTATGGCGGCTATGGCAGCTATGGCAGCTACGGAAAATAACTGCTACTGATTTCTAACAATATAGAAAACTGACGTAACTAATCCTACCATAAATTTCTGTGTACATTTTCACAGAAAACTATTAAATTATATTAATAATTATATTAAATAATATATCTGAGTTGTTTTTTGTAACTCATTCTCCTCTTTAAAACTGGAAAATGCAATTAATATTTCCTCCTTTTTAATACACCGGACGTCTCCCACCCAGGTAGGGTGACCGGAAAAAGAAAAAAAACACTGTCACCATCATTCACTCCATCACTGTCACCAGAAGTGCACCGACATTACAGTTCAGATGCCCTCCAAACTGCCAATACAGATTAGATGCCCTCCAAACTGACAATATAGTTCAGATGCCCTCCAAACTGCCAATAGTGTGCAGATGCCCCTCCAAACTGCAAGTATAGGCACTGTACTTCAGACCTCCAAGACTCAAGTCCGGCTAACCTGCTACCCTGAATGCCTTCATAAATGTTACTGTGCATAAGGAATATGTACTGTATGACCCCTATTGGTTTAGTGCACCCCCTCAACCTTTCATAAAAATTATGAAGTTAGTTAAATTATATGGAACGTCTTAATAATCTGCATCAGTATAAATGTAAATGGTTTAGAAAACTGACAACTTTAAATATGAAAGACTTTTCAACAGGATGAGAAAAAACTTGAGGTGATTTCCTTAACCTGGAGTCACTGTGCTGAGACTGATGGAGTGAACACATCGACTCCAGGCTGAGGGACTGATTACCTCAAACTCCTCATCTTCCACTGTTCGTCTCCGTATTGGACTGAGAAAAACCACTGGTGGCAAAAGGTTTCTATAATAAAGATTCCCAAGTGTTACACAAGTGTCTCATTCTTCATCTTATAAACTGTTCTATATATTTTAGATTAGTTAAGGTTTGTCAAGAAACAGGACAAGTGCTTCCTGACGCGGGTCTTAGTTATATGATGACCCGCAGCTGGAGCTTCTGGTCATCTGACCGAGGCCTTCCACTGGTTTACCCTTCCACCCCTTTAAAATTTTTTATGAATATAACCAATTTTTATATTCTGGACCACTCAAGAGAGGTTCCTTAACGCTGATATGGATCTCTCCTTCTAAGAAATTTGACCTCAGATCTAACCAGATTGCTTCTTATTTACCGAGGCGCAGTAAAATCTTTACGGGCTTATAGCTTCTACATGAACGGAAAAAACAAAAAAATATATATTATGAAAAACAATACTGGCCCATGGCCGGGTTCTGAGAGTTGTAAGACTCTCGAAACTCATCAAAGGTAGTTAAATCCAAAAATGATCCAGTGTTGATGATTTAGTTCATCTATGCATTTAATCAAATCCCAAACTGATATCATTTCTAGTGCTACTTCTGTTGATTTGTCAAATTTCATCTATGATTATCCAGTTCTTTCATTCTGCTTCAGTTTGTATCTCTAATAGTGACAGTGTTTTCCTAATCAGGAAGCAGGACAAAAACTATAAGACGCGAGAGTTTATGTGACAACCCGTCCTCCTGACCCTCATGAAACTCTAAGTGCATTTCTCACTTACGTCTTACAGCAATTTTCTCGGTTAGGTTAAGTTACGAAAGAATGAGACACTTGTGCAACATTTGGGATCTTGTGATTGCAAACATTAATAAATGCAACAGCGAAAATAGGAAATAAAACCGGAGCACTTTCATGTGCTTACACACATGTGCGTGGATACATGTGTGTGTGTGTGTGTGCTAACAACCTTGTAACAGATGTGTGAGCACACACATCTCTGTGTTTATAATATTTCTTAACTCTGGTCAGTCAGGTTAGATTAAGTAAGATTCTTCAGGAAACAGGACAGTTGTTTCCCGACGCGGGTCTTACTCATATGACGACCCGCCACTGGAGCTTTTGGTCATCTGACCGAATCCTTCCGCTGGCTTACCCCTCCACCTCTTTAAAAACTGATATCATTTGGCGATTCTAAAATTACTAGATGCATCCAACTTTTTCTAACATTTAGTTTTCTATGACTGTTGCCAATATTTTCCATTTGAAATATTAAAAAGAATTTTTTTTTCCTACTTGACATGTATTTAATTATTGCATTTTGCTTTTCTTAATTATTTTTTTTTTCAGCCTACTTTCACTAAATTTTCTCTAATATGGACTGTCTTACAAATAAAAGTTTATGTATTTAAATGTTAAACACAAAGTGGGAGTTGTCACAGTTGCTCTTTGCTGATGACACTGTGCTTTTGGCAGATTCTGGAGAAAAGTTGCAGAGGTTGATGGATGAATTTGGTAGGGTAAGTAAAAGAAGAAAAAAAGTGACTATAGGAAAGAGTATGATGAGGATAACAAAAAAGAGGTAACGACAGATTGGATATCAGAATGGAAGGGGAGTATGGAAGAGGTGAATGTATTCAGATATTTAAGAGTGGGCGTGACAGCAGATGGGTCTATGAAATATGAGGTGAATCACAGAATTGACGAGGAGAAAAACGTGAGTGGTGTAATGAGGAGTCTTCAGAGACAAAGAACTTTGTCAATGGAAGCAAAGAGAGGAATGTATGAGAGTATAGTTATACAAACGCTCTTATATGGGTGTGAAGCATGGGTGGTGAATGTTGCCACAAGAAGACTGGAGGTAGTGGAGTTGTCGTGTCTGAGAGCTATGTGTGGTGTAAATATAATGCAGAGAAATCGAAGTTTGGAAATTAGGAGGAGGTGCAGGATTACCAAAACTATTATCCAGAGGGCTGAAAAGGGGTTGAGGTGGTTCGGACATGTAGAGAGGAAGGAACGAAATGTAATGATTTTAAGAGTGTATAAATCTGTAGTGGAGGGAAGGCGGGGTATAGGTCGGCTTAGGAAAGGTTGGAGGGAGGGGGTAGAGGAGGTTTTGTGTGCAAGGGGCTTGGACTTACAGCAAGCATGCGTGAGCGTGTTAGGAGCGCATGGAGACAAATAGTTTTTACGACTTGACGTGCTGTTGGAGTGTAAGAAAGGTAACATATATAAAGGAATTCAGGAAAACCGGCACAGGCCGGACTTGACTCCAGTTGATGGGAAGTACAGTGCCTGCACTCTGAAGGAGGGGTGTTAATGTTGCAGTTTTATAACTGTAGTATAAGCGCCCCTCTGATGAGACTGACGGAGTGAATGATGGTGAGTTTTTCTTTTTCGGGCCACCGTGCCTTGGTAGGAAACTGCTGATGTGATATATATATATATATATATATATATATATATATATATATATATATATATATATATATATATATATATATAAGTTAGGTGTAAGTCTGTGACAGGTGCTTAAGGGGCAGCAGGTGTCAGTATGTAGTGCATGTACTAGGTGAGGTCAGTACGTGATAGCGTACAATGAATACACAAGTTGTAGCCCATGATACCATACAACAGATACCCAGGTTAATGTTCATTGCTTAACAAAGAGCAATATATACAGTAGTTCAAGGACATTTCAGCTGATTATAGTAGCCAGCATTATCATATCACAATAATAATACAGTCTTACCAATGTTAAGTTTGTTTTTGTTTTCGAATTTAAATTTATGTGTACAGCATATTAACATGAGTTTTTAATTATTATTACGAAAATTTAGACTAAGTTCACATAAAATAATGAATGAAAAGTACTTCAGGAAGAAAGCTCACAAATTAATGAACTTTGAAATATATATATATATATATATATATATATATATATATATATATATATATATATATATATATATTCATGTATATATATATATATATATATATATATATATATATATATATATATATATATATATATATATATATATATATATATATATATAACACTGCGACTAGCCAAGGAGTCGAACCCATGCTGCTTTGGTCTGCCTCATTATGGGCGAAAACTTATGACGCCTTAGTCCACGTGGATTAAGGCGTCATGAGTTTTAGCCTACCATGAGGCAGGCCAAAGCAGCATGGGTTCGAGTCATTGGCTAGTCGCAGTGTTGTTATTGATCAATACCACTTGTTCGTGGGCACAATATTATATATATATATATATATATATATATATATATATATATATATATATATATATATATATATAAACACTGATCTCTGGCTGAAGGAGACTCGAACCTACGAACCTTAGGACAAGGTACGCAGTGCTTTACCAATCTACCCACACTGGACCAATACCTTGGCGTGTAGCATGCGCTACACGTTTGATCCAAGGCAGCCAGCTTTCAGGGAGAAGGCTTACAGCTTTTCATCTCATCCCCTGCATGCATCAGCCTTACTAGAGATTTGAACAATGCAAGGAATTCGCGAGAGCATGCGAAATATACACAAACACTGATCTCTGGCTGAAGGAGACTCGAACCTACGATCCTTAGGACAAGGTACGCAGTGCTTTACCAATCTACCCACACTGGACCAATACCTTGGCGTGTAGCATGCGCTACACGTTTGATCCAAGGCAGCCAGCTTTCAGGGAGAAGGCTTACAGCTTTTCATCTCATCCCCTGCATGCATCAGCCTTACTAGAGATTTGAACAATGCAAGGAATTCGCGAGAGCATGCGAAATATACACAAACACTGATCTCTGGCTGAAGGAGACTCGAACCTACGAACCTTAGGACAAGGTACGCAGTGCCTTACCAATCTACCCACACTGGACCAATACCTTGGCGTGTAGCATGCGCTACACGCATGTAAGCCTTCTCCCTGAAAGCTGGCTGCCTTGGATCAAACGTGTAGCGCATGCTACACGCCAAGGTATTGGTCCAGTGTGGGTAGATTGGTAAAGCACTGCTTACCTTGTCCTAAGGTTCGTAGGTTCGAGTCTCCTTCAGCCAGAGATCAGTGTTTGTGTATATTTCGCATGCTCTCGCGAATTCCTTGCATTGTTCAAATCTCTAGTAAGGCTGATGCATGCAGGGGATGAGATGAAAAGCTGTAAGCCTTCTCCCTGAAAGCTGGCTGCCTTGGATCAAACGTGTAGCGCATGCTACACGCCAAGGTATTGGTCCAGTGTGGGTAGATTGGTAAAGCACTGCGTACCTTGTCCTAAGGTTCGTAGGTTCGAGTCTCCTTCAGCCAGAGATCAGTGTTTGTGTATATTTCGCATGCTCTCGCGAATTCCTTGCATATATATATATATATATATATATATATATATATATATATATATATATATATATATATGAATGGAGACAAATGGTTTTTAATACTTGACGTGCTGTTGGAGTGTGAGCAAAGTAACATTTATGAAGGGATTCAGGGAAACCGGCAGGCCGGACTTGAGTCCTGGAGATGGGAAGTACAGTGCCTGCACTCTGAAGGAGGGGTGTTAATGTTGCAGTTTAAAAACTGTAGTGTAAAGCACCCTTCTGGCAAGACAGTGATGGAGTGAATGATGGTGAAAGTTTTTCTTTTTCGGGCCACCCTGCCTTGGTGGGAATCGGCCAGTGTGATAATAAAAAAAATAAAATAATAATATATATATGTATATATATATATATATATATATATATATATATATGTGTGTGTGTGTGTGTGTGTGTGTGTGTGTGTGTGTGTTAGTGTGTGTGTGTGTGTGTGTGTGTGTGTGTATGTGTGTGTGACGAATAGGTAAAGCTTGAGATTTTGGCTTAAATAGCAACGCTCTTGTCGAATTAGACAAGCGAAAATTTGTGTATGCAATAATTTCGCTAAAATCATTCTGAACCTATCGGAAAAAATATATTTCATTTTATTTGTTTATTATTAAATTATTGTAAACTTATCTAAAATATATTTAGTTGGATTAGGCTAAATTAAACTGCGCTGTTTATAATAGGATTAGGTAAGTTTTCTAAGGTTCTTTCTTTACAAAATTATTATTTTTTACACGAACATAAATGAAATAAATATATATTTAAACGTATGAATGAAAAGTTCAGGAAGGACTTAATATTAAATGAGTTTTTGCTAATTGACGAATTTTACCTATTCGGCACGATATATATATATATATATATATATATATATATATATATATATATATATATATATATATATATATATATATATGCATGAGCCAAGACCCACTGTGAAAAAAATGGCGAAATTCCAAACGAAGAAAAAATATGTAATTAATAAATATCACAAAAATTACTATTAAATGTTCTGTAGAAATTTTAAGCAATGATCCAGCACTCAAGGTCATCCAGAGATACACGAAGTATATGAAGCTCCGTTGTTGATGTAGAAGAGCAGTCACCTCAGTGAGAGAGTAGTGTGTGTTGTACACTCATCACAATGGTTGGTTATTGACAGCTTGTTCCCTTGTAATGACGATTCACACGATTCATAACTCATTGTACTGTTCTGCCCCACACTAAAACACTGTTCATTCACTATTATAACACTGACAATGCAGGTCATTCATAATGAAATTGTCCCACACGTAGGTACTCTTACACTTGTAATAAAATTCTCTCCCCTTATCTAGGCAAATTTTCCACTGAATTTCCATTAGTAACATGAGAAGTATTTACGAGCGTTAACAACACAAATCTCTTTAGATTTCAATATACTGCACCCCTCCCCCTGCAAATAATTCCTCATTTCAAAATTTTAACTTTGGGGACAAAGCTTACGGAGATTATAACACATGAGATCTTCCCAACTGGCTATCAGATCGTGAGTAAAGACAGAGGGAACAGAGAGGAAGGAGGATATTTATACAAAGAAAAAAAGCACTAAGTCTGAAGGAGACTTATACGTTGCATTTCAGAGCATATTTTGCACGCTGTTTCTAACAAAACTGAAAATAGATGATGCATGTTGATATCAAATTTGTGCTTTTTTCTCGGGTAGTCAGTTTCCACTGCTTAATCATTAGTATTGATTATTGAAATAATCACTACCAATATCATTATTTTGTTTTTTAGGTTTAAAGTCATTCGGTTCCACAAGGGTCATAATCCCTAAAATAGAAATTGCTGTAAACTCTCAAAATACACATATTGAAATATATCCACTTCTCAGTGTATATATATTATGTATTCTTGTATTACAGTATTTGTTATTATTACTGTAGTTATCATTTCAGTTATTATTACTACTACTATTGCTGCTAATGTTATTTTTAATTTATAATTTCAGTAATGAGTATACTGAACATCATTGCTATTATTGATAAAATAATGTAAAGTACACAATGATATAGAAAAAAAGCCTCAGGCTTTTTTTTTCATAACTCCCACGTCCCTCTCCAGAAGTTTAATAAGCATAACTGATTATCTTACAATGTTTTTGTATTGATGATATAACTGTAAAAATATTAACAACGTTTTGTCGCAAAATTTATATATATATTATTTACGCAGATATACGGAATATTCATCGTGGGGTTGGCAGTGCTGGTTTCCGCTGCCCTTGCTGCTCCTGGTAGCGTCGGCTATGGTGGGGGACATGCAGGCTTTCGTGGCCTCGGAGGTGGATACGGTGGCTTCGGCAGTGGACATGGCAGCTACGGTGGCAGATATGGAGGCTACGATGGTGGATATGGTGGCTTCGGTGGTGGACATGGCAGCTACGGTGGTGGATATAGTGGTGGATACGGCGGTGGAAGAGCTACCATCAACTTCAACCTGGGTCACGTTGGTGGATATGGTGGTAGTTACGGAGGATATGGCTTAGGTTTGGGCTTTGGGCGAGGGGGATACGGAGGTAGCTATGGCGGCTATGGCAGCTATGGCGGCTATGGCAGCTATGGTGGCTATGGCAGCTATGGTGGCTATGGCAGCTATGGGAAATAACTTTTACTATGTATATTTAATAACGCAAATAAAGTATTTTAAACAAAAAATTCTCGTGTAGAGTTTTTGAAACTCATTCCATCTTAGAAATGGGGAAATATAATTAATATACCCACTTACATATAGAAAACTGATAGATATACAACACCGTGAAGGTAAATCCAATTATGGCGTATTAGAGCTGGCATTTGTTATTAATCTGCAAATATTTAATTGTATACCATTCTTCGTTAATTTTATAAGCTATGTGTGACTGTGTATTCATTTATTTGTACTCACTTATTTGTGGTTGCAGGGGTCGTGTCACAGCTCCTGGCCCTGATGTGTGTGTGTAATTAATATCCGTTAGTGTAACGTACCAGCCAAAATACGGATAGAAAAAATATATACGAAGGATATGTTAATTTTCACTAGTTTAAAAATCAACTGATTAAATTTTTAAATTAACAGAGAATACACTTTTAAGTCTTCGTATTTTACATTTTTATAGTCTCTCCAGGAATCAATGATCATCCTCAATCTCTTGGTCTCTTTTTATCTATCTACTTGAGCCCAGATACGCCAGTAGAGAGAATAACATCATCAAGCCTAGTTTGCAATTCTGCAACTCCCACTTAAGTGACATAATATATATATCCAAGATCATATTCCAGGAGAATATGATCAAATGTTGATGTCTGGAATCGTCTACAATTAACATTACAAAAAAAAAAACTTCAAACAAAACATTTGGATGTTTACTTTAGTAGAACGTGTCCTGGTTGGCAAAGCTCTCGCTTCACACACTGAGTTCCGGGTTCGATTCCCGGCAAGGGTGTAAACATTGGGCGTTTCCTTACATCTGTTGTCCATGTTTACCCATCAAAATGGGTACCTAGTTGTTTGTTCCACAGTTTCATATTATGAAACAAATACATGGGTACCTGTGTGTTAGTGGACTGGTGTGGGTCGCATCCTGGGACAAAACTGACCTAATTTGCCCGAAATGCTCAGCATAACAAGCGCCTTTCTATATAGTAGTATGTCGTCGATGTCAGCTAGGTCTGTGTACCATGTACACGTACTTGTAGAAGATATCATTATTATTATTAACAATGGAATTCTAACATGGGCTGGTAGGCCACCCGCAGGACCTCACTTAAACTTGGTCGTTGATACTCCTGGCTTTGATACACCTGACTCATGCCCCCTGATTGACTAAGCTGTTTTTATATCTGATTTGTACTCGAAAAATTACCCATTGAGTAGAACGTTGCAATTAATGTCTTAATCACGCTTTCTATCTATTTAATATTAACTAACAATAAAAACTTGATTACAAATTTTTCTTAGATCTCTGCATATACAGGAATGGGTGCCATGCTCGTGGCATTGTCACTGGTAGGCAGGAATCTCGTCTACCAGTGATAATGCCTCCGTCTGCTCTACGTCCCTCATCTGACGCAGTACATAAGCCACAGTCTTACGGTCTGTGCTGCAGATTCTTCAAGACTACTGTGCTCGTCACCAAATCCAAGGCTGACGGACTGATTACCTCGTCTTTCGTATATAGTTCAACATACTTCACATTATGTCCTTGTATCGATAAAGTCACTGGATGACGAAACGTCTACAAATAAATATACCCAGATGTTGCACATGTGTCTAATTCTTCATCCCATCTTTAGTTAACATAATGTATTTTTAATTTTGAAATAGATACTGGAAATACGTGCCTTTCTTGAAACTGATTCTGAGGAAATTTTTGGGTTATGTGGAACAGATGCGCCCCTCACGACACTTAATCCTTCTTTGCACACGAAGGATTATATGAATAAACAGTAGGACGGACGAGGGGCGCGAACCGAGGTCCGTAAACTGACTGTCAGTATAGACTGTATGGAGAATAAGCGTTAATAGGTAAATATCTGAAATCGCAAATGTGTGGAGGTGGACAAATCTCGTAATCCATTCACAGGTGCTTAAATAAAAGATACCATATACCTCAAACCGTGCTCTAATGATACCTATTATTGGAGATGTATTTACTCTATAGAGAGCTGTACATCGTGTCTTGCTGGAGGGTGAGAAATCTTGGGAGCTTCCTATAGCTCACCGAGACAGTCACTATCCCATCCTCGCTCAATAAACTACAATGCTTAGATTAGCTCCCATATATATCATATTGCAATACAATCGCAAACAGGCGATTTTAACAGCGAAGAACGAGCCACGTGAAGATAGAAATCTTTAGCTCAAGATCTTTCGCACTCTGTGTCGTCAGGAGCTATGCAAAACATCTTGTACTAAAGATTTCCATCCCCATGTGGTTTGTTCTACATATCGTCATATATAAAAACTCCGGCAGCTATGGATCATGACTCACGAAATCGTAATGACACGATTGCAAACAAACCATACCACGGGCGGGATTGAACCCGCGGTCAGAGAGTCTCAAAACTCCAGACCGTCGCGTTAGCCACTAGACCAGCTAGCCACAATAAGATTCGGTCTGGAGTTTTGAGACTCTCTGATCGCGGGTTCAATCCCGCCCGTGGTATGGTTAGCTATGGATTCTCCGGCAGCTATGGATTCTGAGTCTCCAGCACTTCATCCAGGGAGGAAAAGACTTGACGCTTATTCCGATTTCTTGTATATCATAACTAGTCTCTAACAAGACATTAAACCTGTTCTATTATATTAAATTGCGAACCTCCATTAGATTAGAAATAAACTCTAATTATCTTACATATAAAAATGTTTAAATTATCATTAGGCTAACTGGTTAATGATAGTTAAATAAAGAGAGAGACTTCAGTTTGGCACTATCGATACACTCATATATATTAACGTTTCTCTGACTAGTCTAACCAAGAGAGACTTCAGTTTGGCACTATCGATACACTCATATATATTAAAGTTTCTCTGACTAGTCTAACCATGAACTTATATCTGACCAAAATTCGTGGTGTTTCAAAATGATGGCTCCAATTTCATATATCATGGATCCATCTCTGAAACATCCTGTAATATATTCTTGAACGTTAATATAAAACATTCATCAGAGATATAACTAATTCCACATATTCCAAGCATCAACAATTCTGATTCAAAATATTTCTCCTTCATTATTTTTAATCTATTTTGTAACATAAGTTTGTCAAGTTCTTCCTATTTTTATCTTTTCCTAATTTTATAAGAGTGAAAGTTAATTTTTCCAATCTATATAAATGGTGTTTGAAGGACATACGAAATAACCTTTTAAGAATGCAACGATTCACCCATTTGAGGCTTTATCAGATATTTATCATATATTTTTTGTGAGTGTTTGATATCTCTTAAAGCCATTAGAAGCTGAAACGCAGTATACATAAAAGGCCATACGTAAAAGTACCTTTATACGACCATTTGTCGACGTAAAGTCATTGTTCCACAAGCTCTCTTATGGAATATTTTCTCCTCATTCCGTAATCAAGGTTGCGGTATTTGCCTCTTGAAAGTTAAAAAACATGAAACACATTCTCGACCTTTAAATTTAGTACCTCACGCATTGCACTTTCTGATTAGGTGATCTTATTTTTGACCTGAACTTAATCTTTTTTTTTTAATCTTTCACGAAAAATAAATTTTTGCTAGCTGGAATAAATGATTTCCCACTCACTGTTCCATACTATTATTCACTTATTTTTAAAATCGGTAATATTCTAAGATTAGGAATTTTTTTCAATTACTTTAATCACTATTCGTTTATTTTTAATTATACTAATTTTTATCCATTAATTCGATCCCATATAATATGGGACTAAATTAATTTATCCTGTCACTGCGTGTTGAACCTTTGCTATTAAATCGTATAGAAACCTACATCTGCAGATGTAGGTTTCAATTTTATACAGATTAATCTAACTGCATAATCTAGCAAAATATTTTCTGTACAGTTGTTTTAGGTGATCATACTCGTTTAATCTAATCAATTTTACCTATGATTTTTCCTCGTCTAAATCCAGCCTTTCGATTTATGTATAAATACTTTGTTTATAATCGTCTCTAAATAGAACGTAATCACTTCTTCCAAGTGAGTTTAAATTATTTATTCTATTTCTCTAATGAAAATTAGGTCTAGTAAAGAGAAAGTGTTGCATTAGTTACTCGAATTACCTTTCCAACGTGCTGAAATCACCTTTTCAAAGTGCTCAAATTACTTTTTAAACGTGCTCAAATTACCTTTTCAACGTGCTGAGATTACCTTTTCAACGTGCTCAAAATACCTTTTCAACGTGGTCAAATTACCTTTTCAACGTGCTGAGATTACCTTTTCAACATGCTCAAAATACCTTTTCAACGTGGTCAAATTACCTTTTCAACGTAGTCAGATTACCTTTTCAACGTTCTCAAATTACCTTTTCAACGTGTTCAAATTACCTTTTCAACGTTCTCAAATTACCTTTTCAATGTGATGATGCACTGAACTTACGTAACTCAGTAGTCTCTGACTCAATGATTCATTGATTTTTTATACACTTAGCGATTCATTGTTTTTATGTACTTATGATTCTTTTATGTTCTTAAATGCTTTGTGGTTCCTATATACATAGTGATTCGTTGATTTTCCTTCCCACGGATTACAAAGGGTCGTCAGAAGACCGATACCCATGTCGGAATATTGTCCTGATGAACATTATAACAAGTGATTTTCCTGCAAATGAATGAGTCGTCGTAAAATTAAGATCCGTGTCAGGACTCTGCCCTGACGAGTACCAGTCTAGTTAATTTTCCGTCTGAGTTCCTCGCTGACATACCTGATAATGTATTCATCAGTTTGTACTAATGTATATTTATATTAAGAAGCCGAAATCAGCAATGAAATGAATGTAAAATGATCTGCGTCGTGGCTAATTATTCAAACGCTCACTATTAGTAAAAAACTATTACTTCAAACGTTTTCCGGAAAGAATTCATAAGTAATGTTGGAGTACTCAAGGATGTCCAGTGACCCAGCAGGTATATAAGGCAGCAGTGTTGATGTGGGAGAGCAGTCACCTCTGTGTATGTGTGTTGGACATTCTTTCTGCACAATGGTTGGTTACTCACAATTTTTTCCCCCTAGTAAGGGTGAATTAAACACGTATAGTTTATTCATTCATTCTAGAATCGGTCTCTCACATAAGCACAGGTCTAATTTTGTTACAATAAAAAAGAGTTACTCGTAATAAATTTATCACATAGAACTTTTCTTGTATCACACACGTGGGATGGTTACTCATTATTAATTATAATTTACTCCAAATTATAATTAATAATCTATTTAACCTTTATTTTCGTATTACTTTAGGGTTTCCTTACCTCTGCTATTTTTTTTGGTTACTGGTATAATAGCATAGTTATTACTAGTAAATACTTTGTTAAAATCTTATTATCCTATATACAAGTTTATAATGTTTACGCAGAAATACTCGCTGGTCATCGTGGGTTTGGCAGTGCTGGTTGCCACTGCTATGGCTGCTCCTGGTGGTATCGGCTATGGTGGTGGATATGGCGGCTATGGAGGCTTTGGTAGCTTCGGTGGTGGGAATGGAGTCTTTGGCAGTGGATATGGTGGATACGGAGGTGGATATGGTGCCTACGGAAGTGGATATGGTGCCTACGGTGGTGGATACGGCGGTGGATACGGCGGTGGAAGAGCGATTGTCAACTTCAACCTAGGTCATGGTGGTGGCTACGGAGGATATAATTTAGATCTGGGCTTCGGTCGTGGTGGATACGGTGGCTATGGTGGCTATGGTGGCTATGGTGGCTATGGCGGCTATGGTGGCTATGGAAAATAATTTTCATTTATTATTAAAAGTAATTAAGTTACATTTAATAAAAATCTCTCATGTAATGAAGTTTTTGTAACTCAGTCCTTCATTAAATATGGTTAAAATAAAACAAATATTTACACTTATGGATGTTTGGATACAACAATGTTACAGGAAAAAAAAAGATGACTTGAGTGTAGAACTAATTATTAATCTGCATCTATTGAAATGTATTCATTTTATGCGTGTATTATTTATATTGTGTATGTAATATTCATATGTGTATGTATGTGTATGTGTGTCGTTGACAAAGAAATGTGTATAACCTTTAATACTTCCTGTAAGTTTTTACGCAGAAAGATACTGGCGAAGTTCCAGTAATGAGAAATTATTGAAGTCAGGACTAAAGTATGTTATGTAAGATCAAAGTCACAAGTGATATGGTTCTCAGATATATAGATTAACCTAACAAATCCCCGGGTCCTGATGAAATGTTCTCAAGGGCTATAAAGGAATTGTAAAGAGGAACTTAGTATACCATTAGGTAGTCTTTTCAACATATCACTACAAATTGGCATAGTGCCAGATAAGTGGAAAATGGCAAATGAGATTTCTATCTAGAAAACAGTAGACAGGCGCTTAGCTATGAAGAGTAGACCAATTAGCCTAATCTCCATTGTGGGAAATTGATGGAATCAGTAATTGCCGAGGCTATTCGAAGTCACCTTGAAAAATATAAACTGATAAACGAATCTCAGCACGGTTTTACAAATGGGCGTTTCTTCGTTACGAATTCACTATTTTCAATTCAGTATTTGAGGTGGTGGACCTTGGGAATGAATTCGATATTGTGTATAGAGACTTTAGTAAGACCTTTGACAGAACTCCACACAAGAGATAGTTAAAGAAGGAAGAGGCACATGCAACAGAAGGGAGAATTTTTTTTCTGGATCAAGGCGTTGATGAAGGATAGGCCACAAAGAGCTTGCACAAATAGGGGAAAAAAATCAGCGTAGGGACGCATCACAAGCAATGTTTCATAGGGTCAGTGCTGGGCCCTTTGTTGTTCACAATATACATTAACGACAGAGATGAGGGAATAAATATCAACAAAACCAAGTTTGATAAATTAGACACATGTGCAACTCTTGGGTATCTTTATTGAGGAAACGTTTCGCCACACAGTGGCTTCATCAGTCCATACAACGTTTCCTCAATAAAGATACCCAAGAGTTGCACATGTGTCTAATTTATCAACATGTCGGTTCTCTGAACCATTCATCTAAAAACCAAGTTTGCCGATGACACTAAAATAGGTGTCAGATAAGTTCAACGTATCCATATCTACAGGTAGATATGGATAAGTTGATGCAGTGGTCGGAGAAGTAGCAGATGCAGTTTAATGTGCACAAATGCAAGGTTCTAAGCCTGGGAAAAAGAAAATGACCATGGCGCTTATAAACTCTGAATGTACTTACAAACTAAATACACTTATAAACTGAATGGCACTTATAAAATCTGAATGCAAAAAAAATTTTGGAGTTCCAATTAGAAGTAATCTAAAGTCAAGACAACAGTGCAGTAATGTGCGCAATAAAGTTGATAAAATTCTTGGCTTCATATCAAGAAGTATAAATTATTAGAGTCCTCAGGTATATACTTCAGCTTAATATATCCTCATTTAGATTATGCTACGCAGTTCTGATCACTGTATTAGAGAATGGATACAAGTGCACTGGTAAATATATAGAGAAGGATGACAAAGTTAATCCCATGTATCAGAAATCTTTCTTACGAGGATAGACTAAAGGAGTAGACTGAGATGTATAATTGGAAAACAAGAATAAATAAGGGATATAAATAAGGTGCTTAAAATATTTAACCATGACCGGACTCGCAGCAATGGATTTAAGCTGGAAAAATTCAGATTTTGAAAAGATATAGGAAAGCATTGGTCTGGCAATAGAGTCGAGGATGAGTGGCACAAATCCCCGAGCAGCACCATTGAAGCGATAACCTTGGAAAGCTTTAAAAATAGGCTAATATCAAGAAGTATGTGGGTGAGGTGTATGTTGGTATGTGTGTGTGTTAGACATACTAGCATGGACTAGCAGAACTCTGCTGCAGTGCTACTTCTTTCATACGTTCTTGTGTGTGTACTTATCTATTTGTAGTTGCAGCGGTCGATTCATAGCTCCTGGCCCCGCCTCTTCGCTCATGGCTACTAGGTCCTCTCTCTCCTTGCTCCATGAGATTCATCATAATTCTAAAAACTATGTATGGTTCCTGCCTCCACTTCGTCATTTCCAGACTATTCCACTTCCTGACAACTCTATGACTAAAGAAATACCTCGTAACATCTCTTTGACTCATCCGAGTCTTCAGCTTCAAATTGTACCCCCTTGTTTCTATGTCCCATCTCTGGAACATCCTGTCTTTGTCCAACTTGTCAATTCTTCGCAGTATTTTATATGTCGTTATCATATCTCTCCTAACCCTCCTGTCCTCCAGTGTCGTCAGGCCGATTTACCTTAACCTTTCTTCGTAGGACATTTCTCTTATCTTCAGAACTAGTCTTAAAGCAAACCTTTGCACTTTCCCTAATTTCTTGACGTGCTTGACCAGGTGTGGGTTCCAAACTGGTGCTGCATACTCCAATATGGGTCTGACGTACACGGTGTACAGAGTCTTGAACGATTCCTTACTGAGGTGTCGGAACGCTATTCTCAGTTTTGTATACTCACCTAGTTGTGGTTGCAGGGGTCATTCATAGCTCCTGGACTGTGAGTGTGTGTGTGTGTGTGTGTGTGTGTGTGTGTGTGAGTGTGTGTGTGTGTGTGTGTGTGTGTGTGTGTTTCAGATATTTGTGGTTTCAGTGATCAAATTTCGTCTCCTGCTCCTTCCCCGAAACTTGCTGGGTACACTTCCTCTTAACCTTGTGGGTACTCTCATACCTATGGAGCCTGCTTCCACAACTCTTCGTCCAGGTCATTCCATTTCCTGACCATCCAGAGACTGAAAAAAATACTTCCCGGCATTCTTGTGGCTTATCTGTATGTTTGATATCTAACTGTGCCCCGTGTTCCTGTATCAATGTATCCATTTTCACTCGGTCCAACATGTGTCGCTGCTGCCTTGGCCCACAGTAGAGCCATCGGTGACCCAACCTTTAACTCTTTAACATTCCTTTAGACACATACCCGGAGACACCGCATTGTATCCTGACTAGTCAACATCACTAAAGTGTATTGTCGCACCACAGTAATAGTGTCAACACTCTCAAAGTATTATCTTGCGACTGATAACAATGTTTTAATCTCGAATAAACTAGCCCCAATATTCAATGCTCGTGATTTTTTTGTGTGTGTTTTCAAAGCTCTTATTAATGTGACGAGTCTATAGATATCCATACTGTTTCTTAATTTCCATTTGTTAGGCAGTTTACTTTCTCATAATAATGCTGATAATATTATTCAAGAATATACTGGTTAGTTCTTGCACAAATTCGTTCAAAACCGCAAAGTGGTATCTGGTCTGACCCTAATTATTAATATATGTTTATTACCCAATTATATATTCTCACATTATTTCAGAGTGTGAGTTGCGCTTTCCAGGTGTTGGATCCAGCTCCCACCTTTCCATACCATGAAGGACGTACAGAAGCTCTGTGTTTCAGGAAGTCCTCGATAATTTTGAGACTTTCTTTTGTAAACACAGGAAATTTAAATTTCTACCTTACACATTTATTTATCTGAATCGACAATTTTGTCTGTCTTCTCTGTTCTTTATAATTTATCTTTCGTGTCACTTTTTTTTTAAAGATATTAAAAGCTTTGTTTGTGATGTGGTCTTATTTTTGTCTAATATTTTCCAAAATGTTTGAATATTGCTAAAAATAGTTGGTTTTGCCTTGGTTCAAAGCTTCTTTTTTAATTGATTTGCTTCAGATGTTTTTTAAATTATTGTAACTAATTTCTGTTTAATTTGCCTATCCCGAAGACTTATAATTTGCATTATAATAATCTTATATTTTATCAAAGAATTTACTACGTGGTACTTGTTTATTCTTCATATGATGACCCGCCACTGGAGCTTTTGGTCATCTGGTTGAGACCTTCAGCTGAATTACAGGTCCATCGCTTTTAAAATTTACATTAATATTTTTTTTTTTTTGCCAAAGTTAAGACACACTTTCTTTCCAACAAAACAAGTACTTATTTTTCTAAAATATCGTTGCTCAGCGTACCTTTCTTTTCTTGTAGCGGATGTAATCGAAGTATTTTTCATCTAAGTTATGCCTCGCAGCACAGATTATCAACAGCAGAAAACGACTACTTTTATCAAGGGACTTGAAATAATCTATTCTGAGAACTTTCCAGTTTTTAAATAAAAATTAGATCAAGTTTTGAGTGTTGCTTCAAATAATACATAACTTGCCTCTTTAACATGTCTGATACACATGAATTTCATACCTTAATAATCGTGGACTTACATACTTAGTAACCCGTCCATGTTCCTGCTTAGTTAATGAAATATTTATCTAGGTGTTCTAGTTTACCCGATTAACTATTCATTATTTTCAAATTTATTCGTTAATTTTCTTGCGTAATAATTCTGTCAACCCCAAAACTAAACTCAAAATTGAATGGATACCTCATAATCCAATTATCATTATTAATTTTATTCCTGTCATTATTATTGCAGAAATTTTTCAGTTATAAAAATGTTACTCCAAATGTTTTTCTGCAATAATCAGCAGGTGATGACAAAGTACCCAAGGTTATCCAACGACCCACCAGGTATATAAGTCATGAATGTTGATGGTGTAGAGCAGATACCTCCCAGACACCAGTTTGGTTGTACACTCACTTGCTCCGCAATGGTTGGTTACTTACAACTTGTTACCCTCGTAACAGAGGTTCATATACGTATAGCTTATGTATTTTAGAACCTGTTTCTTAAACGAGAACTGGTCACTTATTGGTATAATGTCGCTCACATAAGCTGGGCAGATATAATGAAAGTGTAACTAAAAATCTGGCCAATCACAATAACTTAGCACATATTATAGGAAAATTACTTTCTTGTTGCAATAATGTTCGTAGAATTACAGAAAAAATGTTATTTATAAAGACACATGTGCAACTAATGCGACATTTTATTGTGGCAACGTTTCGCTCTCAGGAGCTTTGTCACGCTAATGGCCACAATGTCACATTAGTTGCACATGTGGTCTCATAGACTTACTAATCAGGACAGATTACTGCGAAGACCCGTAAATACTTTCTGCAGTTAGACACGAATTTTTACATATCACTCTTATTATTAATTTAGAAACAGTAACTTAAGCATTAGTAGTACTTTATTACTGTGGTTATAACTTTCATTAGTTTTAGTAACATTTATTAGTATGTTGTGCATCAGCACTGATGTTCACTAGCAATAAATGTATTAATAAAAACTATCATTATTCTTGTTTACGCAGAAATACTCGCTGTTTCTCGTGGGGTTGGCAGTCCTGGTTGCCTCTGCCGTGGCAGCTCCTGGTGTAATAAGCTACAGTGGTGGATATGGCGACTACGGTGGCGGATATGGCGGCTACGGTGGCCTCCTAGGCGGGTATGGCAGCTACGGTGGTGGATATGGCGGTTATGGAGGATATGGCAGTGGTTACGGTGGTGGAAGAGCTATCATCAACTTCAACTTAGGTCATGGTGGCTACGGTGGACGTGGATTAGGATTTGGCTTGGGGCATGGTGGATTCGGGGGCGGCTATGGTGGCTATGGTGGCTATGGTGGCTATGGTGGCTATGGTGGCTATGGTGGCTATGGTGGCTATGGTGGCTATGGTGGCTATGGTAGCTATGGTAGCTACGGAAAATAATCCTTAATACTGTCACATTATATATATATATATATATATATATATATATATATATATATATATATATATATATATATATATATATATATAAACATTTAAAATTAAGTCCACTCTCAAATTTCTCTTATACGTTTAAAGATATATTTTTTCATTTATGTTAAAGTAAAAATTAATTTTGTACCAAACCAAAAGAACCTTAGAACACTTACCTAACCTTATAACAAACAATTTAATTTAGACTAATCCAAGTAAATATATTGTAGATAAGCCTATAATAATTTAATAATAAACAAACAATGAAATATATTTTTTCGTTATGTTTAGAATTATTTTTTTTTTTTTGCAAAATTATTTGCATACACAAATTTTTGCTTTCCTTATGCCATAAGAAGAGCGTTGTTATTTAAATCAAAATCGCAAGTTTTACCTATTCGGCACGATATATATATATATTTATATTAAATAAAAAGTATCTCATAAAGAAGTTTCTGAAACTCATTCCTTCATAATATTACTTTTTTATTGTTTTCTAAGGTGATGAATATATCACGTATTTTTAACTTCAAGGGATGTATATCTCAGCAGGTGTGTGTGTACTCATTTATCTACAGGTAGATATCGATAAGTTGATGCGGTGGTCGGAGAAGTAGCAGATGCACTTTAATGTACACAAATGCAAGGTTCTAAGCCTGGGAAAAAGAAAATGACCATGGCACTTACAAACTCTGAATACACTTACAAACTAAATGCACTTATAAACTGAATGGCACTTATAAACTCTGAATGCACAAAAAAATTTGGAGTTCCAATTAGAAGTAATCTAAAGTCTAGACAACAGTGCATTAATGTGCGCAATAAAGTTAATAAAACTCTTGGCTTCATATCAAGAAGTATAAATTATTGGAGTCCTCAGGTATATACTTCAACTTAATATATCCTCATTTAGATTATGCTACGCAGTTCTGATCACTGTATTAGAGAATGGATACAAGTGCACTGGTATATATATAGAGAAGGATGACAAAGTTAATCCCATGTATCAGAAATCTTTCTTACGAGGATAGACTAAAGGAGTAGAGTTAAGTGGGATATGACTGAGATGTATAATTGGAAAACAAGAATAAATAAGGGATATAAATAAGGTGCTTAAAATATTTAACCATGACCGGACTCGCAGCAATGGATTTAAGCTGGAAAAATTCAGATTTTGAAAAGATATAGGAAAGCATTGGTCTGGCAAGAGTCGAGGATGAGTGGCACAAATCCCCGAGCAGCACCATTGAAGCGATAACCTTGGAAAGCTTTAAAAATAGGCTAATATCAAGAAGCATGTGGGTGAGGTGTATGTTGGTATGTGTGTGTGTGTTAGACATACTAGCATGGACTAGCAGAACTCAATTGCAGTGCTACTTCTTTCATACGTTCTTGTGTGTGTACTTATCTATTTGTAGTTGCAGCGGTCGATTCATAGCTCCTGGCTCCGCCTCTTTGCTCATGGCTACTAGGTCCTCTCTCTCCTTGCTCCATGAGATTCATCATAATTCTTAAAACTATGTATGGTTCCTGCCTCCACTTCGTCATTTCCAGACTATTCCACTTCCTGACAACTCAATGACTAAAGAAATACCTCGTAACATCTCTTTGACTCATCCGAGTCTTCAGCTTCAAATTGTGCCCCCTTGTTTCTATGTCCCATCTCTGGAACATCCTGTCTTTGTCCAACTTGTCAATTCTTCGCAGTATTTTATATGTCGTTATCATATCTCTCCTAATCCTCCTGTCCTCCAGTGTCGTCAGGCCGATTTATCTTAACCTTTCTTCGTAGGACATTTCCCTTAGCTCTGGAACTAGTCTTATTGCAAACCTTTGCACTTTTCCTAATTTCTTGACGTGCTTGACCAGGTGTGGGTTCCAAACTGGTGCTGCATACTCCAATATGGGTCTGACGTACACGGTGCACAGAGTCTTGAACGATTCCTTACTGAGGTGTCTGAACGCTATTCTTAGTTTTGTGTACTCACCTAGTTGTGGTTGCAGGGGTCATTCATAGTTCCTGGCCTGTGTGTGTGTGTGTGTGTGTGTGTGTGTGTGTGTGTGTGTGTGTGTGTGTGTGTGTGTGTGTGTGTGTGTGTGTATGTGTGCGTGTGCGTGTGTGCGTGTGTGTGCGTGTGTGTGTGCGTGTGTGTGTGCGTGTGTATGCGTGTGTATGCGTGTGTGTGTGTGTGTGTGTGTGTGTGTGTGTGTGTGTGTGTGTGTGTGTGTGTGTGTGTGTGTGTGTTTCAGATATTTGTGGTTTCAGTGATCAAATTTCGTCTCCTGCTCCTACCCCGAAACTTGCCGGGTACACTTCCTCTTAACCTTGTGGGTACTCTTATACCTATGGAGCCTGCTTCCACAAATCTTCGTCCAGGTCATTCCATTTCCTGACCACCCAGAGACTGAAACAAATACTTCCCGGCATTCTCGTGGCTTATCTGTATGTTTGATATCTAACTGTGCCCCGTGTTCCTGTATCAATGTATCCATTTTCACTCGGTCGAACATGTGTCGCCGCTGCCTTGGCCCACAGTAGAGCCGTCGGTGACCCAACCTTTAACTCTTTAACATTCCTTTAGACACATACCCGGAGACACCGCATTGTATCCTGACTAGTCAACATCACTACAGTGTCTTGTCGCACCACAGTAATAGTGTCAACACTCTCAAAGTATCATCTTGCGACTGATAACAATGTTTTAATCTCGGATAAACTAGCCCCAATATTCAATGCTCGTGATTTTTTTTTGTGTGTTTTCAAAGCTCTTATTAATGTGACGAGTCTATAGATATCCATACTGTCTCTTAGTTTCCATTTGCTAGGCAGTTTACTTTCTCATAATAATGCTGATAATATTATTCAAGAATATACTGGTTAGTTCTTGCACAAGTTCGTTCAAAACCGCAAAGTGGTATCTGGTCTGACCCTAATTATTAATATATGTTTGTTACCCAATTATATATTCTCACATTATTTCAGAGTGTGAGTTGCGCTTTCCAGGTGTTGGATCCAGCTCCCACCTTTCCTTACCATGAAGGACGTACAGAAGCTCTGTGTTTCATGAAGTCCTCGATAATTTTGAGACTTTCTTTTGTAAACACAAAATTTAAATTTCTACCTTACACATTTATTTATCTGAATCGACAATTTTGTCTGTCTTCTCTGTTCTTTATAATTTATCTTTCGTGTCACTTTTTTTTTTAAAGATATTAAAAGCTTTGTTTGTGATGTGGTCTTATTTTTGTCTAATATTTTCCAAAATGTTTGAATATTGCTAAAAATAGTTGGTTTTGCCTTGGTTCAAAGCTTCTTTTTTAATTGATTTGCTTCAGATGTTTTTTAAATTATTGTAACTAATTTCTGTTTAATTTGCCTATCCCGAAGACTTATAATTTGCATTATAATAATCTTATATTTTATCAAAGAATTTACTACGTGGTAATTGTTTATTCTGCTGTTGATCCTGCCTAATGACTGGGCGGGTCACACGACAAAATAGTCATGTTAATGTCAAGTAAAATAAGTGTTTCCTGTAGCGGGTCTTAGTCATATGATGACACGCCACTGGAGCTTTTGGTCATCTGGTTGAGACCTTCAGCTGAATTACAGGTCCATCGCTATTAAAATTTACATTAATATTTTTTTTTTTTGCCAAAGTTAAGACACACTTTCTTTCCAACAAAACAAGTACTTATTTTTCTAAAATATCGTTGGTCAACGTACCTTTCTTTTCTTGTAGCGGATGTAATCGAAGTATTTTTCATCTAAGTTATGCCTCGCAGCACAGATTATCAACAGCAGAAAACGACTACTTTTATCAAGGGAATTGAAATAATCTATTCTGAGAACTTTCCAGTTTTTAAATAAAAATTAGATCAAGTTTGGAGTGTTGCTTCAAATAATACATAACTTGCCTCTTTAACATGTCTGATACACATGAATTTCATATCTTAATAATCGTAGACTTACATACTTAGTAACCCGTCCATGTTCTTGCTCAGTTAATGAAATATTTATCTAGGTGTTCTAGTTTACCCGATTAACTATTTATTATTTTCAAATTTATTCGTTAATTTTCTTGTGTAATAATTCTGTCAACCCCAAAACTAAACTCAAAATTGAATGGATACCTCATAATCCAATTATCATTATTAATTTTATTCCTGTCATTATTGCAGAAATTTTTCAGTTATAAAACTGTTACTCCAAATGTTTTTCTGCAATAATCAGCAGGTGACGACAAAGTACCCAAGGTTATCCAACGACCCACCAGGTATATAAGTCATGAATGTTGATGGTGTAGAGCAGATACCTCCCAGACACCAGTTTGGTTGTACACTCACTTGCTCCGCAATGGTTGGTTACTTACAACTTGTTACCCTCGTAACAGAGGTTCATATACGTATAGCTTATGTATTTTAGAACCTGTTTCTTAAACGAGAACTGGTCAGTTATTGGTATAATGTCGCTCACATAAGCTGGGCAGATATAATGAAAGTGTCACTAAAAATCTGGCCAATCACAATAACTTAGCACATATTATAGGAAAATTACTTTCTTGTTGTAATAATGTAAGTAGAATTACAGAAAAAATGTTATTTATAAAGACACATGTGCAACTAATGCGACATTTTATTGTGGCAACGTTTCGCTCTCAGGAGCTTTGTCACGCTAATGGCCACAATGTCACATTAGTTGCACATGTGGTCTCATAGACTTACTAATCAGGACAGATTACTACGAAGACCGGTAAATACTTTCTGCAGATAGACACGAATTTTTACATATCACTCTTATTATTAATTTAGTAACAGTAACTTAAGTATTAGTAGTACTTTATTACTGTGATTATAACTTTCATTAGTTTTAGTAACATTTATTAGTATGTTGTGCATCAGCACTGATGTTCACTAGCAATAAATGTATTAATAAAAACTATCATTATTCTTGTTTACGCAGAAATACTCGCTGTTTCTCGTGGGGTTGGCAGTCCTGGTTGCCTCTGCCGTGGCAGCTCCTGGTGTAATAAGCTACAGTGGTGGATATGGCGACTACGGTGGCGGATATGGCGGCTATGGTGGCCTCATAGGCGGGTATGGCAGCTACGGTGGTGGATATGGCGGTTATGGAGGATATGGCAGTGGTTACGGTGGTGGAAGAGCTATCATCAACTTCAACTTAGGTCATGGTGGCTACGGTGGACGTGGATTAGGATTTGGCTTGGGGCATGGTGGATTCGGGGGCGGCTATGGTGGCTATGGTGGCTATGGTAGCTATGGTAGCTACGGAAAATAATCCTTAATACTGTCACATTATATATATATATATATATATACACACATATATAAACATTTAAAATTAAGTCCATTCTCAAATTTCTCTTATTCGTTGAAAGATATATTTTTTCATTTATGTTAAAGTAAAAATTAATTTTGTACCAAACCAAAAGAACTTTAGAACACTTACCTAACCTTATAACAAACAATTTAATTTAGACTAATCCAACTAAATATATTGTAGATAAGTCTATAATAATTTAATAATAAACAAACAATGAAATATATTTTTTCGTTATGTTTAGAATGATTTTTTTTTGCAAAATTATTTGCATACACAAATTTTTGCTTTCCTTATGCCATAAGAAGAGCGTTGTTATTTAAATCAAAATCGCAAGTTTTACCTATTCGGCACGATATATATATATATTTATATTAAATAAAAAGTATCTCATAAAGAAGTTTCTGAAACTCATTCCTTCATAATATTACTTTATTATTGTTTTCTAAGGTGATGAATATATCACGTATTTTTAACTTCAAGGGATGTATATCTCAGCAGGTGTGTGTGTACTCATTTATCTACAGGTAGATATCGATAAGTTGATGCGGTGGTCGGAGAAGTAGCAGATGCAGTTTAATGTGCACAAATGCAAGGTTCTAAGCCTGGGAAAAAGAAAATGACCATGGCACTTACAAACTCTGAATACACTTACAAACTAAATGCACTTATAAACTGAATGGCACTTATAAACTCTGAATGCAAAAAAAAATTTGGAGTTCCAATTAGAAGTAATCTAAAGTCAAGACAACAGTGCATTAATGTGCGCAATAAAGTTAATAAAATTCTTGGCTTCATATCAAGAAGTATAAATTATTGGAGTCCTCAGGTATATACTTCAGCTTAATATATCCTCATTTAGATTATGCTACGCAGTTCTGATCACTGTATTAGAGAATGGATACAAGTGCACTGGTATATATATAGAGAAGGATGACAAAGTTAATCCCATGTATCAGAAATCTTTCTTACGAGGATAGACTAAAGGAGTAGAGTTAAGTGGGATATGACTGAGATGTATAATTGGAAAACAAGAATAAATAAGGGATATAAATAAGGTGCTTAAAATATTTAACCATGATCGGAATCGCAGCAATGGATTTAAGCTGGAAAAATTCAGATTTTGAAAAGATATAGGAAAGCATTGGTCCGGCAAGAGTCGAGGATGAGTGGCACAAATCCCCGAGCAGCACCATTAAAGCGATAACCTTGGAAAGCTTTAAAAATAGGCTAATATCAAGAAGCATGTGGGTGAGGTGTATGTTGGTATGTGTGTGTGTGTGAGACATACTAGCATGGACTAGCAGAACTCAGTTGCAGTGCTACTTCTTTCATACGTTCTTGTGTGTGTACTTATCTAATTGTAGTTGCAGCGGTCGATTCATAGCTCCTGGCCCCGCCTCTTCGCTCATGGCTACTAGGTCCTCTCTCTCCTTGCTCCATGAGATTCATCATAATTCTTAAAACTATGCATGGTTCCTGCCTCCACTTCGTCATTTCCAGACTATTCCACTTCCTGACAACTCTATGACTAAAGAAATACCTCGTAACATCTCTTTGACTCATCCGAGTCTTCAGCTTCAAATTGTGCCCCCTTGTTTCTATGTCCCATCTCTGGAACATCCTGTCTTTGTCCAACTTGTCAATTCTTCGCAGCATTTTATATGTCGTTATCATATCTCTCCTAATCCTCCTCTCCTCCAGTGTCGTCCGGCCGATTTACCGTAACCTTTCTTCGTAGGACATTTCCCTTAGCTCTGGAACTAGTCTTATTGCAAACCTTTGCACTTTCCCTAATTTCTTGACGTGCTTGACCAGGTGTGGGTTCCAAACTGGTGCTGCATACTCCAATATGGGTCTGACGTACACGGTGTACAGAGTCTTGAACGATTCCTTACTGAGGTGTCTGAACGCTATTCTTAGTTTTGTGTACTCACCTAGTTGTGGTTGCAGGGGTCATTCACAGCTCCTGGCCTGTGTGTGTGTGTGTGTGTGTGTGTGTGTGTGTGTGTGTGTGTGTGTATGTGTGTGTGTGCGAGTGTATGTGTGCGTGTGTGTGTGCGTGTGTGTGTGCGTACTCACCTATTTGTACTCACCTATTTGTGGTTGCAGGGGTCGAGTCCTAGCTCCTGGCCCCGCCTCTTCACCGGTTGCTACTAGGCCCTCTCTCTCCCTGCTCCATGAGCTTTATCAAACCTCGTCTTAAAACTGTGTATGGTTCCTGCCTCCACTACGTCATTTTCTAGGCTATTCCACTGCCTTACAACTCTATGACTGAAGAAATACTTCCTACTATCTCTCTGACTCATTTGTGTCTTCAACTTCCAATTGTGGCCTCTTGTTTCTGTGTCCCCTCCCTGGAACATCCTGTCTTTGTCCACCTTGTCTATTCCACGCAGTATTTTATATGTCGTTATCATGTCTCCCCTGACCCTCCTGTCCTCCAGTGTGGTCAGGCCGATTTCCCTTAATCTTTCCTCATAGGACATTCCCCTTAGCTCTGGAACTAACCTTGTCGCAAACCTTTGTACTTTCTCTAGTTTCTTGACGTGCTTTATCAAGTGCGGGTTCCAAACAGGTGCTGCATACTCCAGTATGGGCCTGACATACACGGTGTACAGTGTCTTGAATGATTCCTTACTAAGGTATCGGAATGCTGTTCTCAGGTTTGCCAGGCGCCCATATGCTGCAGCAGTTATCTGATTGATGTGTGCTTCCGGAGACATGCTCGGTGTTATACTCACCCCAAGATCTTTCTCCTAGAGTGAGGTTTGCAGTCTTTGGCCACCTAGCCTATACTCTGTCTGTGGTCTTCTGTGCCTCTCCCCCATCTTCATGACTTTGCATTTAGCAGGATTAAATTCGAGAAGCCATTTGCTGGACCAGGTGTCCAGTCTGTCCAGGTCTCTTTGAAGTCCTGCCTGGTCCTCATCAGATTTAATTCTCCTCATTAACTTCACATCATCTGCAAACAGGGACACTTCTGAGTCTAACCCTTCCGTCATGTCGTTCACATATACCAAAAATAGCACTGGTCCTAGGACCGACCCCTGTGGGACCCCGCTCGTCACAGGTGCCCACTGTGATACATCATTACGTACCATGACTCGTTGTTGCCTCCCTGTCAGGTATTCTCTGATCCATTGCAGTGCCCTTCCTGTTATATGCGCCTGATGCTCTAGCTTCTGCACTAATCTCTTGTGAGGAACTGTGTCAAAGGCCTTCTTGCAGTCCAAGAAGATGCAATCAACCCACCCCTCTCTCTCTTGTCTTACTTCTGTTATTTTATCATAAAACTCCAGAAGGTTTGTGACACAGGATTTGCCTTCCGTGAATGCGTGCTGGTTGGCATTTATACTCCTGTTCCGTTCCAGGTGCTCCACCACTCTCCTCCTGATAATCTTCTCCATAATTTTACATACTATACACGTCAATGACACAGGTCTATAGTTTAGTGCCTCTTTTCTGTCTCCTTTTTTAAAAATGGGAACTACATTTGCCGTCTTCCATACCTCAGGTAGTTGCCCAGTTTCCAGGGATGTGTTGAAGATTGTGGTAAGTGGCACGCACAACATATCTTCTCCCTCTCTAAGGACCCACGGGGAGATGTTGTCTGGTCCCATTGCCTTTGAGGTATCGATGTCCCTTAGCAGTTTCTTCACCTCCTCCTCATCTGTATGTATGTCGTCCAACACTTGTTGGTGTATTCCTTGCTGGTGTCCCCATCTGGTCTGTCCCCCCAGAGTCCTTCCTGTCTCTACTGTAAATACTTCCTTAAATCTCGTGTTGAGCTCCTCACATACCTCTTGATCGTTTCTTGTGAGTTCTCCACCTTCTTTCCTCAGCCTTATCACCTGGTCCTTGACTGTTGTCTTCCTCCTAATGTGGCTATACAGCAGTTTCGGGTCAGATTTGACTTTCGATGCTATGTCGTTTTCATACTGTCGCTGGGCCTCCCTCCTTATCTGTGCATACTCGTTTCTGGCTCTTCTACTAATCTCCTTGTTTTCCTGGGTCCTATGCCTCCTGTACCTTTTCCATTCTCTGTTGCACTTAGTTTTTGCCTCCCTACACCTTCGGGTAAACCAAGGACTCGTTTTGGTCTTCCTATTATTTCCGTTTCCCTTGGGAACAAAACTTTCCTCTGCCTCCTTGCACTTTGTTGCCACATATTCCATCATCTCGTTTACTGATTTTCCTACCATTTCTCTGTCCCACTGAACCTCCTGCAGGAAGTTTCTCATACCTGTGTAGTCCCCCCTTTTATAGTTTGGCCTGTCCCCTTCAGTTCCTGTTACCTTCTCCACTTGTAACTCTACTATATAGTCAAAACTCAGAACCACATGATCGCTAGCTCCAAGGGGCCTCTCATAAGTGATGTCCTCAATGTCTGAACTGCTCAGGGTGAACACAAGATCCAGTCTTGCTGGCTCATCCTCCCCTCTCTCTCTGGTTGTGTCCCTGACATGTTGATGCATGAGGTTTTCAAGTACCACATCCATCATCTTGGCTCTCCATGTTTCGGGACCCCCATGTGGCTCCAGGTTTTCCCAGTCGATCTCCCTGTGGTTGAAATCGCCCATTACCAGTAACTTTGCTCTGCTCGAGTGAGCTCTTCTTGCCACCTCAGCCAGTGTGTCCACCATCACCCTGTTGTTTTCTTCGTACTCCTCTCTTGGCCTCCTGCAGTTCTGTGGTGGGTTATACATCACTCCAATGACTACTTTATGTTCTCCGGACTGAATTGTACCTACAATGTAGTCTCTTTCTCCAATCATGTCCATGCCTTCCATTTCCTCAAATCCCCATCGGTGTTTTATGAGCAGTGCAACCCCTCCTCCCCCTCTACTCCTTCTATCTTTCCTCAGGATCTGATATCCTGTTGGGAAGATTGTGTCTGTTATTGTCTCAGCGAGTTTTGTTTCTGTGACTGCTATGATGTCTGGGGATTTTTCACTGATTCTTTCATTCCACTCCTCATGTTTATTCATTATTCCATCCGCGTTTGTGTACCAAACCTTTAGTTTCTTTTCTATCATTGTGGTCATGCAAGAATATTGGGGTTGGGGGAGCGAGAGCCTTGGTGGGGGCCTATATGGGGCTGTGGTGTAGGTGGGGTTTGTGTTGATGGGGGTGGGGTCAGAATGCCAATAAGGGACAGCTGTTGGGGTGAGGTTTGTGATATGGGGATTGGTGGCAGAGGGAACAGTGAGTGGGTTGTAGTATAGGTTGCTCAGTTGCGTTGGGAATGTCGCGGGTGGAGTCTTTTGGTGGGAGATTCTGTGGGGTGTGTTTGCCCTTTCTCCTGTGTCTGGGTCCTGCTCATTTTCATTGCTTCTCGTTCCTCCTTGCGTCTCTGTACCCTCTCTTTCAGTGTAGTCCTTTCTTCTTGTGTTCTGTCGCGGTCGAGGTATACTCTCTGGTACCCCTCTTTGTCCCTCAGTCTTGCTTTCTCTTGCAGAATCCTGGTTCGAACTGATTCTTCCTTGAAAGTTACTCTGACAGGCCATATCCTTCCACTCGCAAATCACCCAATTCTCTGAAAATTTGTCACCTGGGTCATATTGCCCTCCCCTATTGTTTTCATGATGCCTTCAATCATTTTTTTCTCCTCCTGTTTTATTTCTTCAAAGTTGGCCCCCTTGGCTTCTTGGAGCCCGTACACAAAAACTGACCTCGCCCTTTCCTCCTCCCACTGAGTCTCCATCTGCGTCCTCTGAGGCATTTTATTTCCTTCCATTGACATGTTCTTGCCTTCAGTCCCTGTCATATCTGAAACTTCTATTCTCAGTGGACTGTCTTTCCTGACCAGCTGTCCCTTGCTACTGCAGTTGGCTGTTAGAATCTCTGCATATAGCATACCTTCATTGTCTTCGGACCTGTCGTTTGATCTTAGTGTGCTCGTCGTCTTTTCCCTGGCCCCACGTGGGTCTGATAGGGCCTTCATGTTCGGCATGTCTCCGTTGTTGCTTACCATCCCCTTGTCTGCGCCTGACTTTGAATTTCCTGATGTCACACCTGAATTGTCATTTGTCTCTCTAATCTGTTTCAGGCTTTGCAGTTTCTCTTCTAAGCACTGTATCCTAGCTTCTGCTGCTAAGACCTGTACTTCCCACTTCCTGCACTCTTCAGCTATCCGCTCCTCCATTTTCTTTCCAAGCTCTACTATCTTCCTTCCCCACTCTTCCTCCCTTTTTTGGAGCTCTAGCTCCCAGTCTTTCCTCCCTGGTTCGTCCACCAGATCTCTGGGTTTCCGTCCTCTAAGGCCACCCATTTTTTTTTTTTTTTTTTTTTTTTTTACTTTTTATTACCACAGACAGAAGGCTAGAGGAGGAAGAGGGTGTGGGGGAGAGAGAGAGAGGGTAGAAAGAGGGAGAGAGAGGAGAGAGAAAGGGTAGAAAGAGGGAGAGAGAGGAGAGAGTATGGGGGTGAGGGATAAGACCAAGGGGGAGGGAGAGAAATGTGAGGGGGGAGAGAAAGGGTAGAGAGAGGGAGAAAGAGAGGGAGAGGGAGAGGGAGAGAAAGAGAGAGAGAGGGAGAAAGGAGGGAAGAAGGCTATGAGAGAGAGAAACGCGAGGGAGGGAAAAGGTAAGAGGTGCGTGTGTGTGTGCGTGTGCGTGTGTGTGCGTGTGCGTGTGCGTGTGCGTGTGTGTGTGCGTGTGTGTGTGTGTGTGTGTGTGTGTGTGTGTGTGTGTGTGTGTTTCAGATATTTGTGGTTTCAGTGATCAAATTTCGTCTCCTGCTCCTTCCCCGAAACTTGCCGGGTACACTTCCTCTTAACCTTGTGGGTGCTCTTATACCTATGGAGCCTGCTTCCACAAATCTTCGTCCAGGTCATTCCATTTCCTGACCACCCAGAGACTGAAACAAATACTTCCCGGCATTCTCGTGGCTTATCTGTATGTTTGATATCTAACTGTGCCCCGTGTTCCTGTATCAATGTATCCATTTTCACTCGGTCCAACATGTGTCGCCGCTGCCTTGGCCCACAGTAGAGCCGTCGGTGACCCAACCTTTAACTCTTTAACATTCCTTTAGACACATACCCGGAGACACCGCATTGTATCCTGACTACTCAACATCACTACAGTGTCTTGTCGCACCACAGTAATAGTGTCAACACTCTCAAAGTATCATCTTGCGACTGATAACAATGTTTTAATCTCGGATAAACTAGCCCCAATATTCAATGCTCGTGATTTTTTTGTGTGTGTTTTCAAAGCTCTTATTAATGTGACGAGTCTATAGATATCCATACTGTCTCTTAATTTCCATTTGTTAGGCAGTTTACTTTCTCATAATAATGCTGACAATATTATTCAAGAATATACTGGTTAGTTCTTGCACAAATTCGTTCAAAACCGCAAAGTGGCATCTGGTCTGACCCTAATTATTAATATATGTTTATTACCCAATTATATATTCTCACATTATTTCAGAGTGTGAGTTGCGCTTTCCAGGTGTTGGATCCAGCTCCCACCTTTCCTTACCATGAAGGACGTACAGAAGCTCTGTGTTTCATTAAGTCCTCGATAATTTTGAGACTTTCTTTTGTAAACACAGGAAATTTAAATTTCTACCTTACACATTTATTTATCTGAATCGACAATTTTGTCTGTCTCTTCTCTGTTCTTTATAATTTATCTTTCGTGTCACTTTTTTTTTAAAGATATTAAAAGCTTTGTTTGTGATGTGGTCTTATTTTTGTCTAATATTTTCCAAAATGTTTGAATATTGCTAAAAATAGTTGGTTTTGTCTTGGTTCAAAGCTTCTTTTTTAATTGATTTGCTTCAGATGTTTTTTAAATTATTGTAACTAATTTCTGTTTAATTTGCCTATCCCGAAGACTTATAATTTGCATTATAATAATCTTATATTTTATCAAAGAATTTACTACGTGGTAATTGTTTATTCTGCTGTTGATCCTGCCTAATGACTGGGCGGGTCACACGACAAAATAGTCATGTTAATGTCAGGTAAAATAAGTGTTTCCTGTAGCGGGTCTTAGTCATATGATGACCCGCCATTGGAGCTTTTGGTCATCTGGTTGAGACCTTCAGCTGAATTACAGGTCCATCCCTGTTAAAATTTATATTAATAATTTTTTTTTTTTTTGCGAAAGTTAAGATACACTTTCTTTCCACCAAAACAAGTACTTATTTTTCTAAAATATCGTAGGTCAACGTACCTTTCTTTTCTTGTAGCATTTATTGTAGTATTTTTCATCTAAGTTATGCCTCGCATCACAGATTATCAACAGCAGAAAACGACTACTTTTATCAAGGGAATTGAAATAATCTATTCTGAGAACTTTCCAGTTTTTAAATAAAAATTAGATCAAGTTTTGAGTGTTGCTTCAAATAATACATAACTTACCTCTTTAACATGTCTGATACACATGAATTTCATACCTTAATAATCGTAGACTTACATACTTAGTAACCCGTCCATGTTCCTGCTTAGTTAATGAAATATTTATCTAGGTGTTCTAGTTTACCAGATTAACTATTCATTATTTTCAAATTTATTCGTTAATTTTCTTGTGTAATAATTCTGTCAACCCCAAAACTAAACTCAAAATTGAATGGATACTTCATAATCCAATTATCATTATTAATTTTATTCCTGTCATTATTATTGCAGGAATTTTTCAGTTATAAAACTGTTACTCCAAATGTTTTTCTGCAATAATCAGCAGGTGACGACAAAGTACCCAAGGTTATCCAACGACCCACCAGGTATATAAGTCATGAATGTTGATGGTGTAGAGCAGATACCTCCCAGACACCAGTTTGGTTGTACACTCACTTGCTCCGCAATGGTTGGTTACTTACAACTTGTTACCCTCGTAACAGAGGTTCATATACGTATAGCTTATGTATTTTAGAACCTGTTTCTTAAACGAGAACTGGTCACTTATTGGTATAATGTCGCTCACATAAACTGGGCAGATATAATGAAAGTGTCACTAAAAATCTGGCCAATCACAATAACTTAGCACATACTAAAGGAAAATTACTTTCTTGTTGTAATAATGTTCATAGAATTATAGAAAAAAATGTTATTTATAAAGACATGTGCAACAAATGCGACATTTTACTGCGGCAACGTTTCGCTCTCCAGGAGCTTTGTCACGCTAATGGCTTGACAAAGCTGCTAGAGAGCGAAACGTTGCCACAATAAAATGTCACATTAGTTGCACATGTGGTCTCATAGACTTACTAATCAGGACAGATTACTACGAAGACCCGTAAATACTTTCTGCAGATAGACACGAATTTTTAAATATTACTGTTATTATTTTAGTAATAGTAACTTAAGTATTAGTAGTACTTTATTACTGTAATTATAACTTTCATTAGTTTTAGTAACATTTATTAGTATGTTGTGCATCACCACTGATGTTCACTAGCAATATAAGTATTAATAAAACCTATTGTTCTTGTTTACGCAGAAATACTCGCTGTTTCTCGTGTTGTTGGCAGTCCTGGTTGCCTCTGCCGTGGCAGCTCCTGGTGTAATAAGCTACAGTGGTGGATATGGCGACTACGGTAGCGGATATGGCGGCTATGGTGGCCTCATAGGCGGGTATGGCAGCTACGGTGCTGGATATGGCGGTTATGGAGGATATGGCAGTGGTTACGGTGGTGGAAGAGCTCTCATCAACTTCAACCTAGGTCATGGTGGCTACGGTGGACGTGGATTAGGATTTGGCTTTGGACATAGTGGAATCGGAGGCGGCTATGGCGGCTATGGTGGCTATGGCGGCTATGGTGGCTATGGCGGCTATGGCGGCTATGGTAGCTACGGAAAATAATCCTTAATACTATCACAGTATATATATATATATATATATAACTCATTTAAAATTAAGTCCATTCTCAAATTTCTCTTATACGTTTAGAGATATATTTTTTTCATTTATGTTAAAGCAAAAATTAATAATTTTGTACCAAACCAAAAGAAGCTTAGAACACTTACCTAACCTTATAACAATTTAATTTAGACTAATCCAACTAAATATATTTTAGATAAGTTTAAAATAAATTAATAATAAACAAACACAATGAAATATATTTTTTCTTTTTTTTTATAAAGTTTTTTTTTTTTTTTTTTTTTTTTTTTGCAAAATTATTGCATACACAAATTTTTGCTTTCCTTATTCCATAAGAAGAGCGTTGTTATTTAAATCAAAATATATTTATATTAAATAAAAAGTATCACTTATAAAGAAGTTTTTGAAACTCATTCCTTCATAATATTACTTCATTATTGTTTTCTAAGCTGATGAATATATCACGTATTTTTAACTTCAAGGGATGTATATCTCAGTAGGTATATATGTGTGTGTACTCACCTAGTTGTGGTTGCAGGGGTCGAGTCACAGCTCCTGACCCCGCCTCTTCACTGGTCGCTACTAGGTCACTCTTAGTGCTCCATGAGCTTTATCATTTCTCTTCTTAAAACTATATTTGGATCCTGTCTCCACTACATCACATCCCAGACTGTTCCATTTCCTGACAACTCTGTGACTGAAGAAATACTTCCAAACATCCCTGTGAATCATCTGAGTCTTCAGCTTCTAACTGTGACTCATTGTTGCAGTGTCCCATCCCTGGAACATCCTGTTTCTGTCCACCTTGTCGATTTCTCTCAGTATTTTATATGTCGTTATCATATCCCCCTATCTTTTCTGTCCTCCAGTGTCGTGAGGACACTGGAGGGCATGCCCCTTAGCTCCGGGACTAGTCTTGTTGCAAATCTTTACACTTTCTCTAATTTCCTTATATGCTTGGCTAGGTGTGGGTTTCAAACTGGTGCTGCATACTCCAATATAGGCCTGACATACACGATGTACAGGGTCCTGAACGATTCCTTATTGAGATGTCGGAATGCTAGTCTTGGGTTTGCTAATCGTCCATATGCTACATCAGTTATTTGGCTGATTTGCGCCTCAGGAGATGTGTCCGGTGTTATACTCACCCCAAAATCCTTTTCCTTGAGTGAGGTTTGTAGTCTCTGGCCCCCTAGACTGTACTCCGTCTGCGGTGTTCTTTGCCCTTCCCCAATCTTTATGACTTTGCACTTGGTGGGGTGGAACTCCAGGAGCCAGTTTCTGGACCAGGCCTGCAGCCTATCCAGATCCCTTTGTAGTTCCTCCTTGTCCTCCCCCGATTGAATTCTTATCAATTTCACATCATCTGCAAACAGGGACTCTTCTGAGTCTATTCCTCCCGTCATGTCCTTCACATATACTAGAAACAGCACCGGTCCTAGGACTGAACCCTGTGGAGCCCCGCTCGTTTCAGGCTCCCACTCTGACACCTCGTCACGTACCATGACTCGCTGATGTCTTCCCGACAGGTATTCCCTGATCCATTGCAGTGCCTTCCTGTTATACCTGCCTGGTCCTCCAGCTTATGCACTAATCTCTTGTGTGGAACTGTGTCAAAAGCCTTCATACAGTCCAAGAAAATGCAATCTACCCACCCATCTCTCTCTTGCCTTACTGCTGTCATCCTGTCATAGAATTCCAGTAGGTTTGTGACACAGGATTTTCCATCTCTGAAACAGTGCTGGTTGTCGTTGATAAGCTCATTCCTTTTTAAGTGCTCCACCACTCTTCTGATAATCTCTGTGACATTGCATACTATACATGTCAGTGACATTGGTCTGTAGTTTAGTGCTTCGTGTCTGTCTTCTTTTTTTGAAAATTGGGACTACATTTGGTGTCTTCCATACCTCAGGTAGTAGCCCTTTTTCCATAGATGTGTTGAAGATTGTTGTTAGTGGCACACACAGCGCCTCTGCTCCCTCTCTCAGGACCCATGGAGATATGTCATCCGGCCCCGTTGCCTTTGAGGTATCTAGCTCGCTTAGCAACCTCTTCACTTCTTCCTCGGTCTGTATGTATTGTGTCCAACACTTGATGGTGTACCCCATCTCTCCGTCTTTCCGAAATCCCTTCTATCTCCTCTCTGAACACTTGTTTGAATCTCGTGTTGAGCTCTTCACATACTTCTCTATCGTTTCTTGTTATCTCCCCTCCTCCCTTCCTCAGCCTGATTACCTGCTCCTTGACTGTTTTCCTCCTGATGTGGCTGTACAACAGGTTCGGATCAGATTTGGCTTTCGCTGCTATGTCATTTTCGTATTATCGTTGGGCCTCCTTTCTTACCTGCTCGTACTCATTTCTGGCTCTACGACTGCTCTCCTTATTTTCCTGGATCCTTTGCCTTCTATACTTCTTACACTCTCCAGCACACTTGGTTTTGGCCTCTCTAAACCTTTGAGTGAACCAAGAGCTCATCCTGGCCTTCTCGTTATTTTTATTACCCTTGGGTACATACCTCTCCTCAGCTTTCTTGCGTATTTTTGTCACATATTCCATCATTTCATTTACAGACGTCCCTTCCAGTGCTCTGTCGGACTGAACCTAGTGCAGGAAATTCATCATGCCTCTGTAGTCCACTCCTTTGTAATTTGCCTTAGTTCGCCCTGCCCTTCCTGCTTCCCTCTCCACTCCACTCCACTCTTCTATGTATTCGAAGCTCAGAGCCACGTGGTCACTGGCCCCGGGGGGTACATCATATATGATGTCCTCAGTATCTGCACTACTGAAGGTGAATACTAAGTCCAGTCTTGCTGGTTCATCCTTTCCCTTCTCTCTCTGTCCCTTACGTGTTGGTACATGAAGTTTTCCAGTACCACCTCCGTCATCTTAGCCCTCCACGTTTCTGGGCCCCAAGTGTGTGTGTGTGTGTGTGTGTGTGTGTGTGTGTGTGTGTGTGTGTGTGTGTGTGTGTGTGTGTGAGTGAGTGAGTGAGTGAGTGAGAGAGAGAGAGAGAGAGAGAGAGAGAGAGAGAGAGAGAGAGAGAGAGAGAGAGAGAGAGACAGAGACAGAGAGAGAGAGAGAGAGAGAGAGAGAGAGAGACCCAACAAAAGATCTAATTTACTCCACGCCTTTGAATGACGTGTACGAGATGAAAAATAAAACAAAAACTGCATTGTCTGCTACAGAGGTAAGAAAAAAAATCTCTACCTATGACTTTAGTATCACATACTACAAAAAGAATTCCAGATATATCCAATAGGCAATATTTCCCAAAGCGGCATTAGCATTATTTTTTATGGGCAGTCCACTCGTACCTGGTCTTTCCAACCTTTGCAAGAAACTTTTCAAAAATAATATATGGCATGTTACAGATATGTTAATGACGTGTTTTAATGAAATGAAAGGTGATGGCACAGTTTGATATTGCTTTGGAATACGTAAATAACACATATTTGTTTAAATTCTTCGTATTTTGGTACATTCTTACTCGTTTTATTTTTTTAGCCACTAGGATAACCAATTTAAAAACAAATGTAATCTAGGAATTTTACCTACGTGCATCACGCTTATGCAGCACACATCCCCTAAAACAAAACACTAATTATGAGGCTTGATTACAAAATAGGCAATCGAAAGCGGTCTTAGTAACTACAAAATTAAGAAAAAAAGAAAGCAACGCAACAGCAACTGACACTAAATTATCCCCAAAAATGTGTTAGAACATCAGTGAAACCAGTTCGAATATCCAAACTGTTTCCCTAAAAACATAATAAAACAGATAATTCATTAGCTATTGAGTGATTTTGTATGTGAAATTCCCTCCAGTGACTGCAACCAGTTACACACAGTCTGGTTGGTTGGTGAACTGAGTCAGAAGCCTAAAAGAGAGATTAAAATTATGTCTCAGCATATGTACCCTAAGACTTAGGTCTTCATTTCTTTATGCGATAGATGAGTTTCTGCCCATTTACTTATGAAGCTTTTTTACATAAAGATAATATTTTACAAGACATAAAACACAGGAATTCGTTAAGCGATTTTGCAAATTCAAATTTTCTTGACCAGTGTTTACCGAAATAATACGTGTGTGTGTGTGTGTGTGTGTGTGTGTGTGTGTGTGTGTGTGTGTGTGTGTGTGTGTGTGTGTGTGTGTGTGTGTGTGTGTGTGTGTGTACGTGTATGTGTACGTGTATGTGTATGTGAGTGTGTGTTCATTCACTTATTTGTTGTTAAAGGGGTCGAATCTCGTTGCGTGTCCCTACTTCGTAACTTGCTGGGTACGCTCCCTCTTACAACTGTGAGCCCTCTCATAACTATTCTGAAAAGTATATATGGAGCCTACCTCCACTATTGCTCGTCCAGGTCAATCTATTTCCTGAACACCCAGAGGATGAAGAAAAGTTTTCCGGCATCCTTATCAGTATGTTTGATCTCTAACTGTGCCCTCGTGTACCTTTTCCGCCTTTGCAATATTGTACACCTGTATCCCTGTTTCCACTCAGTCCAACACCTGTAAAACAGGTGTCGCCGCTGCCTTGATCCGCAGTAGTGTCATCGGTGACTCCATCTTCCACATTCCTTTAGACACTTACCAGGAGATACTGCATTGTTTCCTGCACAGTAAGTAGAGTGTCAGCACTCTGAAATTATTTATTATTATTAAAGATTCGCAGGTATTCTCCCGGCCCGGGTCTTTTCCAAGTGGTGGCCCGGCCTTGGCTCCCTAAGTCTCCCATGGGAGGAGGCACAAGTACCTCCTCATCTTTGGGACCAACTGTCACCAGGCCTAGCCACAAGCTAGGCCTCTCTGGTCTGCCATCCCCGCCCCAAGGGGGCTAATGGGAATGACAGGCTTGTGAGCTACAAGCTCGGGCTCAGGCACCTACGATCAGGCATGGTGTCGATCGCACTCTTAAAGCATTATCTTGCGACTCATATCAATGTTTAACTTTCGTATAAACTAACCACAGCATTCAATGATCGGATGTTTTTCATTTGTTCGGCAGTTTACTTTCTTATATAAACGCCTATAACATTTTTCAAGATTGTACTAGTCAGTTCTTGACAAAATACGTTCAAACCGCAATGTGGTATCTCGTCTGGTTTTAGTTCTTGATATTTAACTTATTACCCAATTACATTTTTTTTCAGAATATGAGTCGTGCTTACCAGATGCTGAATCCAGCTCCCACCTTTCCTAGCAATGAAAGACGTACAGTCTCAGTATTTCTTGAAGTTCTCGATAATCATGAGGCTTTCTTTTATAAACACAGTCAGGGACTCTAAATTAAATTTAATATCTTACACATTTTCTTCTAATTAACGATTTTTTCTGTGTTCTTCATTCTTCATATTTCATATAAACTTTTTTTTAAAGCGTTTTATAATTGATTTGCCTCAGATGTAGTTTTAAGTTATTTTAAGTAATTTCTCCCGAACATATAATTTTCAATTTAAATATATATTTTATCAAAGAATCTACTTCGTGGTAATTGTTTATTTTTCTGTTAATCCTGCCTAATGACTGATCGGGTCACAAGACAAATACTCATAATAAGGTCAGATTAAGTTAGATTGGCCAGGAAACAAGAGAGGTGAATATTTGAATGGTATAAAATACCGACAAGTTGTTAGGCAAGACAAATGCAACAGTTAGGTATCTTTATTTCATAACGTTTCGCCTACACAGTAGGCTTCTTCAGCCAAGTACAGAAAAGTTGGTAGAAGCAGAAGAGGTGTGAAGACGATGTAATCAGTCTATCACCCTTGAAGATCTAGTTCCCCAGTCTTCTCCAGGCTGAGGGACTGAACACCTCAAAACTAGATCCTCAAGGGTGATGGACTGATTACATCGTCTTCACATCTCTTTTGCTTTCCCAACTTTTCAGTATACTCGACTGAAGAAATAAAGATACCTAACTGTTGCACATGTGTCTTACCTAACAACAAGAGAGGTGTTTCCTGACGCGGGTCTTAGTCATATGATGACCCGCCACTGAAACATATGGTCATCTGACCGACGGCTTCCGTTCTCTTCCCCGTCCATCCCTTTAAAGATTCATATTTTTGTTTACTCTGGTTAAAACACAGTCTTGACAACCAAACAACTACTTATTTTACTAAAATATCGTAGGTCAACAAGCCTTGCAGCGTAGATTATGAACAATTGAACACGACCACTTTTATCAGGTGAACTGAAATAATCTATACTGAGAAATTTGAGCTTCTAAGTGAAAAACTAGATCAAGTATTGAATAAGTGTTGGTTCAGATAATACACAACGGGCCACTTTAACGTGTCTGATGCACATGAATTACTTGCTGACATACATACTTAGCAACCCGTTGAGCTTCCTGTTTAGTTAGTTGTTGAAATATTTATGTAAGTATTCTAATTTATCTAATTAACTATTCAATAGTTTGCCATTTATTCCTCAATGTTATGTAATTATTCTGACATCCCAAAATAAATGGTTAAACCAAACTCAAAATTGAATGGATCCCTAACAATCAAATTACTATTATTATTATTATTATTATTATTATTATTATTATTATTATTATTATTATTATTATTTCTGTTCTTATTGTCAGTATCTGAAGAAATTTTTCACTCAATAATTAATAAGTGAAAATGTTAATCTAAATATTTTTCTGCAAGAATTTGCAAGTAACGATTGAGTACTTAAGGCTATGGTCCAACGAGCCAGTAGGTATATAAGTGATGAATATGGATGGTGTAGAGCAGATACCTCCCAGACACCAGTGTGGTTGTATACTCACTCTCTGCGCAATGGTTGGTTACTTAAAACTTGTTCCCCTTGAAACAGAGGTTAACACACGTGTAACTTATGCATTTTAGAACCTGTCTCTTACTCGTAGTAAACACACACATAAGCTGGGCAGGTATAGCGAGTTTCACTAAAAATTTGGCCTATCACAATAACTTAGCACATACTTTAAGGAAAATTACTTTCTAGTTGTAATAATGTTGGTAGAATTACAGACAATATGTTATTTATAAAGACATGTGCAACTAATGCGACTTTTTATTGTGACAACGTTTCACTCTGCAGGAGCTTTGTCAAGTTAATGGCTTGACAAAAATCCTGGAGAACGAAACGTTGCTACAATGAAATGTCACAGTAGTTGCACATGTGTCCTTACAGGCATTCTAATTAGTGCAATATTCTCAGGACAGTGTACTAACACGGGGTCTCAATCTTACTCGTAAATACTTTCTGCAGATAAACGATTTTTTGCATATTATTATTTTAGTAACTGAAATATTAGTAATATTTCATTATTATAATTGTAACTTTCATTAGTATTAGTTACATTAGAATGTT
>NC_091359.1:12185970-12200970 GCF_038502225.1 Cherax quadricarinatus | reverse complement strand
CTCTGCGACGTACAAGCCAACCCCACCTTGTTGCCAGTTAAGTCTGTCGCATCTGAATAGGTTATAACCTGGGATCCATATTTCGTTGACAAAATGATCCTTTATGTGGGGTCTCTGTGAATGCTGCAAACATTGCACTTGACTTCCTGAGCAGTCCCTTGATGTAAGAAATTTTGTTTATGGCTTTAGACCCTGTATATTTGTAAAGATAAATGTCGCTATATCAATGGAATTTAGGTGTTTATTTGCTGGCTTTAATATCTGTTGTTCTGGAGTGGAGGCCAATGACTGTGCCTCTGCTCCAGAAGCGCGTTTTCAGTTGGTGCAAGATTTCTGTCATTTCTTGCCAGTCTTTTTTCGTTCCTGGCACTAAAAAACCTTCTCTGGAGAGGTTATGGCTCTCCTCTTTTGTTTGCCATAGTCCGGCTGGGGTGTCTTCTTGCCCCATTTAGATGATATACCATGATATACCATGTCTGCAGATACCCAAGGCATAGAATTTGCATAGATTGGAATTTTGTTTGCTAGGATTTTTTGTGACTGCGTTCCCTGCTAGTGCATTTTTTTCTGTTTCCCCACTACCTACCGCCCCTGTATGGATATCAGTGCTTCCACCAGTTTTTATTGGTAATGCTTCAACGCTATTCCCTAAGGCATCACTTTTCCCTGAGATATCATCCCCTTTTGTTCCATCTCTAGCAGTATCGCTACTTTGTACCTCTGTAAATTGAATAACGTTGTCTTTACCTATTTCATCATTGGTGCGTTGTCCTCCAGGACAACACTAGCACCCTCTAGAGCAAATTGTATAAACTAAAAATTTTCGAATCAGTTATGGTTGCATCGAGACCCTAGTTCAACATAGCACAGGCTATTGGGCACAAAATGCCATAAACCGTGCCCTGAAGGCATTTTGTTTTTTTGGGGACTTGGCTCCTGAATTATCTCCTTCAGATCTGACTTAAATGAGGTTTCTTGTTCTGTATGTAAGTTATTTGTTCACTTCCACACGATGTGCTCAGCACTGGTACACCAGCGAAACGTAAGGTCAATGTGTTGTGTATGGTGGTTGTCACAGAGCACTGTATTACCGTGCACTGTATTACCGTGCACTGTACTACCGTGCACTGTGCTACCGTACTACTCTGGCATTAGTATTATTCTGAACAACTGCAACAATATTTCATAATTATGGACTGGACAAATAGTCTCCCAATATGATCCATGTTTATGTTATTGAGCGAGTTTAATGTTTATGATGAATTTACCATCTATGGTGGGACTGCAGCGCTCACTTAGCACACTACACCACGGGTGGGGTTTGAACCCGCGGTCAGAGAGTCTCTAAACTCCAGGCCGTCGCGTTAGCCACTTGGCCAGCGGGTTCAAACCCCACCCGTGGTATGGTTTGTTTACAATCGTGTCATTACGATTTCGTGAGACACCCAGAATATATGCCCCACAGCTACCCAACATTCACGTGTCCTTAGGCGCAGAGTCTTGCCGTGCCTCTCCCATAGTGACGGCACCATCGAACTGGCCAAAGACCTCTGTCAGGTTTTTTTTTTCTAGGAACATTTCTCTCAGTACACTGTGCCCTGACGAAGTATGTACAAAGATGCACAAGTCTTTTCTGAAGGTCAATTCAGTAATGTCATTGACCATGTTCATTGTATATTCGTTGTATTATTTATGTTTGCTTGAGATTGGAGGGAAAGATCGCAAGACATGAAGAGATTAATGATATCACGAAAAGATTTGCAATAGCCGATGCCCAGCATTAAGGAAGCCACCCCAAATATGCAGATCCAATGGCAACCAAAAGCATCAAGATGAAATTGCCTGGAAAATCTGGACAACTGGCAAGTAGATGGTGTGGGACTACACATTAGCTCCACACAGGTTGACACTTATCTCCAATACACCAGGGATAGCGGAGGTGTAGCTGTCAGCTTCAGGGAGTCCCAAAATGCAAGAAAATACAATGAACTCTCTCATCATTATACGTTCGTTCCCGTAGACTCAAAGAAAATTAGCTGAAAGGGGGAAAAATACATTAAAGTTCCTGAAGGAATTGAACAAATTACTCATCAGGAAAATTAAAGATTCTAGAGCAGCTAGTTTTCTGTTCCATTGACTGAATGTTGCAGTTGTATCTTGGGTATACGCTAGAAAACTGTGGCAATACATGAAGTATGTCAAATGTAATTAGTTACAAATATACCTGTATACTGGTCATGTATTTCTTAAACTTTTTGCATCATATAATCTAATAAAATGTATATGTACATAGATGCAAAAATAAAAAAAAGAAAAAAAAAAGAAAAAGAAAAAATTGGGTCATCTGTAGATTAGGTTACCTATAGGCGTTTCCGGGACTGACTGCCCTTGCTACACAGTCCCTGACCAAACCTCCCGATTGATAGATTGATCACGCTGTTAGTACCCTATGCACGCAGTTGAAAGTATGCACCAACGGCCGTTTGATCAGAAACTTTCTTGAGGAACTTGTCGGTTTTCCTCTTAAAGACCTGGAGTTTGCTGGTAATTTCCTTTACATACCACGAGAGGATGCCGAAGAGTCTTGGTCCATTTCCATTTCCACTTACTGAGTTCTCTCTTAGCGTATTCATTACGCACCCGCACTTCGTAGAGATATCCTGCGCCGTCTGAGAAACACCGTGCTTTCAGATGAAGGGATTTCGATATGCAGGCTCGTGACCAAGCTCTCTAGAAACATTTTTCGTGGTAGAAAGTATTGATCCGACTTAAATGAGAAATCCCAAGATTTCTTCTCGAAGCCTTTGTATGCTGTGTTCTTCGCAGGGGCTAAGAGTTCCTTACTGAGTGCACCAGATATGTATACATACATTTATACATATGTGTGTGCATGCGTGTGCGTGCATGTGTGTTCCGCTATTCATAATATAACTCTCCTAAAATTCTGAAGCAGTATTACTCATTATTTCTACATCAGCTTCACTCTTCAATGTCGCGCTTCTGATGCAAAATTACGATCTACTTCGAAAAAAAAAAACATTAACGATATATTAGAAGTGAATTCGCTGCCACGCCCAGGGGTTGAGAATGAAAGTTTGGGCTTGCAAGCAGACCACAATGATACGAGATAAACAATGAGAGAGTCTGAAGGTTAGAATCAAAAGACTAAGGGAAAAAATGATTACGCTTTAGGTGCAGGCGACTGACTTAAACAATAGAAGCAATGGTACGGCTAATGATTAGTGTAAATTTGCTTATGTAACTGGGCTTGCGTTAGGTGCAAGCTTGTGGTAGATATGTAATGGATATGCTGGTGGAGGATATTATGTTCAAGGGAAGCAAAATGCTGGATACCTGATAGGAATTTACTCACATATAATTAACTCAGATCTTAACATTCATCGACAGGTTTCACGTATTTCAGCTCATGGACGTAATTATAAAATTGAGTTTGTTTTTAATTTCTCTTAGATATACTTGTTATATTCTATATTTGCTTCCTTTAATTATTTTAAGGTTATCTTCGTAAATTAGAAGGTGTAATTTATGCAATTGCAATAATTTTTTATCAATGTTTTTGTAATTTATATGATTGTGTTGAATATGTTTGTGATGAAAATGGATGTGCATTTCTTGTATGTAAACAATTATTAATAATAAATGACTAATGTTTATGACTACACATACTTATGCTTCATTAGTATGTAATATATATATATATATATATATATATATATATATAATATATGTGTGTGTGTGTGTGTGTGTGTGTGTGTGTGTGTGTGTGTGTGTGTGTGTGTGTGTGTGTGTGTGTGTATATATATATATGTGTCGTGCCGAATAGGTAAAATTTGCGATTTTTGGCTTGAATAGCAACTCTCTTCTTGCCAAATAAGGCAAGCAAAACTGTGTTAAGTGTTGCAGCTTAACGTGACATTTCTACGCAATTGCTTCAATTGCAAGAGACTTTCTCAAGGGTCATGAGAGTAAAGGTTCGGCAAGGCTGAATGTCACCAGCTGAACAAAGGTGTCATACGCACGACACACACACACACACACACACACACACACACACACACACACACACAGTCAGATGACTCATAGGAATGTTAGAAAGTATTTCTTCAGTCATAGAGTTGTCAGGAAGTGGAACAATCTGGAGAGTGATGTAGTGGAGGCAGGATCCATACATAGTTTTATGAATAGATATGACAAAGCTCTTGGAGCAGGGAGAGAGTGGACATAGTAAATATAAGATCAGCTTTCGGGAAACTCAGCAAAGAGGAATTCACGACACAATGATCGGTACACACAATAAATAAAAGACAGATTGACGATCTTAGAGAAATGTAACAAGAGTTGTGTCACGGGAACTGTGTTCCTAATTCATGTGAATTGATGGAATAAAATTATACAAATGTTTTAGTGATGATACAAAAATTGCATAGATAAATAAGCAAAATGAGCAAATGATGTGATAGATGAAGGTGTTTAATGCAGAAATTTGGAATATTAATGGCAATGTGGGTAAGTGTTAGATATGAAGCAAGGATCCAAGAGTCGTGATCCTGACTCAAGTTTCTCACTGAGAGATACTTAACTGAGCAGGAAAAACCCCTCAAGGGAGAGTCCTTGATGCTGGTAATGGGCTCTTGATCTAGGGAATTGGGTCTGTGATCCAGTTCCCTGAATTTAGCCTGAATACCTTCCATCTACCCCCGCCCCCAGGCGCTGTATAATCCCTATGGGATTAGAGCTTCCCCATAATAATAATAATAATAATAATAATAATAATAATAATAATAATAATAATAATAATAATGGCAAAAACTTGGGGATATTTTATTTTCCTCGGTATTTTTACTGCACATATGTATGTGTATATATATATATATATATATATATATATATATATATATATATATATATATATATATATATATATATATATATATGCAAAACAACCACTCTGAAAGAATAGAGAAATTCCAAGCGCTTTCGTGACTACTCACATTATCAAGTTCCTTGATAATGTGAGTAGTCACGAGAGCGCTTGGAATTTTTCAGAGTGGTTGTTTTGCATATTCTGAAATCGCCTGTTTACTGTGATCTTATTGCATATATATATATATATATATATATATATATATATATATATATATATATATATATATATATATATATCGTAGTCAATTAGCAAGAACTCGTTTAAAATTAAGTCGTTTTCTAAAATTTTCTCTTATACGTTTAAAGATACATTTTTTTTTAATTTATGTTAATGTAAAAATTAATTTTGTACGAAAGAACCTTAGAAAACTTACCGAACCTTATAACAAGCGCAATTTAATTTAGCCTAATCCAACTAAATATATTTAGGATAAATTTACAATAATTTAATAAACACAATGAAATACATATTTTTCGTTAGGTTTAGAATGATTTTTCATAAATTATTGCATACATAAATTTTCGCTTGCAAGTTTTACCTATGCGGCACGACATATGTACGGTTAAACTATTGGGAGAATTCACATTAAAAAGTTTAATCTATCTTGTTAGAGAAGAAAAGGTAAGTTGTATTCAGAAAATGTTCAAATGATTTCACAAACATAAATATAAATTTGTTTAATGGTTGTGGAGCCACAAAAATATAGTTATACTTTACTGATACAATATACAAATTTAACCAAAGGTGACCCAGTTCTCTCAAGTCGAGGAGTACAACTGATTCCTGGTGGGGGTTCGAATTATTTGCCAGATAGTTAGGCACATATGTATGTTGTCTTACATTTAGCCAACAGAAAGAACAACAGGTACCTTTCTCTTACAAGATACACAGCAATTGCTTTGTCTGTTTTATACTCTCGTATGTTTATCAGATCGTGCTACAGTATTGACCCAAATGTGTGCATAACTATGCTAATAAAAATATCAACTTTCTCTCTTCGCTCACCATCATTCTTTTGCTCTAGTCTTGAATTTATTTTTACTATCACTGACCCTATCAAGTAGCTTATTCCAGGTTTTTAAAGAATAATGGGTTTTGAAGCCTATCTACTACACATCTACTACAACATCTACTTCTGTTGTTCACCATCAGTCAGGGACTCTATAACCCTAAAATAGGGATTAAATTTAACTCTCGATGATTAACTAAAGTGTAATGAACACTTGTCTTTGGTCAGTAATAACCCACATGGAGACAGAAATTCAGAAGATTAATTCATCTGTATATTTCGACCCCCGTCGTCACATTATTAAGGTGACGAAATGCTATTCTTAGCTTTGCTAGTCGCCCATATGCTGCAGCAGTTGTTTGGTTGATTTGCGCCTAAGGAGATGTGCTCAGTATTATGTTCACCCCGAGATCTTTTTCCTTGAGTGAAGCTTGCAGTCTTTGATCCCCTAACATGTATTCTGTTTTCTTTAACCTTCCTCAATCTTCATGACTTTGACTTGGTGGAGTTAAACTCCAGGAGCCAGTTGCTAGAGCAGGTTTGCAGCCTGTCTAGATCCTCATCCGATTTAATTTTTCGCATTAGTTTCACATCATCTACAAGCAGGGACATCTCTGGATCTATCCCTTCCGTCATGTCATTCACATATACCAGAAATAGCACCGGCCCTAGGACTGACCCTTGTGGAACCCTGCTAGTCACAGGTGTGTGTGTGTGTGTGTGTGCGTGTGTGTGTATCTCAGTTAAGTTGGATATATCGTTTTATTCATCACTAATAATGTACGTAAACGCATCTCCTTTTCTTTGAGCAGGAGATTATCTCACACTCGCACCCACAACACTGTATCGCAAGAGCTAGTACATACTGAATTAAACATTGAATCCAGTCCTGTTTCACACTAAAGTATCCAGTCCTGTTCCACATTAAAGTATCCAGTCCTGTTCCACACTAAACTATTAGCTCCTTACCGCTCACTAAAGTAACTCGTTCGCTCCCCAATATCTACTATAAATTACCCTATATAACTGAATTAAACTATGTAATCCTCGTACACTAAACTACCAAATTCTGCCACAATAAACTACCCTTTCCAACCACACATTAGCCACGTGGTGTCAATTTAAGTAAGACTTACAGTTTCTATAATAAATTGAATAATAATTATTTAAAAATATTTGTATGGCGATTAAAAAGCTGTTAGTTATTTAAACAACTGAAATCGATTCAAGTGCAACATTATGCAATAAATCACCTGCCCCGAAACCCCCTCCAGGTATACGGGTTCGAATCCTACCCGTTCTGTCATTACTGAATAATTTTGCGTAATATCTTGAGAATACTTTTTTTTTTATCTTAAGTATGCCTTAGCACATTTTCTACACCAGCATCGTTTTCTCTGATGCAGAATTGGTTTCCCGTTTTCTCGTATTTCGTTACCATGACCTTCAGGCCTCTAACTGTATATACACACCGCGAGATGTCGTTCCCTCAGCGTATATATGCTAAGAATTTTCTTCAACCCCTGTTTCAAGGGTTAAAGAATTCTCGTCTGGGTTGAAAAGGTGTAGTGCAGCCTAAATGAAACTAGTGTACACTACAGAAATAACCCGCACATAGGAGAAAAAAGCCGATGACGTGAATCATTTACAAGTCACACTAACAGAAGGTTAGGTTAGTTAAAATTCTTCAGGAAACAGGACAAATGTTTCCTGATATGGGTCTTAATCAGATGATGACCCGCCGTTGGAGCTTTTGGGCATCTGACCGAGGCCTTCCGCTGGCTTACTGGTCCATCCCCTTTAAAAATTATGGTTAGTTATAACCATTAAGTCCTACCCAGAAGGTGAGGGAGCCAGTATATATAGGAGAGGGGGACAGGGACGGAACAAACAGGGAAAGAAAGAAGAAGAGAAGCAGTGGTAAAGGTAATGCTGGTAGTAGAAGTAGTGGAATAGTGGCCCAAAAGACAGAAAAAGAGAAGTGAAGCGAGGCAATAGTAGTAGTAATAGTAATCAATAGACTTTAAATTCCATTAACCAGTCAAACAGTTGCTCGACATATTTAAATTATCTACGACGGACGGTAACATCAGTCATTTTCAATTCCATTTTATGGGTTTGTTTTGATTTGTTCCATCCACTTAGAACATACAACTCACAACCGAAAGCACCCGGGTTCAAATATTGAGTAGTTTGAGACTTATGGACATCTTCCTACACATGTTGCCTCTGTTTAACTAGCTGTAAATAGGTACTTGGGTGTAGTTAACTGAAGTGGGTCTCGTCTTTGGGAAGGACTCCAATGGAAATAAAACACATTACTTGCCTCGGTTAATAGCTCACTCAATTCACAAACTGGGTGTCCGTGGTTCGATCGCCGGCACGCTTGGAAACGTTGGGCGTTTCATTACACCTGACAATAAGTAGATGCCTGGGTGTTAGTTGAGTGCTGTGGGTCGCATCCTGAAGACAAGATTAAAAGGACAGCAGTGGAAATAAGACAGACAAGAGTCTAAAACGTCATTATCGGGTTATCGTGAGTGCCTAACCATCTGGGTTAAAAATCCGACAATCTTAAATTAATTTAAGAAAGTGTTTCGATCGTTGGGTTATCAAAGAGAGGTATCCCACCCACCCCCGAATAGCATAAAGCTAGCCACGTATATAATAATAATAATAATAATAATAATAATAATAATAATAATAATAATAATATCTTCATTACTACAAGTACATGTACAAGGTATACAGTCCTAGCTGACATCAATGACATACTACTATATAGAAAGCCATTTGTTACACAGAGTATTTCGGGCAAATTAGATCAGTTTTGTCCCAGGATGTGACCCAGATCAGTAAACTAACACCCAGGTACCCATTTTACTGATAGAGAACATAAACAACCTGTGTAAAGAAATACGCCCAATATTTCTACCCTTCCCGAGAATCGAACCCGGACAATCGTCGCGTGAAGCGAGAGCTTCAGCCACCATGCCACCCACAACATACGCAGCCCTAAACCCTTTAAGGGTAGATTTCCTGCAGCTAAATTCTCTGAAGGGCCCTAGGTGCTGTAGGTCAACCTTCCCTAAGAAGGTCAGAGAGCTGGAGATCAACGACTTCAAGAGGTACAGGAGCTTTTGCTTTCCGCAAGAGTTCTATCACCTGTTGCTTAACACCCACAGAAGGCGCAGGAGCTGTAGATCAGCAACCGAAAGAGGCAGAGGCACTGTAGATTAACACAATAGGACCGGGAGTTGGACCTCAGCCGTCAAATACTTATAGATGAATCAGACCAAAGTTGGTTAGCAACATCCGTAGACTTTTTATCTGCTCCAAAACAACGTTTATTCATGATCCGATATCTCCTAACTCAACAGAATGTTCATGTAACTCACGCCGATTATTTTTTTCACTACAGAGGATGTGCTAGCACCATGGAGAACAGAGGAAATAAAGAAGAACAAGAGCTATTAAGAAAAAGAAGAAAAACCTAGATGTGTGTATGTATATATATGTATGTATGTCCATGCCTGTGTAGTGTGACCTAAGTGTAAGTAGCAAGATATACTTGTTATCCAGCGTACTTATGAGACAGAAAAAATGCACCAGCAATCCTACCATCATCTAAAACAGTTACAAGTTTCTGTTTTACAGTCACTTGGCAGGACGGTAGTACTTCCCTGGGCGGTTGCTGTCTACCACCCCACTACCTTTATATATATATATATATATATATATATATATATATATATATATATATATATATATATATATATATATATATATATATATATATATATATATATCATAAACAGAAGGATGGACGGGAGAGTCGAACCATGTTCCTGGTGGTAGCAGGTCCAATACTTTACCACGAAGCTACGAGGGTGCTAATAGAACGATTTTAGAAAGAGAAATTCTCTTCATGTTTCAGTCAGCGGCATCGTCTGTGATCCTACTGTCTCATCACCGTTTGTGACCCTACTTTCTCGGCACCGTCTGTGACCCTACTGCCTCGTCACCGTTTGTGACCCTACTGTCTTGGCACCCTCTGTGATCCTACTGTCTTGTCACCGTCTGTGACCCTACTGTCTTGGCACCGTCTGTGACCCTTCTGTCTCGGCACCGTCTGTGACCCTACTGTCTGGGCACCGTCCGTGACCCTACTGCCTCTTGACCGTCTGTGACCGTACTGTTTCGGCACCGTCTGTGACCCTACTGTCTGGGCATCGTCTGTGACCCTACTGTCTGGCCACCGTCTGTGACCCTACTGTCTGGGCACCGTCTGTGACCCTACTGTCTCGGCACCGTCTGTGACCCTGTCTCAGCACCGTCTGTGACCCTACTGTCTCTAGACCGTCTGTGATCCTATTGTCTCGTCGCATTAGGGTCATAGACGGTGCCGCTGAAGGATATAAAATATTAGCTCCAAGCTTTTCGCACTTTCGTGCGTGCTTCTTCAGGAACTATGCAATAATGCAAGTTTAAAAGTTGAGAGGGAAAATCTTAGACATGGAAAGCGGGGTATGTCAAGTAGCGAGTCTAACCCTACTAGCTACAATCAAGCAATACTGCATATCTTTTAAAGAAACATTTGTGAGGATTAAAAAAGAGTGACATACTAATTACAAAAACCTTGGAATATCAAAGTAAAAGTGGTACGTAAAGGGAAGTTGTCAGTAGAATTATGCACAGTGAATTGCATAATCCAGCGTTGTATAGAAAGTGGACAGCCAAGATGAAAGAAAACGGGTCCAGCAGCACCAAAAGGCTTTCCCTTTCACTAAACATGATAAGGCTTATTTTAGTTTATAAAAAATAAATGAAAGAATAGCATCAATATTTACATTAAAAAGTATTAAACCAAATAAATATTTAATTACGGATATTACTGAAAACGTGTTTATAAAAGTCAGTTTTGTGTTTAGTTACTTAATTTTAATTACTTGGTTGAGAATGTGGGTCCATATCGAAGGTCATATACACAGAGAAGTGAATGTCTTTCAGTGTTTATAGACCGAGAGATTAATTCCCTGTTGTAGGGATTACCGTCTTCTGAACGGCAGGTAACCAGATATATGACTTCCTTATAGACCCTTTGTGTAGTTGATAGGGTTTAAACCCAGTTAACTCATCCTCTAGTGATGTATATACCGTCAGGTATAAGGACAGTAACATCACTTAGTCTTTATGCACCTAGTGATGTATATCTCTCAGTGTATATACACGGAGTTGACTTTAATTTCTGCCTTAAGATTTAATATATTCATGACTTGTGGAACGCAGGCAATATGCAGTCTTAATGACCCTCGTACTGTCACTGGTTTTAAATCTATTAAACTAAGTTAACAAACCACGCTAAAGCTGTACATCCTAGATACATCTAAGGGCTACTAGATTCCCAGCTAGAGTTCCCAAATTTAATGTGTATCAAAGCTTAATTTTATAGCTTTCGGGTCACAGCTGATACGACTCAAGTTTGACCTGAGACGAAGCAAATCGTTGGGGCAGGGTTCCTTACATAACTTGTTCACCTGGCAGAAAATTGATACCTGGATACTAAATGGCCGCTGCTGATCCTGTTCACCTAAGAGTAAATAGACATTTGGGCGTTAGTCAGCTGTTTTGCGTCCCTTTTTAAGAGGACCGAGGGACGTAAATAGATATAAGCAACAGACATCAGATTGGGTTTTCCTGGGTTAGTAATCCACATGGATTAATCCTTCGAGGGCATTCTGCTTTTCGGCGAATAAAAAAGATGAGAGAGAGACAGTTTATATACAGTGACAAGTATCACTCACTGTGTATGCAGAGTTAAGTATGAATCATTAAGTGTACATTTACTGACAGGTGTCTATACCTCACTGAATATACACAGAGTTTAATTTTCCTATATTCTGAGAATTAAAGTACCGCTGTCTTGATGTCAGGTGAAATGCAGTCTTAATGACGCATGTTCAGTCGTTAAGCTTCAATCGTAACAAATTGAAGGGTGACGTAAGGGAGAGAGAGGTGTCTTTGGAAAGGGTTGGATTATCTCTTGTACAGAGTGGGATGGAAGCTGAGGGGGGTGTCTTGGGGTGTTGAGTGGGCTTGTCGCACTGCATGTGTGTGTGTGTGGGGGGAGGGTGATCAGAGGACTGTTACGTAATAAGAAAAGCAGGTTTTTCCTTTCTACGACGAGGAACCTTTGAGGAAGTGGTACAGCTAAAACAATGTGTGTGTGTGCGTGTGTGTGTGTGTGTGTGTGTGTGTGTGTGTGTGTGTGTGTGTGTGTGTGTGTGTGTGTGGTGTGTGTGTGTGTGTGTGTGTGTGTGTGTGTGTGTGTGTGTATATGTGTGGTTCAGTGTGTGTGGGTGTGTGTGTGTGTGTGTGTGTGTGTGTGTGTGTGTGTGTGTGTGTGTGTGTGTGTGTGTGTGTGTGTGTGTACTGTCCTAGTTGTAGTTACGGGGTTCGAGGCTCAGATCATTGCCCTCTTAATACCAGCGGTTTCTCTAATTCCCAGCCTTATCATTTCACTTTTAACTCTCCTTAAATTTGTATGAATGGAGTATGATTTCACAACTTCCTCGTCTAGGTTATTACGCTGCGCGACTGTCTTGAGGCTGAAAAAGTATTTCTGAAATTTGTCTCTCATTTGAGTCTAAGATTTATCTATTACCAGTATTCATAATGACCATCTTTCTTATATTTTGTCCCTGCTTACCCTAAGTCATCTGAGTAACTTTTATATTATAAGTATGTCTCCCCTGGATCTTATATACAAATAAATTTTTAATAGAGTGGACATGTAAGCCATCGGAAGGCCTCAGTCAGATGACCAAAAGCTTCAGTGGTGAGTCATCATATGACTAGACCCTCGTCAAGAAACACCTGTCCTTTTTCCTGACGAATCTTACCTAACCTAACATTTGGCTCTTCTGTCTTCTAAGACCATCAGAGTCAGTTCTTTCAGTCTCTTCTCGCAGGTTATCACTCTCAGCTCCGAGACTCTTCAAGCACCAAAATTCTTTCTAAGATTCTGTAAATGCTAAATCTGGTGATGGCTCCAGAGAGCCTAATCTAAGACAGGTGTGATGGTTGGTATATGGAATCATTTATAAATCTTAGATCAACTAATCGCCACAGCACGATCACGTATATATTTATTATTTTGAACATATTGCTATATCTAATTTTCTATTTCTTAGTACCTTTTTTGAGGTGTTTAAATAAAGGTACAAGAGGTTTTGCGTCTACAGAAATAGAGGATTTAATGACCCTAGCGCAGTAGACAGGCCTTAACCATACCAAACTGTATGCGTGGTATATATGTTGTTAAATTAGACACATGTGCAACTCTTGGGTATCTTCATTGAGGAAACGTTTCGCCACACAGTGGCTTCATCAGTCCATACAAAGGATAAACTTGAAGAACAGGAGGAGAATAAGGTAGTCAGTCCCTCAACCTTGAGTCGATGTGGTCAGTCCATCAATCTTGAATAGAATACGGCATGTGAGCGGAGAAGCAGCTTATAAACCGTATGGCAGGAGAGTTCTTTGAACCATTCATCTACAATCCTGTCAGACACTGCAACTTCGTGGTATATATACCCTGAGAGGTATGCATCTCTATATATATGTACACTGAGGATAAACTTTGTTTCCGATTATAGGATTAAATGTATACTTTGTGTTTGTGTTCGGTAACTCAAATGCTCCTGGGAAGTCAAAATGTCTTAACCCCTAACAATCACGTCGAAGCCATCGATCGGTCATCGAAAGACCCACGTCAGGACTGTTTCCAAATGGCGAATATTATAGGTACTGATGAGAGAATCCCAGAAAATTATATGGGTATTAGAGCGCGCCTATTGAGGAAACAATGTGTTTAAAGGCGAGTGATGTTTCGATCGTGTGTGTATTTACGTTAACTGTTGTTATTGTAGGAAATATAAGCTGGGTTATTTCGAATTTCTCTTTCATCGTTCTCGTGCTATAGCTTGAGAATACCTCTTCTGATTGGATTGAAACTTACAACTCTAGTGAATTGCCTTTTTTTTTTTTTTGTAAATTATAATTTTTAAATTATGTTTGAATATTTTCCAGACCCATTTCTCGAGAATGAAAATTTTGATTGGTTTCTAACTTTAAACACTTACGCATTTAAGGGAAAGGAAATTTTCAAAATAGTTTTAGGCTAAGTAAATGGAATTTACTTAGCCTAAAACTTAGCCTAACTTAGCCTAAAACTTAGCCTAACTTAGCCTAAAACTTCTCTCTCCCGTGTGCGGGAGAGAGAAGCTGACCACGACGTTTCGGTCCGACCTGGACCATTTACAAGTCAGTGCTGCTCAGTTTTGGTCCCCTTACTACAGGATGGACATAGACTCATTAGAGAACATACAGAGAAGAATGACTAAAATGATTTACTGACGGACCGAAACGTCGTCATAAGTTTCTCTCTCCTACGTGAGGGTTATTTATATATTGATCCAGTCTCGGCATTGTGCCTTTTTTTTGGATCATGTAAAAGCCATTTGCCAATTTCATAGCATAATAAATAATTATCAGTATGTGATAACTGGAAAATATCTTTTGATTGGATATAATTTTAACTAATGTACAGTGCTCGAAGATAAGTTTGCAATTTTACTGACCCATTTACGTCCCAATTTGCCAATTATACTTAATAAATTGTGATATGGGGGTTCCGTATTTGTACTAGCGAATTCCTATTCTCATAAGCTTCAATTTATTTAGCTCTGATGTATCGTATTTATTGTAAAGTTTGAGTAAGTTCTGATCTGCATAGGTGCCAATTTGCCCATTTTTTTTAAGAAAATGAGATATGGGTTTCCTCACGATAATTTAATGCCTTTTCATATCGGCTTCAAACTTTCAACGCTAGTGTGTGTTACTTAGAGAAAGGCTCGGGTTTACAATGAGCTTTGCAAATGCCAATTAGCAAAGTTAATAAAAAAATTGGGTTGCATCATATTTACCTTTCAGGGGGAATAAGAAATTATTAATGAAGTTGAAAATATAAAATGAAACTCTC